>NW_021135634.1:345277-653205 GCF_004193835.3 Ostrinia furnacalis | reverse complement strand
AAGCGAGCAAGCTAGCAAGCAGGCAAGCAAGCAGGCAAGCAAGCAAGCAAGCAAGCAGGCAAGCAAGCAAGCAAGCAGGCAAGCAAGCAAGCAAGCAGGCATGCAGGCATGCAGCATGCAAATTTGACTAAAAACTTGAGACTTCTGTCACGGCTCCGGCACTGCGGGACTCTGGCGGTCCCTCGCGTGCTAATCGTCGCAGATGGCTTTCGCTCGACACCGCGTCTTCTTCTTGCGGCGCCTCGCTTCCAGCCACCTGCTCCTCAGCCCGCGGGCCGCCTCGCCCCTCCGTGCCTACGCGCTTCTAAATAACACTCTAGGCACGGTAATAATATCATACAGTATTGTGACTTCATATAAACCGACGAAACGCGAGTTTTCCTTCGAATTTCAAATCACGGGACGTGGTTGAGATCCAAAAGTTAGGGGTGTCGAGAATGTGCCGAACGGACATCGATGGCCTAGTGTTGAAAATGACTAAGATGATTGAATTTGACTGACCGTCTTAAACGATCAAATTTGTCAAAAACTAGTCATTAACTGTCAGAAATTGACATTTTCAGTCAGTTTGGTTTGAAATGAAAATTATATTGTATAAAACCAGCTTTGGCCCACGACTTCGCCAGCCTGAAATTAAAGTAACAGGTCATTAAGTACTCATTATGATTAGTAGATTCAAAATTATTTTAGCATATTTTTTTAAATTAAATCTACTAATCACAAAACAACACGCATTTTTATCTTATTCCATTCACAAAGTATTTTGTTTGTCTAATAAAAAAAAAATTACAATCATAAAACTAGATAGAAATTCTAAGTAGACAGATGTAATTTGAATGGGTACTATAGGTGAGCAGCGCTATCGCATGTTGTCATACCGTGACGTACCGCGGGGCTGTTGACATTTATTTCAAAAATATGGCTGAGTTGGAATACTGTATAGATAGTATTACCGTGCTCTAGGGGTAGGGCAGACAAGACTACGTGGAGTCGGTTTTACGGCGATTCGTTTTTGTCACTAAAGTCATTTATAAGTCAAGCTAAAGAAGAACATACTTAGGTACAACGGTACTTAAAGTTATATCTATCAGAAATTATATCAATTAAAGAGTATAATAAATAATATTTATTACAAGTAATGGTTATGTTAAATTATATTTATATTAAACAAAATTACATCAAATGAGTCTTAGATTAAGTAAGGTTTATATCAAATGTATTTATGCGTTGTGATTGGTATCTGAAATGATATTATTACAAATGATTTATTGTATGAAGTAAACATTATATGTTAAAAAATTATATCAAGTGTTATTATTACATACGTTTATTATACAATATGAACGTTATTGAAATGAATTTATATCATATAAACTTATATAAACTGTCACGCACCCGTTTAGTACGACGTCGCTTATAACGACGCAAAATATGCGCGTCATATTACAACACACATGTTTGGTTGATTTGTTGAAAAATTACGTAGAAATGACTTCTTTAGTACGAAGTCCGGATAGTACGACGTAATGTCATCAGTCCCTAGAGCGTCGTTATAATCGGATTCTACTGTACATTCCTTGAGTGGATGATCTAGTCGAATTTTTTGAGACAAATCTTGCATTGCAGAGATGCGAAGATAAGGAATAAACATAGCTATTTTCCTATGTCACCTTAGTAACTACCTTTTATACGCACCTAATTTTAAAACTCTTCAAAGTATGACTTAATTAATGAGTTTAGTTTACGGTACAGCATAACTTGAAAATCTATGCTTTTTTAATAAAAAATTGGAATTATTTCATTAATGAACTCGGAGATATTTTACTTTGAATTTACTTGAGAAAACAAACTCGAAATATTACATTATAAGTTTTTCTTTGACTAGTTGGAAAGTTTCTTAAATAAGTAATTTATGACTCTCGCTCATTCACGACTCTGATATAATATAATAACATAGGTTTGTTAAGTAAGTAAATGACATCTACAATTATTACTACCTGTTCTAAGAAAGCCTATACGTATAAGTTGCCTTAGTGAGCTGCCACACTGGCAGATTGCAGGCAGTTTCAAAGCGGAGCGGAGACGTAGTGTACACGTCGCGTGGCCGCGACGTCTTCGCCACCGAGACGCGTGTTCGCTGCCGTCACGCAGCGTGTTTGGTGCGTTGTCGCTCCGCTTTGAAACCGCTTGCAATCCGCCAGTGTGGCAAGGCCGTTACGGTCACTATTACCAGATACAAACCTCACCACGGGTTTTAGTGTTGGTTGTTGTCTATGGGTGTTATCTGTTTTAGTTATACAGTGTGAGTCACGTTAAAGTGTACATATGAAAATAGATGAAACTAGACCTATTTTTATCGACAAAAAAGTGGTCAAAAATTTTTTGAGATTTTTTTTAAATTTTTTATAGATTTTTTTTCCTTTCAAGTACTTATTGTAAAGAAATCGTAATAACTTTGAAACTAAGAGGTATATCCTGATAAAATAAAAATAGTAATAATGCTAAATAACAGACGATACTAAAAAAATACATTAAATACTCAGAAAATGCCAACAAATAATAAAAAACGATACTTTTTGAAAAAAATCTGCTTAAAAATTCGTGTTTTTTTGGTTATTTGATAAATTTCTCCAAAAAATGCCCCTATAAAAGGTGGTTTTTATTACTTTGAATTATTCTCTATCGTATTACCTTTGTAAAACCAAAAATCGCATGTCTCTATCCCTATCACAACATTTGCTATGATCGTTTGAACTAAGCCTCTCCGGGCGCGCCATTCAACGCTTCGCTAACAACGAAACTGAAAATGGCTCTAGATTTGTAATTTTGATAAAGACAAGTTAGATTGCAAGTAAAAACAAAAGATATCGAAGTAAAATAAGCATTTTAGTTAAAATTAAAATTGTCCCTACCTGTAGAGGAGAATAATGTTGTGGTAGGCCTTTGTTCAAACTATCATAGCAAATGTTGTGATAGGGATAGAGACATGCAATTTTTGGTTTTACAAAGGTAATACGATAGAGAATAATACAAAACAATAAAAACCACCTGTTATAGGGGCATTTTTTGGAGATTTTTTTCAAAAAGTATCATTTTTTATTATTTGTTGGCTATTTTTGTGTATTTTATGTATTTTTTTAGTATCGCCTGTTATTTAGCATTATCACTGTTTTTATTTTATCAGGATATACCGCTTAGTTTAAAAGTTATTACGTTTTCTTTACAATACGTAATTGGAAGAAAAGAAATTCTATAAAAATATTTAAAAAAATCTCAAAAAATTTTTGACCTCTTTTTTGTCGATAAAAATAGGTCTAGTTTCATCTATTTTCATATGTACACTTTAACGTGACTCACACTGTATATTTAGTATTTCATTCCATACAACGAAAATGGAAAATATTTTTTTCCAGCCAAACTGTTGGTTTTAGAGAAAAACTTATGCAGCATTTATTCATCATAATAACGTAACCTATCGATAGGTATTTTTTTCAAATAGAAATTGTGATAAAAATCGCTATGTCCATAAATCGCAATTTCGATCCATAGTGCGGAGCAGCGCCCTTTTCAGGGCGCCGGGAGTCCCACACACCACCCTTTCCCCCGGCAGTGGTGACGGTGCGCAAGGCATTTCCTCCGCGACAAAAAAAAACTCAGCCTTAGTAACCCAGCCGCTCCTTTCAAAGAGGTTAGACCACAAACGCCATGAAATTATTACAAATCCCTGTGCAACCCACACTAGTCCACCGCTGTCGCCAACACACCGCCCAACCGTGACGTGCCGCGGCGCCCACGCCACCTAGCGTCACGCACACGCTGTATCGTGTAAAGCTGTCCGTTCAAACATACGCTCCTAACACCTACTGGCTTGCATTGGTCAGGGGAACGTAATTGATACAAACAAAAAAAAACCCTGTTATCTTTGAATACTAATAAAGCTCAAAAAGTAAACTTATAAATCGTTTCATCCACGAAGACGCCTCCCATCAATTTTTGGTCGAGGGAAGCGGAGTTTGATCCGAGCAATCTGAGCGTCATTAGCGCTCCTGCACACGACGCCGCCACCGCGCCGCCGCCGCGCCCCTACACTGTTCATAAGAGCGCCCCACCGCGCTGTCAAAGCATAATTTCGCCCGCAGTGCGGCGGCGGCGCGGCAGCGGGCTTCACGCGGCGCGTATAAGTAAACAGTGCAACGGCGCGACGGCGTCGTGTTCAGGAGCGCTTATTGTAGTGTGCGTGAACACTCAAACATTAGCGGAATAATGGTGGGGCGCGTCTTCGTGGATAAAACGATCTATACCTAAGTTTCCAAACTCAAATAACAGCTCAAACATAGTATCATCAAACACAAAGTCTTGATATTGTAACCACAGAATAATATAATAAGTACCTACTTGTTGTAACAAATATCAAATATGAGTTCTGAGCTGGTTTGGTTAGAAAAGCCCTAGGCGTTTGATATGACCCTTAACTTTTATATTAAGCTCGGAATCCTCTAAATTGTTGTGTGTTTATTTCAGGTTTATTAAAACTTGTAATCTAAGTCCAACTCTCCTTTTCTCATAATAGCAAAGCTTAAAATATCTCAATAAGTGAGTGTAAAAATAGTTTGAGTACTTTCATCAGGAAATTATATTTGTTGCTGACTATGCCTGAAAATTTCCACTTAACAAAATTAACCATTATCGTAAAATTATCAAAACACTGGAGCATCCTCAAATTATTCGGCGGAAAATCTTGTTATTCGGTAGTAGATCTGGTAATTCGATGGTATTCAATTACTCGATTCAGAATAAACCCAAAGAGTATTCGGAATCAGAGTTTAAATTCATAATATTTCATTCCAAAAAGCTTTAATAATACGAACGCGTTTACAAAATGACACCTTTCAAAAGTTGGATTTCAATCGGAGTGGTGAAGGATGACGATGACCTTGACGACCCGTCCGCCACTACCTCCGCTGGAGTTGAGACCAAAACAATACAAACTTCTTGACCCCGTAACCTCTACAATCCAGAATATAAATTGGCTTGTTTACGTCAAAATATTATGGACAAGTTTCGAGTGTTGTTCACTCTCCGAAAATTATAACTAATTAATCATGGAATATCACTTGAAATCAATTAAGCGTTTTGATTCGATGTTGCTAAGACGTCAAAAATCAAAATCAAAATTATCTTTATTTGTTTAGACTAATTAAATTAGTTCTTGCAAATCGTCAAATGCTCTTAAGGAGCCTATACATGTCTCATTCTTTTTTTGCCCTACCAGCGCTTCGAGACAAACATTTGGCAAGTGCTGAGAAGAAGCGCCGCAACAAACTCATTCACCACTGTCTGCCGGTTTAAAAATATAAAAAAAATATAAAAAAGTAGGAAGTTACATACATTCAGAAGCAAGTTACTTACCACGCGCTCCCGTTGATAGAAGGTGGCCTTTAAGACGCCCATCTAGCACGAGACCGCGTGGCAGTTTTGAATATATTTCTTTAGTGCCGTGCTAATTTCTAGGTTAATTGTTGCGTTTTGATACATATATTTTATGTCAGGTATATCTTTCCTTGACCAGTCCCCGAAGGCAGCGCCTGTTCACAGACATGACGTGTGAACCAGCCATCGCTTCACTCGACCATATTGTAGGGAATGTAGCGACCCGCCGCCGTCTTTTCTGTGAGAGCCCTTAATATTTAAGCAGAAGAGCTTTAGGCATAGGTATCTTTGTTTGTAAAATGCTCTAATGGATTAAAAACTCATTGCGCTTAAAAAGTGCTTAAATTCAATTTTAAAATGAAAAACTACTCGTATTTCTAGTGAACGCAATAATTTTATTGTTAAGTTAATCTCTGTAACCGGTTCAATACCAAAATTGATCAACTGAGCTGTTGATTACACCCAGCAATCAAAAGCTCAGTTGATCAACACAGATCCTCATTTTGTGTAATTTGGTAACTCGCCCAGTAAAACCTTTTTCGTGAAAACTTCATAGAAAACAATATTTTTCGTTATATTATCCGTTGAAACAGATTGGAGAATAAATAATCGGAAAACGTAATAAATCGGCTCGCGATTTTATATACCGATAATTACCACTGCATCGGGGATTACTGCTGACCACTTTTATTTCAGCTGAAAATTCCGTTTTCACCGACCGCTGTTTAAACAAAAAGAAGGCGTGAACAGAAGGCTTGGTCGGACGTGTTTTAATTGTTGATTTGCATTATTAAACTATTGTTAGTAATTTTCGTTGTTTTACAGGTAATAAAATATAAATGAGTAATCGCTATAACTTTTACTTCGATTGAAGTATTTACAAAATGTTGTTCTAGTACTAAGTCACTAAACAGCTTTTCAACAAACTAATGTATTAAATTTCCAACTTTTGCTGTGTGAGGTTTCTAAACTTTCCAAAGCTCTATTAAAACAATCAAACATTGCTAGGTTTAAAGAATTACTTGTTTTTGTACGGGACGATTTGTATTCTAATTTTAGTGCAGTGCTTTTATTTAATTTGATGTTACAAGTTCGTTTGAACGTTGAACTCATAGTACAGTACTACACCTACACCTATTAGCTTTCAATGTTCGCCGTTGACCTAAAATTCAAAATCAGCTCATATGGCGATGGAACTTAGTGCATTCTAAGTGGGCGCCTCACTTCCCAACTACAGGAATAACTTCGTATTACGGTGCATCAAAGGTTCACCACAGGGCAACCTGATTTTGATTGGGCCTTAATGGTCTCAATGCATTCCAGCAAGGCTTTTACGTTCGTATTGAATTATAAATATACACGTTTCAGCGTCCTTTTAAATTGGATACAACTTACGTGACATGTGTACATTAGACTTGATCTTTAATATTTTGCGTGATAGCCTCCAATTTAGTAGAGTGGTAGGTACATGTTAGAATGACTTGATTAGACGAACCTAATTGCTGTTCTTAAGTATTTTTATTTGTTCGGAATTTAGATATTAGAGCAAGCTAAGCTTGTCAAACAGGTTAGTGAAGTAAACAATGAAGTATGCAAGGTGAAAATAATATCTTCGTACTTCTCTAACGTACGTATTATCCTCATCTAAAGTTAAATAACAATGCATATTGGAAGTGATATAATAATAAGCCTTCAATGGAAATTTCAATGCCTGTCATTAAGTAGACACGGCGTCTTAACGCTCAGGGAACTTCAGCTTATATTAAGAAACTCGTCTTGTTTCTTACACTACACCATTGTAGTCGAGATCAATGTTCAAGTACAGCAACTAGTTGACGGGATGCAAGCGGCCCTCTATCCCGTCTAGCAGCCTGAGGGAACTCGCAAAACTTGTGGGTAAACTTGTCTCATAGGGTTCATTTCCTTTTCATGTAATTTCCATTGGCATATTGACGTACATCACATAATCTGCTGCAGCAAGTAAGCTTTAGGCATCTGGATCTGGTAGGTGAATTCCCTGATTATTGGCAGTTGGCTGAAACATGGTGCTTCGAGTAGTCATAACCCACGTAACCTGCTGTAGCCACCATACAGATATGCGAACACTGAAAAAAATGTTTGGTTAGGTACTGCTTACAAAACAAAAGTGACCACCGAACTAAGTGTTAACTATAACCAAACTATGTCTAGCTCACTACAGAATTATTTGTTTAATTTACACAACATTTTGTTCCTCATTACCAAAGTGTTTGGTAGTCACTTTTGTTGTGTAAGCAGTAACCAAACATTTTTTTCAGTGTAAAGCACTTCTTCGCGAAAAAACAAGTCTACCAGTTGAATTTTACTATTAGATTATTCATAGTTAGTGACAACTGTCCCTGCAAAGACCTAACCCAGACCATTCTTCCGCAGAACACATCGGTACTTGAGAATCACCACTGGCGCTCGGCCATCAGCTGCCTCATCGAGAGTGACGTCCTCGGCGAAGGCAGCGCTCTGCAAGCGCCCCTCGAGGCCCAGATCAGCTCGCTGATCCTCGCCACCGACATCACCCGCCAGCAGGAGTATCTGAGCCGGTTCAAGGTGAGTTTTAGCTTGCTTTTTTCACGATTTATTAAAATGGTCTTCTTCAACCTTTGTCTCACTTCATTTAGAGTCGACTCACCCATTTAGTATTTACTCGTATATGGTGACTGGTAACTAAGCCGGGTGATATTAATTAGGGGTATTAATCAAAAAACTAACCATTAACAGAGAAGGTTAAATTGAAAACAAAGAAGTTTGTCATGTTTGCTATACCTAAAAAAATAGAACAGCTCAATCTTTCAAATTATGGATCCCTATGCTAGTCTTTATTTTCCGAATACTATTGGGTTTGTTATTTTTCTCATCAATTTATGTGCACTATGGTATTTGAATCTAAAATCTGTCCTTATTGGATGTTGCATTTGGTAAAAGTTAAAACCTCAAGGTGGTCTGGCCCTACCGAATCATTGTGTGTTGTAAATTGAGGTGCAAAAAGCAGAAATGAATTTTGCTATTCACTTCTTTTCGGCTTTTGATTCCACGTAAATAGGCCGATAAATATTTGTTCCGACTAACCAATTAACTGAAATGAATGGTGTAAGTTTAAACCCAAGCAGACATTATGTTTCAGAAGGAAAATATTCTTCTATTGTCCGTTTTGAATGAAAGCCCTCTAGTAGTACTCATCTTATATCATAAAAGAATACACATTGAAAAGCAGGTTTCTACTTTAGTGAAACTAAAGACTGTTCCCGGTAAGCATGTATTCAGAGAAACAAAGCAGTAATGTGCTACTTGAATATGCGAATGTTATTTTTACAAAACTACCTTATCTAACCAGCTTTCTTCGCAATATTCCTAGAAATGCAAAACTCGATAGGTACTTACAGTATTGATTTTCTTTTAATTTGTGCACAGAAAATATGCAGGTCATATATCCACGGTATCCACTCGTTAATATTGTCGGATTTCATTGAAAAATATACAAACTACCGAAAGCTGCTACGCCGTAGTAAGCCTACGAGCGCGAACTTATCTACTTACTACGACGTCGGATTCGTCGTCCGCGTCGGAAGCGATACACTCGTAGCAATCGCGGCGCTACGGCAGTAACTGAATTATCCAAGTGTAATATCAGACTATATGAAAATAATTATGACGTCACTTAAAATAATAATGCATTCAAATGCAAAGAGCATACTTTAAACGAGAAATATTAGGTATACCTAATACATATTTACATGAGTAATGGCGGTGTACCGACGACAAACTTATTGATGGCATGAGTATTAAAGCCTCTAATTTCAACATGCCGACCATTAAACCACGAACGAAAATTTTTACCTCTCGTAGCTTTGAAAAGATTTGTGGTATAATTACAAGTGACATCATTAGTTTTCATGGTAACAAAAATTAAAAACCGAAGAACAAAATATTTTGAAGCGAATGAGAAAACAATTCGTAAAAAATGCATTGTCTCATTGTGTTTAATACGACCGCGATATAATTATTAATCAAAAAACCGCAGTGGAACTTATTCGTCCAGCTTTCCACCGAACTAAAGACATTGAATACAAAAATACGTCTCGCCCAGTGCGGTGTGAATTGAATTGAAGAATGAATATTATATTTCGCACTTGATTGACTCCGCAACAAGTGTAAATAACACAAAACGTTCAGCATTCGATTTCACGTATTCGTACCAATTCAATTGGACTAAAACGTGAAGTCTCGCGGGACGCAAGCGTTCATGTGGTTCTGTAAAAAATTACAGCTTTAGCTGATAAAAACAGTAATTATTCGGCTGAATGATTAGAAGGAGGCTATTATTTGAAAATAGCGTGATATCCTTCTTTATTTACAAATTATTAAAATAAACATAAGTTTGCAACAAACGCAAACTTCAATAGCGTTGCATAAAAAGAACTTTTCAACTTTAACACTGAATATCAGACTTGATCGGGTTACCTACTTGAGTACGAAAGTCGTTGCGTTGTATTTCGTTTCTTCGGATACCTTTCTACGACATCTCTATACTGCGACGCCTTGTTATCGACATCTTGTTGCCTCGTTGTTTTGTTACATCGGAAAACTTTGGTACCTATCTATGTTTAAAAATACTATTTTGGAATTGCTTAAGACTTGTTCTTTTAAAATTCTTGCCTCTTGGCAATGTACCTACGGCATTCGTCAGTGTATAAATTGATTAAAAAAGTAAATTGATTAAAAACGTTTCGTAACCAAGCGTTAATGACTAAGTAAGACCATAATTGTGTAACATTTAGGGAGCCAAAAGGAGATAGTATTGCATTACTGACGCGGTCTGTAACCCGACTCTCACGCTTGTCCCAATTAGCTGAAAAGTAACATTCCAAATTACTATAAATAAGTCTGTATTGTTCGCTTAGGCTACAATTAGCTCTACTTAGAAATCTGGTAACGAGATAAAATTAAGTTAATTAATGATCAATTAGCCCACACAATAATTAATATGAGTATACTTAATTTGTTACGTGATTAAATATGTATCACAGAAACTTGACCTTCATTGGTTGGGTTTTTATGGCGGTCAAGCTGTAGATCCTAGCTACACAGGAGTTGCAGCGGTGGGAACGAGAGGTGGGAATAGTCCCGATATAAGTATCACAGAAAATTAAATGGCAAAGAAAAGAATACACTAGATATACGCTGCCATGTAAAAAAATACCCATTATAATTTCCTGTGTAGTTATAGGTAAATAAACTAAGAAGTAAAATAATTTACTAGGGCACTATTTAAGTTGTGAGCCTCGACAACATAACGTGTTGTTAGACGACATCTGATACTTTTAATGAAAAGTTTGACATATTTGACTACAACCTTATTCAAAACTTTTTATCATTTGAGCACGTTTTGTATTATTAACATTGAATTGAAAATTATCTTGACTTTCAAAAACATGTAATTGACTTGAGAAATTTTTGCGCGAAGATTTATTATGACTTTCGACGTGGTTAATCAATACAAAACTGAAGCGGTCAGCTAAATTTCACTTTTGGTGATAAAGATCTGTCCTTTACCATTGTAAAACGATAGTTTAAGAAGTATAATATTGCATGTCATTGGCTCACCAGTGAACTTTGCGAAAGTCGTTCAAAATGACTAATAGTGGCGGAAAACATTGATGTTGTCAGAAAAATGGAAGAGAAACCTCGTCATGTGAAAAAAGGCTATGAAAAGTGTTTTGAATACATTAAAAAGTACATAAATCATGAAAGACAATACCAATAAACGCAATCAATACCATTTTAATAATAAACAACTTTGTTTTCATAGTTAGGCTCACAACTTAAATAGTGTCCCACGTAAACTTTAATTATTTTTAATGTAAAGAAACAAAAAACTATCTCTTATCATTTTTCATGTCGTTGCCGAGAGCTGACCTAAAGAGCGTTCGCTTTATTCACTTTGAGATATTTTATGATTTTCCATTCTGTGTAGGGAATCCTGCTACATTAGCTTTTTCCTATATGAATAATTGATTTAAAAATGGACGGATTGTGGCCGAGCTTTTGAATGTGCTAGAGTTATACCGAACATGAAGTAGAAGCCATTTTACCGTCGTCAAATATTATTTTAGTTTCTGTGTTTTATTTAGAACTAGCAACCGCCCGCGACTTCGTACGCGTGGATCCCGTTTTACCCCCTTAGGGGTAGAGTTTTGTAAAATCCTTTCTTAGCGGATGCCTACGTCATAACATCTACCTGCATGCCAAATTTCAGCCCGATCCGTCCAATGGTTTGGGCTGTGCGTTGATAGATTACTATGCCAGTCACTCAGTCACCCTTGAGTTACACATATACCCCCTTACTAATAAAACTTACACGCTCGGTGATCAGTGTTTTAAAGTGACGTTTAGTATGGAAATGTCATTTTAAAACAGTGATCAACAACTGTGTAACTTTTGATTAGTAAGGGGGTTTATATTTAGATTTTGTTGTGATTGACTTCCATAAATGCAATATTAAAATACGGATGTAAATATAATCCTCTATTCACACTTTGAAACAGGTCATTTACTGACTCATTCATTCACACGCGTACCAAGCTAGAAACATGATAGAACGACAGCCCCTATAATAAGTGGGACGCGTTTTGAAATTCTTATTAAGAGCTAATATTATGCACGAAACTTTGGTCATTTTAGAAAGTCATGACGAGACTAAGTTGCACGAAGATGAAGAGTTGAGTGGCTTCAAGGTCGATTTGATCGGCGAGAAAAGTAGCAGCTGCAAGCAATTTGTAAGTGAGAATATTACACTACTTACACTAATTACTTGTAGGCTTGGTTTACATTATAATATCAAAATGTAAATAATTTGGACCAATTTATTTGTTTATTTTATTGGGCTATCAACATGTGATATCAATAGACAACCTTTGCGATTCCTCAGCTTAAAATGGGACTCCAACTTTTAGTTAACCTTTTAAGGGCTGATTTTACCATCGTCGGATAATTTTAAGAGTAGGCGCATACCGTTGATTTTTAGTTGGCCGATAGTTGTGCCCGATTTTAAATTGTATGAAGAATCGGCCAAATCGAATCGGCGTAGTGTGCGCACTCCCATACATGCCCATACTGATCAACTGCCCGACTAAACTATCGGCCGACGAAAAATCAACGGTGTGCGCCTACTCTTAACTGAAGAATAAACTTGTTTTGTCATCTAATATTTACTCTTGTTTGGTCGAATCCACTCTTAGTAATATACCTAATATCAAGTAGAAAATTCTACTACGCAACTAATAAAGCGTACATAATGTTTACATGACTCGGGAGCACTTCTACATCCATTATTCTTCTGATGCGCGCAAATACCCAGCCCATTGTTAGGTTCGAGTGGCACAGGCCGATGAAAAACAATTCGCTCCGCAGTGAACCTTAAGCTACCAAAATCAATTTGCCAAGCCAACACAAATACTAAGGCCAGATTTTTCGTTAAAGCCTCTAAAGTCGGCGCAATCGACAGACGATCTTGATTTAGTTTTTGTTCTTTTGTTCTCATTGAAAATATCCCAACTTGTTTTTTTTGTAATGGGCGTTAGGGTGGCATCTTCCAGTTAAAATAGCAACTGGGTTTGTTAACAAAATTGATTACAGGCTAGCGCGTTTCATTGTACGAAAACGACGAACGCTAAGTAACTAAAAATTAACTAAAGGGGTAAGTTGAGATGTCACCGGCAATTAGTTTCCTACCACTTATGGTACCACTTGTATTTCCAATATCTCATATGGAAAGGAAATCATTTACAATTTCTCTGGGACCTTAATCAATAAAATGTAATGCAGTTAAAAGATCACCTTACGAAATACATTTAAATAGATATCCGAGTATAAGACGAGCTGAAGCGCCAATTAAAACTTGGATTGAATTAAAAACTAACTTGCAACGTTTCCTTTTGAAAAATATGCAAGCAGAGTTCCGTAACTGGCTTTATGTCTGCTGTGATATTCCAACATTTCCAACTTTTTCTTCTGCCAACATTTATTTGTTACGTTCCGTGATTTATTCAACACGTTTTTACACAACACTTCGCAAGAGAACGTGTGTGATGTGAATTGTTAAGGAAATTCATTTATTAAAGTGAGTATTGTAGTTGATTTTTGGGTGATTTTGAAGATGCATTTTAGTAAATTGATATGCAGTTTGGTTTTAATTCAGTAAATGGTGACATCTTCGGCTAGTGTACCTAACTGATTTTATTCTGTACTGACACTTAATTAAAGATTTCAAGTGATCAATTTTCAAAATTTGAAATAACTTAGTAGGTACTTAGTGAGTGGCAACGTTATTGCTAGAGCAGTTTGATTGTTAGTTCCGAGCAGCTCCAATGAATAAAGCTTTACAATATAATTACAAAGGTAGTTTCATCTCGATGTGTTCAGAATCCAAGCTACCTTGTCATGAAACCGTTTATCATGCTGAGATTGCTCCTAATTAACTTACTAATTAAAATTCGTTGTAACCTGAGAACAGAAGAGGAAAGATTTAGGGTCTGTTTTACCATTTGTAAAATTATGTTAAAGTTATCCAAAGAAACACATTGAAACATATCGTTTCTATTATAATTAGTGAATTCTTTTGAATATGTAATAGCGTAAGTAGTGACGGCTCATCCAGTTAACCTTTTTCGTGCATCCTTTGTTCTTATTTACAACAAAAATGCATATTAGATTTGCTGACGTCAATCATGCTACAAAACAGGTAAAAAAATGAAAACTTGATCTACTCTTATATGCTATAATTTACCTAGGCATCTTGTTTAAAACAATTAGCGTATCTCATCCAACGTTTACTTTACCGTCTTGATGGCACAAGCGTATAAGTCGAAAGTCAATCGAAAAGGTGCCGAACCAAACAGATAAAGTGTTAAAGTCGTGAAACAATAACGCCCGCGATACGCAACATACAGTCTGAATGGCTGCATTGTGTGCGGCGCGCCTGACAATGGTGCACTTGCGGGTTCTTGTATCGAACGATCGACAAAGCGCGTGCGATGCAATTGAGTTGGTTTTTCATTTTTACTCGGTTAAAGGCAAGTTAATACAACGTCAGGTTGCGATAAAGTCAAGCGAGTAGATGTGATCGTGGACATGCCCAGCTTCTGAGCGAAGGGTGGGCAGGCTGGTCAACGAAGGGAGCAAATCATTTTTTTACACAGGGTCTTAGTAGGAATAAAAGAGGTCCCTAGAGTCGTAGAACTGTGTGGCCGAAAATGGCGCACTTGCAAGTTCTTGTATCGATAGCTCCACAAAGGTCGCGCACCCAGCTTCTAAGCGAAGAAGGGCTTGTCAAAGGAGGGAGAAAATCAGTTTGTTCAGACAGGTTCCCCTGTACTTTGTCGAAACATAAGCCAGCCGTCCTACGATATAACCTTATCGTCGCTTTTAGACGGCAAATGTATATGGGTCAAATATCGATAAAATACCTCGATAAAACAATATTTTTGCGCGTAACTAGCAGGCCTCTAGAGGCGAACCCTTGAATCGAACGCTCGACAAAGGCGCGAGCGATGCATTTGTGTTGATTTTTCAATTTTACTTGGCGATTGTGTAGCCGGGCTAAAGGTAAGTCAACACAGATTTCAGCCAGTATAAATACTTAACATGTCGATTTAAAGTCAAGTTAGTAAATGTGATCCTGTAATCGTTTTAATATATTTGCTATGCAATAGGTACATTCCAAACGCCAGAGCCAATTTCAAATCACTTCCCACGAAATAGAAACGTAGTCCGCTTCGATTTACTTTTACAAATAAAACTCGCGCTTGCAATAAACCGCAGACTCAGTGTCGCGCTTTCGGTCCGTAGCAGCACTGTAGCAATACCAGCGGGGACAATGGATGCCCTGCATCTTCTATTATCAACAGTGTGGGTATCTGCCGAGTGCCGCCCACGAATGTTTGCGACGATATACTTACATGAGGCTCGGAGAGGGTCTCGTTTTAGATCTCGAAGTTTGTAAAGAAATGGTAGCTGTATAATGTGAGGTTAAAAAAGCTATTTAAGAAAGTCAAAATCCACATTTATTTCTAACTAGCTTTCCGCCCGCGGCTTCGCCCGCGTGCATTTTTGTCTGTCACAGAAAAACTTTATCGCGCGCGTCCCTGTTTCAAAAACCGGGATAAAAACTATCCTATGTCCTTTCACGGGACTCAAACTAAACTCGCGAGCAAAAATATGGAATCACCCTATTTGTTTCGAGCGATCACAAAAACTAAATGACTAATAGAAGACAGATAAAAATGGTACCATTTTAAAGGTAATATTATAAACTTTAAATTGATACCACAGATACATGCATAGTCATTCAGTTCTTAAGATCGCTCGGAACAAAACACAAGGTGGTTATTCCATATTTTTGCTCGTAAGTATATCTCTATACCTTTCATCAAAATCGGTTCAGTGGTTTAGGCGTGAAAGCAAGACAGACCGACAGAGTTACTTTCGCATTTATAATATTAGTATAGATTATTATCAAACATCTTCCATCTTAGTAAATAACTAAAAATTCTGTCTGCCTATTTTGTCAAAATAATTTTTACTTTTGTTCCGCACATTGTAAGAGCCATTATCTCTCAAAGTAACAGCACTAAAGTAAAAGTGATAAGGGCGTAAGTA
Source organism: Ostrinia furnacalis (assembly GCF_004193835.3). Lineage (NCBI taxonomy): Eukaryota > Metazoa > Arthropoda > Insecta > Lepidoptera > Crambidae > Ostrinia > Ostrinia furnacalis. The sequence goes on along the minus strand of NW_021135634.1, from coordinate 637,086 downwards.
GCAGCGTTCTTTTTCAGTCAAGTCCTGTTTCTTTGAGTAAACATCAAAGGACAAATAAAGGTGCCCATCGCACCTTCTTTGTTGGTATTGCTTGCTTGCACTGTTGTCTAGCAGAATCAGTGGCATGCAATTTGTCGTATAAAACTACAATGTCGTTAACTGCATCACGCTCCAGGCTTGGAGCCGGCGGTTGAATGTTTCCGTAGCGGGCTACTTTTGTGTAAAGAGCAAAAATGTAATATCGTTCACATGCAGGTGCAATTTCTCTTTTCGGCTGAAAGTATGCCACGAATTACAAAAGAATACGAGATATCGTATTTAAACGGAACAACAGGGAAATTAAATTATGAACTTTTATACGACTTTCGTAAAGACTTTAATTTTTATCACATATTATATGAATAAGTATATTGACTCTGTGAGAGGATGCTTTCGATCACTAACTGTTGGTACAGTTAGGATTCAATTTACATAACTACTGCATCGTCAAAGGATCAGCCCGACTGACTTGTCGCACGTAGAGGCTTAGGCACACAGCCTATCTAAGCCGCTCTGTGCGACGAGAGGCTTACCTACCTACTCTATCAAACGATGTAGGAATCAAATCCAACTGATATTTCCAGCTATGTTTTGATATACGAGATTTTGGCCAACTCCTAAGTAATGAAACCGTTAGAATAAAATGAAACATTCCATCTTAGAACAATGTTCACCTACTTCAAAACGACTGATAAGTTGTTTGCAGCTAAGCTGTATTAAATTATTGGGTGTCCTATTTTCAAATCTCCGTCTAAACAAAGTTAAGAAAAATGGCTGCACAGCGCGAGCCAATTCTCTGGTGATTGAATTATTTTTTGCAGAAATTACCGCGACTTTACCCGCTTATTACAGAGAGGCAATTGCTGGATAATACCCAGTAGATTTGCCCGAGAGTAGTGCAGCTTAGTTTAAGTGAAAAATAACAGGTCTGTGGGTAGATTACCTTCAGCAAACTGAAAGAAATGCCTGTTACTTTTTATTCTCGTAACAGATGTTTAGAAGGTCGTAATATAGTAATTAGTTTGCTTTATAAAGAAGGAATGTCTTTTTTTCAATTAGGGTTTTAAAACCTTACACGTTCAACCTAAACCTTACCACTACACGGCATGAATTGACTATGTGAGATATGAAATGATAGACAACGTATTCAAACGATTTCACAAACGACCTGTCGATTTCGTACAAAAAACACAAATTATTTATTCGAATAGTAAACATTCATTCGCTATTTGATGACTATTGGACGAATTGTCTGTGAAATCGAATATCGAATTGAGTTTCGCACGTCGTTTAAGAAGGGACATCTAGAACATGTAAACCCGACCTACACGTGTCTCCGTAATGGATAGTAGGTATATCGTCGCCACAAGATGTTTCGAATATCCATTCCAAGTTCGCAGCCAAGGGACCTCAGAATACACGCCATCCATTCGTTTGCTAATTTCCACGAACTAAGATAACTTGCAGTAAATTGCGGACGTTTGCTCGTGTCGAGTCTTGCTCATGTTTCATACGAGCTAACTCGAATATTTGCTCACTCCTGTCCTGTTTGACAAATGTTTCAACTGTAACTGAATAAATATTACTTTATTTATATGCTTATTTGCATGTATCAAGAGGACTTTGATAGTCTTTTACAGTTTTATTATACGAGTATTACCTAAATAAATAAATAATAAATAAATATCCTTGGACATTTTACACTGCGCTTCTAGTCCCAAACTAAGCAAAGCTTGTACTATGGGTACTAGACAACGGATATAAACATACTTAAATACTTTTTTTTTTTGTAAATACATACTTATTATACATAGAAAACACCCAATCCAATACAAACAAATATGTTCATGCACACAAATGTTTGTACTGTGCGGGAATCGAACCCGCTACCTCCGGAATAGTAGTCCGTTTCGAACTACTACACCAAATGGCCGACAAATAAACCTAGTAAAGACAGACATCAACGATGGATCTCAATTAAATACGAGTATTTTCCCAAATCGATGCCGCCACGTAATTCACGAGGTCATCGTGTTATTCAAAGGGTAAAATTATTAGATCAGTGCGTAAACTTATCTATTTTCGGAATGTTGTTTTTCTTTGGAAAATTTGTTAATTCAACTCAAAGCCCTGATAATTCAATTACAGCTCCAAAAGCTGCTTAATAAGGTTCACATTGTAGTGCATTAACTCTATTAGCAGCCTCTTGTTAGGAGTGCTCTTATTTTCCAAGCGTGGGGGATGTTATTGCAACCTAATCTTCAATAAACATTGCTAGATTCTTCAAAATATTGTCGCAAATAAATAGGGGTGCTTTAGACTAATCAGCGATCGTCTATTTAGGTCAGGGCTTAGTCTGCGGGGCCCAGGGAACGTGCAATCTGCATCCGGCAGGGGATTAAAACGGTTACATACGCCTACGACGGGATCCGTCCCTCGACCAACAATCACGTTGCTCTCGTTTCTTACTGCTTCTACAATTATACCGTTTTTATTCCTCAAGAGTTCCAAATGAAAGTTCAAATATCTTTACTGTGAACCAAAGATATGAAGGTAAAATAGAATGGACATTGGACGGATATCGTCGGCTGCGTTCTGTCTCATACAATAGTTAGTCCAGTTTCATAGTTACAGCTTTTATAAATGCATTGGTATGTTGTAAAGAGAGCAATAAGTCATTGGTCAAAATATTTTTTGAAAGTGAGTTTAAATCGGACGTAAATATGTATCTCCAATCTAAAAATACAATCTAAAAAGTAGGCATAGGGTAGTGAAAACCTTTTGAATTTTGAATGTTCGCTACAAATTGTTTGTAGCAAAACGCAATGCTGTTCACCGGTTCTATTGTATTTCTAATAGCTTTCTAAGAAGCAATTTTTAAAATTAGGTCAGGATTTTTACATTACATTGTGTGAGCTTTACAAAAAGCCTTACCTGTTTTGCACCGCATTCAGCCCCAGCACTAAGACCCTGGCAAAGGAAGGGTTCCAAGGGCTTCTTTTTAATTATATTACGAGCTATCAAGTTATCAGAAGAAACCTTGCAAGCACGTGCATGTTCTCATCCCTTAGTAATATGTTAAAATTAAAAATGCAAGGAAACTCCTGCGAACATTTTATAGTTAATAGCTAAGCTCTTTTATTATTTATTAATGTATCAATTACCAATAAGGGTATTGCAACCATGTTGATAATAATTTTAATTTGTTATGTCCTTTAACGGCCAAGGGAACAAACAATGAAAGGATCTTTGACGTCATAGCTATTTTGTATAAAGGAAAGATGTAAGGTACCTTACCGGCTTACCCCTTAATCGAGGTGGGTTGCCCTCCAAAAAACAGACGATGTCCCCCTGTGCCATTACTGGTTCGGACCGCGGTGCCGCAGGCATCCGTCTACTGGCCTTTTTTTCATTCTCTACATACGAGGTACAATACCTTTTTTTCTAGAAAAAAAGGTAAATAGTATTATAAAATAAATAAATAAAAATATATGTAAACCACTACTAAACTAGCTCAAAGTTAGACTGCTTCAGTAATGACAGACAGATTCAGTAAACTAATTCTACTGTCTTTTTGTTATTATAATAATATATAAAAAAATAGATTACTTTAAAAACCATACTAAAATGAAAGCAAATAAATGATCCACTCCGTAAGTATTTATGATATTCAGCTTACAGGACTTAATTTCCACCGCCAACTCATAACATAATTTTCCGCGAAAATGCTCTTGACGGCCTGTCAAATACTACGAAAATTCAACACCCAAATTAAGTTTGTTTCATTGATATGTGACGTGAATGATTCCGAAGTTATCCTGATATCGTTGCTTTGTTTATATTTATGAGTCCAGTTCACGTCCACGGAGTTTTCCTGCGTGATCAAATCAGAAATAAGCAGATTCGCAGGAGAACAAAAGTGACTAACTTAGCCCGCAGAATCGCTAAAATCAAGTGGCAGTGGGCGGGGCACATAGCTCGCAGAGCTGATGGCCGCTGGGGCAGAAAAGTTATCGAGTAGCGACCACGAGCCGGAAGACGTAGTGTGGGGCAGGCCTCCCACTAGGTGGAGCGACGATCTGGTGAAGGTAGCGGGAGGTGCCTGGATGCGGGCGGCGCAGGACCAGTCTTTGTGGAAATCCTTGGGGGAGGCCTTTGTCCAGCAGTAGACATCATTTGGCTCAAACGAACGAACGATTAGTCCAGTATCTTGTTGCGAACCATAAATCTATTCAAATCAGTTTGACATATGTACATATCACAAAGGGGATAATGACCCAGTTGACGTATTAGTTTATTTAGTTATGCCCTTGTGCATGCCGATTTGGAATACCTAATTGGTCTTTGACAAACACTACATAAGTTTATGCAAACTCGGGAATACCTTCTCGCTTGGATACCAAAGCATAACCGAATAATCGGTTGTGCTATTGTATAAACTCGACGATATTTGACTGGCAATTTCTAACGATAATTCGATTGCGACATTCACTAAAGATAAGTTGCGTTTAGAACAATAATTTTTACCACTTCTTTAATCTTGCTTCTATTTGTTTCGACCTCTAATTTCTAAAATATTCTTTTAGCCGATTTTAAAAAAGGAGGAGGTTTCGTTTTCCACTGCATGCTTTTACAAGTGATAAAGTATAGTAGATTCTGGACCCTCTGTCGACTAGTGGGTTGACTTATGAGTGACTTATGAGTTAAGTGGCCCCCTTACTATCGAATGTAATCAAATCGCCCTAAGGCATCCGAATAGCTTGTTGAAATGTTGACTAACAGTATTTCCAGATCAAAGCAGATGGTTGTTGATGTAAGTGATGACGTCACAACAGGCTGCGAGTAATGCAATTAGAGCAATTTAGATTGCCCGTATAACCGAATAACTATTAATTAGCATGGAATGCGATGCAATGTCCATGCATAGGCCCCGAATAGGAATTTGAGTAGTGATTTGCTCCTTCAGTGGGCTGTCATAACCGTATTTACCGCACACTGAAAACCAGTGCCGTGGCCTTCGTCACCGTGGGCCACGGCATATGCTGAGTGGGGTCCCATTGCAGTGGGCATCTTGTTGGTGAATGGGTGGCACTGCTCAGTTAGTCTTGTTTTTATTTTTTTCTTCTTCCATTATTATTTGCCACTGTCATGTGTATGTAATTACCTGTACATATTTGTGTGATGTCCATTGTAATAAATTTTTCTTTCTTTCTCTGTATCTTTCTATTTACCAAGTAGATAATGTAGGTATTTTACTTTAAGCACCTTAGGCCGAATATTGCAAACCACGGTCACCCTTATTCACATTGAAGCAAAATGTTCCCACACAGATAAATGTTAAGATTCTCATTAAATAGGGACCATGGAAGTACATTGAAGAGAAACAACTTGTTTTGTATTAGAAAATCCATCTTGGTGGTTCCAGAGTATCGCAACCAAATCTTTCGTTGAAGATGCAAAAGTATTGTGGAGTTACGGGTAAAATACTTATCTAGGTATCAATAGAACGAATTCCAATAATACTTACTAAGCATTACGAAAAAGTTCTAGAATTTTGCTTAATAAGGGACAGGACCTTCTCATCGGGACCTTTGTATTCGCTGTGTGCATTGTTATTCAAGCACATTAACTTGAAATCCAAGCAATTTAATAAGCTAGACAAACATATTTATTTGTGCGCTATAATTATTCGTATTGGCCCAAAGTTTGCTTTTCGGAATCCAAATATATACGTACCTACGAGTAGGTCATCCATCATAGATATTCTAGTCCTATGAACTACACTCGACATCAAATAAATCGCACCTCCCGCGACAAGCACTTTCAAACGTATGCATCCCCACTTCCCACCAATATTGGCACCATTTGAAAGCCTAGTTCTAAACTTCATTTCATTAAAGGAAAGAGTTTAACCCCAAAAATGTGTCTTTAGAATGATCTCGAGTCACTTTTTCAAAAAATAGGTAGTTACGCTTGAACCAACTTTTATGGCTTTAAAACTGTTAAGTTGGGATTAATCGCTATCCATCTGTTAAAGAGGACACGTATCTCACGTTATTTGGTTTTATAACCATAAAAATTGGTCTAATTGATCCCAGAGGTGAGCCCCAAGTGCAGCCTTTTTTCAAGTCACATTTATGGTATATGTTAATCATTTATTAAGAAATTAAATGTGTTTTAGGATTTCAAAGAACACCAATATTGTTGGGGCACCATGATTGTGTCAGAAGAATATCTTTAAAATTCGCGTCGCGGAAGGTGCGATTTATTTGATGTTGAGTATAATAAATTTACAAAAGAACATGTAAAACCATAAAGTTAATATTCCTCCTTATGTGTAAAACACATTCCTTGGTACACTCAAAAACAAAAGCTTACACAGCGAATACGCAATTTAGTAGCAGCATTTCTTTTTCCTACTTGGAAAGCTTCTCGGACTTCACGCGAAGAGGACTTGACTGTTCTTGTCACCGTTAATAGAAATTAATTTCCGACCCCAAAAAGCACAAACATGTAGTCAAAAAATAACTTCAGCTTTTAAAGAATTCGCAGGTTTCCGAGAAAAGTAAAGGAGCAGTGTCAATTTTTAAAATTTAAAAAATACATTGTTAAGTCTTTTTTCACACGAAAAAGTTTGTAAGTTTACACTGAAGTAACATAAGCTCATATAGTTCCAAAATACTGAAGTGTCCTATCCATGACATTGACAGCGGGGCGCCACCGTCAATACCGGATCGCTGGTTCCCATTTTTGCCATGTTGGAAACCATATAGTTGAACGATGGTAGCGCCCCCCTGTCATTGAGTTTGGTGGGACAGTTCAGCGTGGGTCATATAAACGAGTAAAAATCTCAACAGCACAACTCTCAACCACTGCAACTTCGGGCGCGTTCACGCATAAAAAACTTTTTGCTTCATGAAGATCTCGTCTGTCGCCATGGCAACTAAGCATTTATGTATTAATCTTTGCGATTAATACGAATTCTGTGGAAACGTCACAAGCGTCTCGTCACGAATGAGTCGGTCGGTCTGTCTTTGGTCCGGACGAATGAACCTATTGAAGATGTTTTGTCAGACGTAGATTCTTTCAGATCTCAGAGGCGACGAGTCGATATTATGGAGATAGAGTTTACTACAGTAGTTGTCTGGAAATTAATTTAACTTCAACTAGAATACACGCTTAATGGAGCACTCGTCCTCTGAGCGGTGATAAATGTGCTGTAACTAAACACATTATATGACCGATTATTAGTTTAATGTTACGAACACCTGTTGATTTATGATTTGTATCCGTTGAATTGAATAATGTGTACGAGCATATTCAATCACTGCACCTAACGCGCATAGTAGAGGCGCCAAACTGTGCCAATAAATTGCTTTTCGTGAAACTGTAACTGAATCAGTTTGTCACCCTGATTCAGTGCTGTACCGCGGATAGCTCTTGAACCCCCGTTTCCCAGAACGGAATCTGTCAACTTGGCTCGTCCCAGTTTTCGCGGAAGCGGTGATTAAACTTACCGCTGCGCTTTACCTGCCAATTTAATTTTCCGTGATGTTACATTGAATATCATGGCGCTTATAATGAAAATCAGAACCTTCAAAGGTCATTCATTAATTTGTTATCTCTACGATGTCTGAAAAAAGCTGTCATATAAATTCTTAGGGGTCTATAAAAGGAACATCCTGCATCTAAATTGATTGTTTTTATTTCAACACAATTACTTCGAGACATTTTCTCGTCTTCGTTCTTAAAATAATAACGCTAACGACTTTCGCTCTATTCCCGTAACAGTTCCTGTTGGAGCGGATGTTCAAATGGATATCGTTTAGCCCTTATGAAAGAATTTCATGCCTGGAGAAATGTTAAGTAATAATAAATCTTTAGACAATTTCACACAGCGCCAGCTAGCCCCAAAGTAAGCAACTTAATGCTTGTGTTATGGGTGCTAGCTTGACGGATACACTACTTATATACTTTTTTTTTTAAATACATACATATTATACATAGTAACACCCAGACCCGTCACAGAAATTAAAATTCATCATTTCAATTTCTGCCCGGCCGGGAATCGAACCCGGGACCTCTCGGCATAGTAGTCCGTTCTGAACCACTACACCAAACGGCCGACAAGTGAACGTAACTCTAAAAATTATTGAGATAGAATTACTATTTAGCTATTTTTTATGCACTGTAGCCTACTTTTATAGGTTTTTTTTTGTCTATAGAGGCTTTCGTTTTCGTTTAAGCTTTCTATCATTTTTTTAAAGATTATTAGCAATGTGTACTTATTGCACAAATTACTAATAGTCCCGTTAGCCTCGTGTTAAGCTGAATAAGCTTGTGTTACGAGTGGGCTCACCACAATAGTCGAGCGGCGGTGGGATTCGAACCCGCGTTCCTCGGTTCTCGAGTCTACCAGTCTGATCCCTTCACCGTTCGGCTATCGTGGCTATAAAATCATATAATTTATGGCAGTCAATCAAGAAACATATTATAATATTATCATTTATGGAAAGCTTTAATTGTAACGAGTGACCTAGCAATTCCAAAGTACTATTTACCGGTAGCCTTGCCTCATGACCTGGATAAATTGTTAATTTGTTATTAATTACTTAGACTAGCTTATAATAAATACAACTGTCACAGCAATCGATCAAGGGCGCGCATAATAATGGGATATTGTTTAAATAGCTTGCACTTGACTGTACATTTTCGTTTTTTTTGGCCTGTCAACATCTGACTATATTGTCATTTTGTTGCAAAATAGCGTATTGTACAACTGCATACTATACCATACCATGCATATGTCATTCCACAAAAAACTTGTTCTGTGCAACTATAAATATAGTGGTTCCTGTGATAGTGGTGGAATATTAGTTGGGGGCAGCATGTAACGTAACAGTGATGTCAAGATATGACACGTCTTCCAGACATTGAAGCGCATTAGAAGTCTCGCTGACGTTTAAGTGTCAAAAACACACTCCAGTGTCGCTCCACCACCGCAGAAACCTACTAGAAAGAAAGAAGAAAGAAAATAATTTTATTTTGACAACAACAGATTCAGGGAACAAAGACATACATAAAAAAAAATTAGTAAGTTGCCAAAAAAGGTCACCCACTCAGTAATATCTTGACAGTGTGACTGCCAAGACACTGATTTTCAGTGGGTGCCTTTTTGCAGCGCTATAACAAAAACAGAAAGAAGAAAGAAGAGTACTAGTTTAGCGCTATGCCTGTAGTACGACTGATCAGTAACATCGATACGGCGCTCGAAACCAAATCTGCAGCATGTTCATCCGACTCAGAGAGCACATGTAATCTGCTGGAATAGCTGCGATATTCCGTCGGCCATTTTGCCCGCAATCCGCCGAAGGACCCTGAAATTATTGGGAATTAATCCGCAAACGGACTAGTTTCGGGAATTTAGAGCGGCATGTAACAGGTGCAATTCAAGTAGATTTGCAAGGGAAAAGCGATATGTTTTCATGTTCGTTTTAACTCAAAAATGAATCAGCACTTCACTTTCGCAATCGGTGCATCTGCTCTATCACAAATTGTGTTGACATTTAAGTAACACTTTCTTCAAAATAATTTCAAGTACATAAAGATAAACACTGGAACTTTTATTCAGTAATAATACTTTTACAAAAGTGTGGTCTGATGTGCTATCGTTTTCGCTTGCTGAGCAACTGTCCTGAGAGCTGAGATTTGGAGACATTGGTGAGACAGTCGAAGGTGTCAGCCATCATTACTGGCACTACGTTTTGCTATTCTTTTTATTATTTTAGTTCAATATTTTATATGACCTAAAGATTATTACTGTACTGTTTAACCCTACTGCTATCCAGATGTCTTATGGAACAGCTTGCGGTACGGTTTCTGCTAAATATATTTATGAAACGGAACTCGTAGAAGTGGAGATCGTTCCTTTGACGTAGCTTGGATTAAGCTCTTGAACTCATCGAATGATTTTGACTCAGACTGGTTTTGCAAACTTAAATAATTGTAGGTAAGAAATATAAGCCACTCCATAATAGGTAACCTAAGTGGTATTAATGTATTATGCTGTCAAATAACAGTGATATATTCTCATTACTTGAATACCTAGAGCTTACCGATTTCAGACTCTGAACGTAACAAAAATAATAACTTATTGAAATGTTCGTCTCGCCCTACATATCTTTGACAATGACAAATCTACAATAACAGAAGTATGGTAGGTAAAAGCTTTTTAATTTGATGATGATTTATTTACTTTTTCTCAAATAGTATGCTTTTACCACCTAATTGTATTTACTTGTAAAATAGAATATAATTCATCACGAGAGACCTAATTTATTAAAAGTTTTTCAACGCTGTTCAATGAAAAGCTTCTGGTGCAACAAAGCTTTATTGCAATTTTTCAAATTGAAACTATTGTTATAATTTGAACAAATTAAAAAAGCAGTCCTTACTTTACTTTCATAAAACACAGGCTGTTACATATTATTAAAAATTGCTGATTTTGTAAGGTAAGGTAAATCGCCCTAACTTTATTTTGAACGGTGAAAATAATGATCTGCAGGAAAAAACGTTCATATTAAATTTCCGAGAAGAAAGACTAAAATGATATTACGAATATTGATTTGGCTTCGGAATTTTTTTGTCGTCTTCCTTACACAGTAACATCCTGTTCAAGTATGAGTGATTTAACTTCCTACAAATAGAAATATCAAGTCAGTTTAAGTCCAACTTCCATTAGGTCGCAGTGTTGCTTCGCTTCATATTACATGCCCTTCTACCTCTGACTCGCACTAACCTAATGGACACATATCCCTGAACTTAAAAGCCTGTTTCCGCCATGATTCAAATCTGCGACATTAAGTCGCCAGTAGCCAGGCTTCCATTAGGATGTCAGGTCTTGCACGTGTTAAAGATTTTTACTAGTTTTTCAGAAAATGTTTGTTCTTTGTTTTATATTTGATTAGGGATTTTTATACTTGCTTAATATCTAAATTGTTTCATTCGTGTCTACTAAAATGTTTCATAATCTCGATGTTACACATTTCGTGGGTCGAATCACGAAAAGACGTAACTGATATTTATCAATTTTACAGGAGCGACGTTTAAAGGAAATTTGAAGTATGGAAAAGTGCGTTTCGGGCCCTCTTTAACTGTCAATACTGGCTTCCTAACAAAGTATTCAGTTACGATTTTTTGTGAGGTTATAAAATTCACGTTTTTTAATAACATGGTGTGTTTAACTCAATATCGCCATTTTGTTAGATACGCCTTTTCGTGATCGACCCACGATTTGGTCAATTTTCCTTCCCTTTGGGGCAACGAACGGCAGCCTTCAATTTCTCATGTAGGTACTGCAGCGGCCCTTGAACAAGCATTTTTTCCAAGACTCAGCAAACTATAGGTCTACTTTCGCAACTCTGAGCCCTTGAGCGTTGCGCCACGTTAATTGGGCAAAATACAGAAACTTGCACTTGGACAAAATTGACTCATTACGGACTAGCAGTATTTGAGTCCTCGCAATTCCAAATGATTGCTTGCAAATCAAATAACAAGTTGTAGACGGCAATTTTATTTGCCGTCTACGTGTTAAAGGTCTACTATTCTTTTTCGAAGCATGTGCACGTATTAAGTCTTGACTTATTTTTATTTCTAAAAGTATTTTTAGTCAGAATCTCCTGCGCTTTTTTTTATCTTTTCTCAGAGACTCCCTATGAATTCCTTAACCAATAAAAATAAGGTTCTGTTTTTCCAAAAAAACACCGCAATTTTTTGTGGTTTCTGTTGTTCGAAATATGTAAACTGGGGCTATGTGTGACCACATCCTTACCCAATACAGTTTCAATTGTATTCAAGCTAAAATAAATATTATACAGCTTCCACAATTAACTTTTTCCAATTCTGCGACAGCGATATTAAATCCCAGGTAACCTATATAAAAAACTGCACCTTTATTAACTTCTCTCGATCACGTGCAAAAGTATTGAAATTAAAAATATTGCTCTTTCATCTGGCTATCGGATATTTCTTAGCAAAGGTATCCTTTAACCTTCGTGCGTGTTATATTATTTTTCTTATAAAGTACTTTCAATATAGCATATTTATTTCTTTTTAAAGGCAATTTAATATTTTAATAACGCCTAAATAGATTGTAGTAAATAAATACACAATACAAATCAGCAAACAGAATAAGAAAATACAATACTTTTATAAACTTTTCAAACAATTTTATTGCTTTTGTATTACGAAAATGTTTAAGAAGATATTTCGACTAAGCAAGACAGTCCGGTGATTTTCTTAAGTGCAGTTTTCTTTTTCAATTCATTACTTTGTTGCTAATACATTGACTCTCATTGTTCCACAGAACAAACGCTATCGCTGGTACATCCAATCGGTTCAATCGCTTGCAGCTCTGCTAGATTGAAAATGGTTACGTTTAATCCTATACAGACTATCTTGAGAATTCTTTCAAAGATTTCTTTACACTTATCTGGGGGCTTGTATCAGTGAGTTGATTACACACTATTAATAGGTTCTCGGTGTTGTTCCACTTTCGATGTTTTTGTTGACAGTTCCTCGAATAAGCTGGAATGACCACATCGAATTGTTTTGAAGGCCTTCATCAGTTACGGTGGTTTTGGTTGAAAATTAATTAATTTAGGTACCCTAATAATATACTGCTGATGTAAATGCTTAAATTGGCCTTATAAATCGAAACAATATTATTTCTTATTACGAGTAATATAACGCGAGAGCAAATAGGCACTTACAGGGCAGATATGTACCACCCTAGACTGCATCTCACTTAACGTCAAGTACGATTGCGGTCAAATTCCTCACTTGTTCTGCATAAAAAAATCATGTATGAGAAGAGAAATATACCGGATAGAAACAGATGTTACTGTTTTCACACAAAAAGTTTTATTTGATCAGCAAATAAGAGTTCAAGTGTAATTAAACTCCAAATAGCCTTATTTAGGTAGTGTAAGTAAACTACGATTCCGTATTGTTGTTTTCTAACACTATGTGACGCGGGCGACCCAAAAAGAGTTGTTTGCCGCCTGTCCACAATAACCTGGTAGGTAGTAGGCGTTCTCGAGAACAGAGACTAGATAAAGATACATCACTTTTTAAAGATCACATTTTTTTCACTAACCTCGTTAGATCGTATTCAAGAACAGTCTGCTAGGTATTTTCCGCAGAGATGTGGCAGCTGTAGCTTTGAAAAATTGATTACTGAAATTGAAAAACTTTTAACTAGGGTCATGAAAAAGACCGCTGTAAGTAAGGCTGGGTTGCATCATCCTACTTTATCTTTGACAAACGTAAAAAATCCGTCAAAATCCATACAATAAAGACCAGTGGGTCTAGACAAAGTGCAAATTATAATCGCAAACCAGTCGAAAAGTGGTCGAAAAGCCCCTTTTTTGTATGGAGTTTTGACGGATTCGATCAAAAAGTGCGTTTTGTCTAAGGGGGCAGTTATCGTCATAGTTACGGTCAAAATTAGGTGGTGCAACTCAGCCTATGACATGACCTTTAACTTACAGTGAACATTGTGATTATTTGTGATGCTAATACACCATTGGCCACGAGAAACGAGATATTACAATTTCGTTGCGCGTAATTTAAAAGTGTGCTCACTTGCCACGTTGTGTGCATAATCGCTTAGCTATTTGGATACCGAAACACTTTTAAAAAATAATACCTATATAAAATTTATCAAATTTATATCTGAAAGTTAAAAAAGGCATATACAAACGTAAAATCACTCTATCATAACTTAACATAATACAACGTAACACACACACACACACATCATATTTTCTAATTCACCTTATATTTTTTCTATACCTTCTTTTAATAGGTAACCATTTTGTTTTTTTGTTTGTTAAACTTACCCAAAACTAGCACTGTCTGAATGGGCGGTGACTACCTGATACAGGTATACTTTTACTTACTAGGTATGTCACCACAATTTTTGTAAAAGTTGGTTTGTTAACGAATAAACATTTTTGATTTTGATTTTGAATATTATCCTTCATGGGATAAAGTTGGGTTTAAAAACGGAATATGGTATTCATTAGCTCCTTGGGACAGGCCTGAACTACAATTCCCAGGGTTGATGATTGGATAATGGGATGACCAAAGAAAAGGTAGTGGGGTTGAAGTTACTGGATTTAGCTCTCTTATGGTGTGACCGAGCTATCGTCACGCGCAACACCTAACGCTTTGAATTTTAAACAAGTGTTGAATGCTGATTTAAAATGTGCAGTTCTGAGTTATTGTTTTACCCATTTACTTGTGTACTTACAAACGAACAAACGTACAAACGAATATCAAACCCCTATAAGCATTGACATGTTTTCATAGACCTATCCCCAGTGATATAGGTTCAGGTCAATGAGTCAATTATTTGTAAATAATGAATAAAATGTAACACAAGAAACATCAAAGTATCTGAAATTAATTAAAAGGCAAACAAAGAATGACTTGCTTTTACTCAAAAGGCAGGCCGCCACCAACCGGCCATTGTGGAAATTATTTGGGGAGGCCTATGTTCAAGTGGACGTCCTACGGCTGAAATGATGATGATGATGATGACTCAAATTGTAATTTGCTTAAAAATATTTCTAGTATTCTCAATAACAGCGTTTAAAGTACATATTAACAGATATGTCTCAGCCATCCAGCATTCTTTGTTATCTAGACCTGAATGTTAACCGCTTATTTAATATTACGAAGAGAATGGGCGAAAGGTCAACTGTATTGAAATTCCACTCGTTCAGACGTCGGTCGCTGTGCCTCTAGCACAAAAAACTTGCGTCTTCGAATTGCCATCCAAAAATGTAGTTAGAAAACTTATACCTACTTACCCGTATTTACAAACGACGCTTGCTTAAGTGAAGCAGCAAATCGAACGCACAGCGTTGAATAGAACTCTATGATTGGTTCGTGTGTTATACTGTGCGTCCACGCGCACTGTGAGACCTCATAGTAATGTTTGTGAATACGGGCGTTAAACTCCCTTACGGTCGTAACGAAAACTAAAAATCAAATAACACGAACAAAATTGTGACATGTATTTTCGTATCGAGATCGAATAGTGAACGTGGCGTAAAGTGAACTTAGTATGAAAACGAAACTACTTTTGAAAATCCAGATCGTCATGTTATCGTTAAATTCGAAGGCTGGGTATCAAATTTTGTTTCACCATCAATGTTGTGAGAAGGTGGAACAGGCGAACGATTCGAAGACGAAAGTTTTTCGTGCTAAGATACTGTTATCGTCGTGTGTACTATAGACATGGAATTAGCGAGCAGCCTAGAAAAGAATCTAGGGTGAAAATTGATAACGTTGATGATGACGACAATAAGTAAAGCGGGCAAGTGGAGCAAAGATAGACCACGTTTTTATTGCTATATGTTAATGGAGAATATTCACTGACTTTACCGAGTTATTACTGTCTATACGTATTAAATTACCTAATTAAGACTACACCTATATGCTCATTTATCTATCGAGTAATTGATCATGTTACATACGCGAAAATCAACGGAATTTCCCCAAGATTAAAATAACCTAAAGTTCATTATTTTTCTGAAACTTCTACGAGTAAGTATAGTGTTAATTTTCCTACTTTGAGCAATGTTTCATTGTACTTAGTGCTAATGCAACAGAAGGATTTAGGTTTTTAATATCAACGCAATAATGGATAGCGATCATAAAAACCATTTTCATAATTACTGTGTCACTCAGTCGCGTCATTATTCAAGTTATCTCTAGATTGCCCTACTTAAAAATCACACGAGATGAAATATCTTTTATCTACTACTAAATCCGGTGAGGCGTGTTTGTACTATGTTGATAAAAATATATGGGTGTTACGCAAGCGAGGAAAGTGGGCAATGCTCGCTCGTGAGCGGTTCATTCACACGGAGGATGTGGCAGGGAGACAAAGAAATAAGTTGATAGACAAAATGCCTGGAAAAGGAAATTGATTGACTTTTTTATTATAATCTATGTTAACCAAAAAATGTAACTGAGTAAAAGTGAAGATACTGTGCTATGTTACTGCAAACCATGTACAACTTACTTTTAATGCAAAAGATAAGCGACCGCGAGATATAAAATATGGCACTGCTCAGTTTACTCTTGTTTTTTTGTATGCTCACAAAATCGCTTACCAAAAAAACTTGTATAGAGACTAGGTCTACTGTCTATACCTAGATGCTGCAGAATTTAGTCCTAAAATCTTCTTCTTCAAGCTTGAAAAGCCCTGTTAGAATTTGAGAGATGAAAAATATGTTACATATCTAAACAGATACCTAAAATAGGTACATAAAGATGTAAAAAGAAAAGGAAAGAAACGACACGCATCTACTAATTTTTGTTCAAAATTTATCTGTCATAAAATCTGACAACCCTGTCAAGACGAGGCTTCCGGCGACTGGGACCGCGGCCCCAGTTAATTGCGGTCTAAAGCCTTAAGGAGTTGTACTTACCTTCCATCATCAGCTCATTAACATGAGATGATGATTTACAGACTCAAATACTTGAGTAACTTAAGAAAAAGTACAAAAAGCAATATTTATAGTGCCTCGCGTTCGCACTTTCAGCCACCCTAAAAGCTGTCTGGCAAGGCGAAGGAACCATCAAAAGTGTCTGGCTGATGAGGAAACTTCATCAAATGATAGTTCAAATATTTTATGTAAATATCAGCTTTTATAGTATGACGTAAGTAGGACTACATTTTCATGAACTTTAAGGTGTCTGGCTAAGGGCTGCCACCATGGTAGGTGTCTGTCAATTAATGACGTCATTTCTAATAACATTTTGAAGGAAATATCATAAAATCAGCCTTTATACTTTGACGTAATTAAGTTGGTATTTTACACACCTTTAGTACCGTCTGTCTGCCAAAGCCACCATGACCCAAACTTCATGTTTGGCCATGGTTCTTAGCTATGTTGGGAGCATGCGCTGACAAACTTTCAGCCTTTATAAAATAACGTAGGTCTGGCGTTCACTAGCTCTTAGTCTAATAAGTAAGTTACTATAAATCAAACAACTGATTTTTTTATTAAATCAGTATAACCAAGCTATGGCGTATAATTTTTTCCCCAGACACTTAATCATGAATGTAAAAATAATTCAAATAATACAATGTATTTTATCTTTTCTTTCAAGCGGTATGAGATGACAAAAAAATAATAATAAAAGTATTCATGTGGACAAATTAATCCCGCGGTATTATTTTTGACTAAATCTTCGTCGATTTAAAGGTCAAGTAGCCCTTTTTAAATACATATTTTATATGAATAAATTATGTTTTTAAATTAAAAATGATTTTTCTTCAATTATTTCACCTAAAAAATTTTCGAGTGACTACATTTTTTTATTTCAGTTATCATTTACGAGTGGTCCCAGTTGACGGAAGAATATTATTTAATTTTTAAGAAGTAAAGACTAAGAGAAAAATTGGACATGGCAATGTCTTAAAAGAAAAGAACGACGAGAAATAACAACTAATTGTAAAATCTAACAACCTTGTCAGCATAGAGAAATCATAGGCTGAGTTGCACCATCTTGACTTAAACAAACGTCAAAAATCTGTCAAATTCCATACATAAAGACCGGTTATTGTTATAGTTACTGTTGAAGTAAGATGGTGCAATCCAGCATGAGATATCTCTACGAGAATGTCCAAAAATCAACGACACGGATCCACCAATTTTTGTTCAACATTTTTACATTTTTCCGACTTAAAATCTGACAATTCTGTCGGAATTTAAAAGAAATATTGGATATCTCTTTGTAAAAAACATACAACGAAACGCTAACACAAATTTTGTCCAACATTTGTCCGACTTAGAATCTGACAACCCTGTCAGATTAAACGAAAAATTGGATATCTCTATGTCTGATTTGGCACCGTGCCCGCTGCATAGACGTTTCGCAAGTGGCGGGTGACGGCGTATCGACGCACGACGCCGGGACTCCATCTTGAGACGCCTCTGAAACCACTCAGCGTTTTGTGTATACGTGTACTCTGCTTAATGATACAAATATGTACTGAACTTTATCCCCTAATATTAGCTATCCAGACCTTACCTTTGGCCGTAGAATAAGCTGCGTATTTCGAAGGGAAATGCTTCTAAAAATAATATTCTCAATCCATTAATTCGATCCTGCAATGGATTTATTTTCACTCTGGTGTTCACTGTGACACAACGTTGGTCTAGGGATATCTCTTAGATTCAGTATAAAGTACATTTTATCCTAGAGAATTAACTCGTTCTCCCGGATCGACTTGAAGATATACGACCGACTCCTTGGGATATAAATTGAGTTGTCAAACAGATGTAGGTAATCGAAATAGGCCGTAAAATTTGACGTAGTACCCACCTAAAAACGAGGAGTATGTAGTATGAAGAGAAGACCGCCGTCTTAACACACGCCATGCAGGCTTGGAACGCTATTCAACTAGAGCGATGGTATCTGAAAAGAAAATCAAAGGAATATTGACGTGCTTATGAAAGGCCTAATTCCAGTAGCATACTGACATCATGTATTGATGATCTTGAAATGGAGGTAGATATAGGTACATGGGATTCATTTATTCAAAGATAGTATATAGGTAGTATTGTATAAAGTACATATATATGTTCACACATTCCTTGGGAATGAATGCAGTCACTGTAGCTCTGACACACAAACACCTACCTATAGTAGGGTTTTGATATGAAGTCCCGCTTAATCTGTTTTTTTGAAATGTATATTTTTGTCAGCACCATAAAGCGTTTTACCAACGCAAACATCTTAAAACGGTATTACCACACATCGATTCTCATCGGGGTACTAATATCAGGTCTAAGTACTTCAGCAAACACGCAAGTTATGAGAAGAACGTTCATCCCACAGTTCAGCTTCTTTGCTTTAAACTCAAATTATAAGTTATTGATTTATTTAAGGTAAAGGTTCTTTTGGGAATACTTCTTATCACACGTCCTAAATCAAAACCGATTTAGTTCAATCTTTTTTTTGTGCCTATTAGTGGTGAAAAACCTGTTACCGAATTGTATTAAAAACAAGACTTGGCGTAACCTGCGGGCAGCAGCTAGTGTATGTCTCATACAATCAACGATGTATTTTAACCGAATATCTATTTATTCCCACTCTAAAATTATATAAAGTGAATCCGCCGCTGTTGCTATTAATAGTCAGTGGACTTCGTAAAAACTAAATATAGGCTTTGTCGCCTTCGCCGCGTCTCTGAACATCATATCACAGATATGCTCGTTTCGCGGGCGCATCACGCGTAAATACACTCAGCATAGGAATCTAGGGCATTGCCACAAATAATAATAATAATAAGTTATTATACCTTAAACTTCCAGAAAAATTACCACATGTTCTGTGAGCTCTACCATTTATATTGTGGTTTGTAATTGTCAGGATTTGGTTTGCATTAAAGAGAAAAATTTCAAGACAGTGAGTTTTGGGACTGTTCATCTGTTAGTAGCGGACTTCAAACAGCATTGGCGTAATACAGTACGCAGACGTTATTTGAAATAATACGAGTTTGTCATGTGGCCCCTGCGAGACAAATGTTTTCGTGACTTTAGTAAATTTATTGTCACTGCTCGTTGAAACTCTTCCAGATGTTACGATTCGAAATGCACTCATACTATAAGTAACAGTTAACAGTATAAAAAGTTTGTCGCAAGTGATTCACGGGAATAAAACTTACAATACGACTGGCAATTTTTATAATACGGCCTAAGTAAGAAAGGGCAAACTACGTCGTAAGTCAACATCAGGCTGGTATTAACCAAACGGCGTTTACGAGGTATAACAATCTGGTAAATATTGTAAGATGAACACCTGTCACAGCACTCAAAGTCCAAAAAAACACACGCACAGTAGCCTCGAAGTACTACAAAAGCGCTTTGATATTCACCATTAGTCAATATACCTAACACTTGACTTATCACAAATTCTCAGATTTTTGCGTCCAGTGAAGGTCCAGTGCTAATGTGATTATCTAAATGTAGAGTAAAGCACTACGACATAGAGATACTTTAAGGTTTTACATACATCTAACCTATGGGTAACATGGCATAACTAGCTACGAGTAGGTAAATACTGTTGCATCTGGGTTCTCGTCTCAAGCAACATTTCCTCCAAAGTTTTCAACCTGTTGAACCTGGATGTTTGTAGTTTATTCAATCCTATCATGTGCCAGTTAAGCTGAAAACCACCTCTTTGCTGTGTATACCACTAGCCCTCATCATCATCATTTCAGCCACAGGATGTCCAATGCTGAACATAGGCCTGCCTCAATGGTTTCCATATTGCCCGGTTGGTAGCGGCCTGCATCCAGCGCCTAGCCCTATCTTCTGCACACACTGTAAACCTCTCGTGTGCTGTGAGCGGTGAGCACTGATCAGTGCGAGACACAATTACTTTTTTTTATCCACAACGAGGAAGCTCTTGGCCTGTATCTCACCTGATGGTAAGTGACGATCAGGCCGAAGGTGGAAGCGAGCTTCACCCGGAATCCTCAACCACGGAGGAACTGGCTATCTTACCTCTAACTGCCGGAACACAACAATGCTGTTAACATTGTTGTTATGACGACAGACTTAGGTAAGATGGTGGTAGCTAGCCAGGCGGACTTAGAACAAACCCTACCACCAACCAAACCGACAGAAAAATCAGCCCCCACTGGGAGTCGAACCCGGGACCTCTGCGTCTGAAGCAGGTGGTCTTACCACTAGACCACAGAGGCTTTCGCACTGTCTGGAATCTCGGCATACGATCGGTTAAGTTATAAATTCATAGATTTATTGCGAGTCTACCATACCTGCCTGCGTTGCGGCTCCACGGTGCATAAATCAGGCGACCTTGGGCGACGCCGCGAGCGATCATGTATATTACAGATAAGCTCTCGCATTAGCTCGCTTAAGTGTCTTTTAGCACATGCCAAGTTGTTTGTCTTGAAACTTTAAGGACTTTGCTATAACAAATTGAGTGGCTGTTTTGTTTATGTACAGGGTGCTATCGACTCCTTAATACTCGCGTATACAAAATTGACACCTCGTAACTTTCGAAATTACTATACTCGTCCTTAGACATTTCGAATCGATTTCTATACTTTTGAATTTAACATGACCATTGCACACAGGTTGGCTCCTATTGATAAATCTTGTGTTGCTACTTACTTATAGTTACACAAGTAGAAACTGGACAGATGTTACTACGAATACTACTTTTTATGTGTTTTCATTTGCAAAATATGTACATGTTTTACTTACTTACCCTTTGTGGAACATAACTAAGCTGCAACTTGTATTCTCAATTTGGTGAATTTGATAACGTCCACATTTGGAGGGTTCGCTTCACTTTTTCAATTGTCAACAGCTTACGATAACCTTATAAATAGGTTATGCATTGAGAAATGATAATATTAGTCTTCGATGAATTATTTAAGTACCTATTTATTGTTCTGATTGAAGATGAATAGCTTCCAGGTTGCGCCGCTAGCCGCTTCAGACATCCGATTCCTTATAGTGTCTTCACCACAGAATAACATCCATGTCGAAATATGAAAGCTTTATTGAAACCCAAATAATGCGCATACGGTTATTTTGATTTCTACGTGCTATTATTGGGTTTCTGCGACAAATATATTCGTCATACGCTCAATTGGTTCCCGGTACAATAAAATGAGCCCAAATTAGACCGGTATGCACTATCGACTCCTTGAAATAGGTCGTTAAACTTGGCATAGTAAACCAGCGGCAAATATCATTGGGTCACCAGCTCGATGGTTTTATTTATTTCAAAACTTACGGGGGTTTTGCTTGTTTACAGGGTCACCTGGATACCAACACACTGGATATGACCAAGAAAGAACACCGTCACCTGGTGCTGCAGATCGCCCTGAAGTGTGCGGACATTTCCAACCCCTGCCGACCCTGGGAGATCAGCCGCAAGTGGAGCCTCAAGGTCTGCGAGGAATTCTTCCGCCAGGGAGACTACGAGAGGCAGCTCAACCTGCCTGTGACACCTCTGTGCGACCGATACAATACATCTATACCCAAGATTCAAACAGGTACAATTCTAATAATATTGTGATTTGCAGAACATGACCAAAGTAATCATCATTTCATTAAATAATCTTGAATCAAAATTTTTACAGGGTTCTTCATGTACGTAGTCACACCGCTGATATCCGAATGGCACAGATTCTTGCACAACGATCTCTCGACGCAAATGCTTAAAAATCTTCTGTACAACCAGAAGAAATGGGAGTCCCTCTTGGAACAGGAGGAGGCCGAGGAGAACGGCACCGAGATACCAATACCAGAGGATGAAACGCCCGAGGAGGAGAGCGAGCCTGCCTTATCCGACAGTTCGGAGATGCTATTGCCACGTAGGAGCTCCTTGAACCCAACCCAAGTCAAGCAAAACGGATTAAAAGATCAATTGCGTCGTTTCTCAGTTCCGCTCAACATGCGTTCGGAAAAACTCAAGAGGGGCTCACTCGCTGCAGCGGAAGGAATCACGCCGTGTGAAAGCGAGCATTCGCTCCACTGCGACGCGTCTGATAAAGTTGAAAAGGTTTTGAGCACAGAGAACCTGCTGCCGAATACTACTATAGCCTCAATTACGACCCCCAAGCAGGCGACTCGGCTGAACACCGTGTTCAAAGACGGCTGCACTTGGAAGTTGGTGCGGCAGCAGACGTTCCCGCCGCTAGACCCGCACGCTCGCCTGCACGGGTACTTCTCCCGCGAGCACCAAGATAAAAGCGACGAGCCTGTTCTTTGCTCTCGCTTCAGATCCGAGGCTTGGTTGAATGACGGTAAAACTGATGGGAAATCTGATGACAGGCTAAAAGAGTTTAAGAAGAAAGAGACAGAGAAGACTGAAAGTGATGGTTCGCCGACTAATGGTACGTCATCTGCTGAGGCGTCGCCGGCGCGCCGTAAGGAGAACTGGATTCCGATCGTAAAGCCGCTGGGCGCGATCCGCCGGGAGTCGGTGGCCGTCGGCAGCCAGCTGCGGGACAACATCACGTCGTTCCAGCTCGGCGCTCCGTATGATGCGCTGTGCCGCAGGAAATCCATGCCAGCTGATACCATTACTCTCCGTAAGATATTTTATTTTCCTTTAGAATCCTACTACAAACCTTAGGTCAAAGATAGTTATTTAGAAGAAATTGTTATTTTCAATATTTCGTTACGTAAAGCTAATGCTTTTGAATAATCCCAATCAATAACTAAAATTGACACTTGTTAAAATGTTCGCAGTAGTGCATTTTATAAATATTTCTGTTTCAGCCGCCGCCCTAAAAGAGTCTCTTATGTGCGAGATGGCCGAAGTCTTGTCACTGCCGCAATTCCTGCGTCGCACGCTGTCCAACAAAGACGCTCTGACTCGCCGCAGGGGCTCTGCTCCCGCGCCCATAGCCGTTTCAGACCTCGGTCTACTCGCGCTGGCTTCGCGGAGCAGCAACGGGGGCCGAAGGAAGCCCCCCGTGGGCCCCGTGGGCCCCGTGGCCTGCCAGGTGTGGGCCAGCAGGGGGGCAGGGGGCTACCCGCCGGAGCGCGTTCCCCGCCTCCCCCGTCGCAGCTCGTTGCCCGTTGAGGTGCTTACAGGTGCTAATTCGGCGGATGCTTTTTTATTCTTACTTATCATTACGTATGATTTGCGATGCTTATGGTTTTTTAATTTTTATTGTTTTGATTTTTTTGAGATTTTCAAAAAGATGTTTGGTGTTTATTGCTGATTTAAAATGTAAAACAAACAATATTATTCACGAAATTTAAAGATCCATGAAGATCTTGAATGTTCGAAAAAGGTTTAACAATTATGACACCAAATTGAAAAAACTATTTTTCTGTTAATTCTTGCTCATTTTAGTTACAGTTATTGATATTATCATTCATTGTAGTCACATATCGCCCATTTGCGACGACACTGTGACATCTCGACATATACGATTTTTTGTTTTACCGAAATTCTGAACCGCGATCTTGCGTTCTTTTATCTCCAAAAACAGGGTATTTGTTACTCCAAAAACAACAATACTATGAGAGAAAGAGACAAAATATTACGTTATAGCGCTGGCTCGTTCGGCGATCTAGTTGGCTTCGACACTGTGACAGTTCAGTTGCCACCTGCGCTTTGAGATGTGAGGTGCTCTTCGTTTTTAAGAAAAACGTGACATCTCGAGGATACCGCGGTATTGATGACAAAGGTAAGTTTATAAAATATTTTTATTTTATTCGACAATGTGGCACCTCATACTTATCACAGTGTTCTTCTAAAACAAAAAGCAAAGTAAAAGAGAAATTATTTATATGTCACGTTATTCTTGTAAGAGAATCGAAGTATCATCGGGACATCTTAACTAGTAACGTTGTAGATGATGAAAATTTTTCCTATATTGGAAATATGTTGTGGGTCATATGTTGATGTTCTGTTATTGCAGAATACATGTTATTGAAATTGAATGGTATATCTACTTGTCACGTTGTATACGCTAAACAGTAATACTAAACTCCAGATATCATTACAGATGGGGACTAGCAATGCAAAAAAGCAAAGGTTAACATTTGTGGCGATGCATTGCTTGAAGGAATTCCACAACCTAATCCGACAACATGACTAACAGCGCTATGCGAGCGCTGTGAAAGGGTCTCTTTGAGCTACAATAACGTCGGAACTAATATGAGTAGATGTAGACTGATAAACATACATTCGTATTGAAGAATAGTTCAAATACTAGAAATACAGTGCAAATAAAACATACTTATACGACTGTCTGTTTTTACAGACACAACAAGCAAAATATTTTATATTATCATACGATAGCCTTAGATTAATCTAAGACGATAGCTAACAAAATTATCTATTAGTAGAAGTATGCTAGAATAGCAATGCGTTGGATGACCCCAGATATTTATTTATTTATGTAATTATTCAATGTTACTTAGCTGTGTTGGCTATGTTTTGCTTTCTGCAAAAAAGTATTTTAATGTTTTAATATAATTACAGATAATCAGCAATTGATGGAATTTTATCGCTTCTTGCCCAAATATACTTTGGCGGGCGCAACATTGTTTTGTATAATAACCTTGCAATAGGTATAACTATTTCAGAAAAACTACGCCAATAAAATGGCTACATTATTTATAAATAGTGGTTGTTATTTTTACTATTAATACATTATTTAAATATCTTTCATAAATTTAATTTTAAATAAGTATAAAAAATTGTCGCTTTTTTGCCATTTTATGCGCCGGAGACGGCGATTTTTGCGCTGATAATTTTAGGATTAAATTGTCATAACTAGTCAGTTAAAAAACATCTATTTACTAACCTAGTAGGTACCTACAATTTTTTCTTCTGCATACATACATACTTAGTACCAGTTTCTCTTACTGTGTTTATTTTTTTTGTAGTAGTTTACGAGGTTTTACTTTTGAAAGTTTTTCGTTTATTTTGATAAGCATTAGTTTTTAGAATAAGAAAACTTAATGTGAGCTTAAATATTGTATGTATACAACTGTCTGTCTACTTAGATAATATTTTTATAAGTGCAATTTAACATGGCAAAGCGAAATATTCGCCTGTTCCAATAATTACCTCATTTTTACTGATTGCAATGTTATTATAATAACTTAAAAAATTTCAAGATCAACGTTTTATCTAAATAATGACTTATATAAATATATTTTTTTACATCATCTTCAACGTGACAACTGAACTTACCATCTTCAAAATATTATTTTTTTCTAGAACAACGTGATAAGTTGTCTCTTTTTTTTTCAATCGCTATAATTTCATCAATTTAGACGCAAAGTTATGTCTTACTATAAATATTTAAATTCATTAATAGTTAATCTTTAAACGTTTCATACACAATAAGGTAATCCTAACCTTCTTTTAAGAGTTATGGTCATTCAAAAGTTTAAAAGTCGATTTCTGTAAAACCACTGTTTTTGATATATCACAGTGTCGTCGCAAATGGACGATATACTTGCACTTCTTTTCAAATAGTAATAGTTTATTTTTATTTATGACACGAAAGTAGAAATCATTTACGTGATAAAATAATTTTATTTATTAAATAATTCAATTGCTGTTATTCCAGGTATATAAGACCCCAGACGACCGACCGAAACCGGACGAGGAGGCAACGGAACCAAAATAAATTTGCTCAGAGACAGGGAGGGTTGCTCAAAATAATGTATTCTTTGCATTACGCGCGGATGCGTGTGCCAAGGGCTTTGTACAGTTACTATCTATGAACACACCTGGACGCATTGTTTATACAGCAACATGAGCAAGAAAACTTACGGTCAAAACATATACCTAACTCGAAATCAAAATGGTTGATGAGTAATGTCTGGACTGAAATTGGATTTAGCAATGGAATCCAGTCCTGGTTTAAATGTTGGTAGCAGATAAATTACACATAGACGTAGAGAAACAATGTGCACTAGATTCTCCGTTCATTAGTCGAGTTAATTGGTCGTATGTTTTCCAACCTGGATATTCTGAATGTAGTTCTGTGTGGTTTGTAGTGTACAGTTAAATATTGTAATGTTAAAACTTGAACATATTATGTCTGTAAATATTACTATCAATATTGTTATCACATAGCTCAATATTTTTAGACCCAAACCTTCTATCTTGGACCTTTTATATCTTCTACAACTTTACACTATTTACACCCTTATCTTTAGACCACAGTATTGCTATGTTTTGACAGCTTTCTCCCTTTCTTAGGACAAAGTTTACTTTTATTTTGATTGACATATTAGTACAAATGATGTTCTGTGAATATTTTGTTACTTTTAAGCGTTCTTATGTATGTGCTGTTTGTTCAAATTTTATTTTGATAACAAATGGTACCTTTTCGCACGCAGTCTCAGTTAACATATGCTTTCTTTCTGACTAGTGCTAGTGTGGACAAGCCGCGTGGAGAATTTTAAAATTATTTAAAAATAACCTTAGTACTGTAAATTGTTGTTAGTAATTGAACATATTAAGAGTCTCATAATCAGTAAATAAAAATAGTCATAGTTGTAAGTTATCGGAAGTAAGATAAAGAGTAGAAGCTCTTTTTGGGCCAATGGCGTTGTGGTTCATCTATTTTCGTTATTTTGAATCGTATTGAAAAAGTGTTCAGTATTAATTACCATACATATTCTCGCATCACTCGATCTTATCATTGAGTATTTTGTTTAACAAAATTTTAATTAATCGAGCATGGGTTCACCAACATTTCGATTTGGCGGTATTATAGAATAAACCTTATCTTTTAACTCTTTTCGTGTAAATAAATTAATCAAATTACGAGTAGGTTGCGAAAAATCAACTTGATACCACTGGTTAAGTGGTATTTATAGGTGAATCTAATAACGCGTAGGAAACCCGAGAAGTACCGGACACATCTCAGGTATAAGGGAATCATTCTGCGCGATGCCAGTATTACTATTATTACTATATTCGAGCGCAAAATTAATTTTAAAATTAATAAAGTAACTAATTTATTCAAAGTTTTAATTATTTAACAAAAGAAATTGGTTAGTAACTATCTTTATGTTAGGAATGGGGGCAGTGCAAAGAAGAGCAGATAAAACTGGCATAATATAACCGTATACTAGACGCTGTAAATAATCACTGCTTTTTAATCGAAACACGTTAAAAATAATCAAAATGTTCTATTACAAGATGTTGCAAGTAGATTCGGTGTTTTGTTAAGACAATCTTAAAAAAATACAAAAAAATAACAATAATTTAAATGTCTCACACCAGGACTGGAAATAGACGGATCACAAAGAAAGTATTAATAAATATAAGGTATTAGTATTAGATTTTGTGTTATAGGTCCCAAACTGTTCCCCTGAGAGACCTGGCGTCTCCTCTTCTTTGTATTGTGTGTAAATTAACCACGAAATGTTGATTAACTATTATTAGATAAGTTGTTTAGTCGGTAGTGTGTACGATCTAATTTTGTTTTAGACTGCCATAATCAGTTCACAAATTGCAACGCATCACAAAATATTCCAACATTTTCGGAAATATTTTTTGGAAATGTTAGAACGGTTACAAATAGATATTTAGCTTGTTACGCAGTACGCAAAGTCCGTGTTTTAAATTTATTGAAATATTCTATAAATGTTATGTATCACGAGTAATAGACCAGAGCCGTCTCGTCTTTTGATCTCTACAAGCTTCATTATTTCTTGCAACGCCTACAATGTTAATGTTACTGTGTAGTTTTAATGTTGTAAATATGTAGGAGGTAATCTCTACAACTACTGCGCTGTTTTGGAAACGTTTTTGGGCGCCCCAGGCGAGTTCATGCCGGGCGCTCGCACCTTGGGATTGGGAGTATCAGATTGGATGTGTCTAAAGCCTGGTCCATGAGCACGTAGAATTTTGTCCAATGACCCCAAGCTACCCATCCTTATTGCTCGCGCGTAATTATATTGCTGTCGCGACTGTGCGACGCGCGCCCGCAGTGAGTGTGCGAGCGCGACAACAACATAATTACGCGCGAGCGATAAGGATGGGTAGCTTGGGGTCATTGGACATAATTCTATGTGCTCACGGACCAGGCGTTAGCTAAGATGATGCTGAAATTAGTCACAAGCGAGAGTCTATGTCGATTGTTGAAAAATAATATTGAATGGATCAAATAAATGCGAAATCTAAGACGGCCCGTTGATAAATGACCAGTTTTCTTAAGTCCCTTGGTGGCGGGTCGGAGTTTAAAGAATAATGTGTTTTAGTATAGTAGATTTAGCGATGAAAATTCTGAGTCATTGATGGAAAATCTAACGATGACCACGTTCAATAGTTTTAATTTTTATTATATTAATTTATTTAAGTCATAGTTTTAAATTGTAAGAAAGAGAAACATTACAATGAGTCTACGTCTCTTTCTCGTAGTTTATGTTTTTAACATTCAACTGTCATTGATTTTAAAGATCACAATTATTGATATTTTTTGTATGTGTAATTTATAATTTTGTTGTTACGTTTCTAGTTTATAGCGTGAATAAAGTATTCAGTTGTAGATTATCTCAAATATGTCTATGGATATTGTAACATTAAATGTTTAAGATAATATTAAGGAACTATTTATCACACACTATCTCTGTTAGGATCCCTGTATGTATCAAATATTACATCTGTTGCTGACTAAGCCCAATCCTACTTCTGTTATATGTAAAGATATGATATAATACAGTTATCAAGCTTCAGTGTTCTAGTGTGCATGCATAATAATATTCTAGGGTTATGTAAAATGTCACAAAAACGTTAGTAACCATTATTTCTGTAGTGATATTTTCAAAAACACTATTTTGAGCACGATTTTCTCAATGAGGGTTTTCGCGATTGAAAAATCCGCCAGATGGCAATACGTAGACGCGAGGTCCAAATGCTGCGTGATTGGTGGATTTTGACATATCTGTCAATGTCATGTCAAAACTAACCAATCATGCAGCATTTGGACCTCGCGTCTACGTATTGCCATCTGGCGGATTTTCAATCGCGAAAACCCTCATTACAAAATCTTTATTCGTAAAGATTTTCTCGAAGAGGACCTCTGTAGTAATTTACATATTATGTTAACATTATTTGGGACCCCCTGCAGATTTTGATTGGCTTGTCCAAGGCACGCTACGCCCCAGGCTGGAATGTTATATCTCCAAGAATATTATTATGTATAGCTTAGTTACTATTTCCAGAAAATTTAAACGCCCGTAGTGTTTCAATGTTAAACATATTCAAACTTAATGGACCTAGCAAAGATATAACACGTTAAAATTTTACAATTAATATGAATGTTAATTTCTAATTTCCTTTGATCGTCCAATATACAAGGACATAGTTTGGTTTTGAATGTAAATATTTGAAATTGTATAATTATTGTAGTAAATGTCATATTATATGATTAAGTATTGTATAATGTATGTACTGATTTTGAACGATAAATGTATGTATTCGCGTTACGGAGGACGCGACGCTCTGTGGGCACTGCTCTCTCGCTAAGGGGAAAATGATACGCTTATGAAAAAATTATCAGTCCATAATCAAGGACTTGGAAACTGCGCGATAAAGAACTGAATTGCTGCAGTTATTTAATTACAACGTGGTGGTTTAGATCCAGTGTTGATGGGGAAAATAGTTACAATCGGACACACCATCGTTCAATTTTGTACACTATCAAGAACACTGTTCTGAATGATTGGTAGGATAACACATGTCTGCTTACTTAACAACAAGAGATCGTGAACTTTCGCTCTGTTAGCCAAAGTCGATAGCATGGTCACATCTTGACGCGTTGTTAAAAGGCATAATATTCAATGAATTAGGTGCTTTTTTGCAACACCAGTAGAGGCTATTTAATTGGAATACTTCTGATTCTGTAATTAATGTGATGATGGTGCTGATGATTCTGTAATTAATGTAAAGGTCACTATCAAAGGGAGGCACCGGGACAGGTGTTAGGGGTTTGACACTATGATCGGTATGATGTAAGTCTGCAATATCTTGATTGCGACTTATAACAGTTATTTCTTACCACTTCAGTTATCCATGCTACAAAGCAGTCAAAGACCAAACTGAATCAGAAAAAAGTTTCAATAATTCGCATACCACCGAAAATGTACTATTTATTTTAAAGTTGTCGACAGAGGGCGCGTAGGCAGAACGTGTGCGGTACTGAAAAATGCGAGAGCGCAGTGTGCACACCGTTGGTCTTCAATTTCATCTTTCTATCTCACTTGCCCCAATAGCAGTTACTAATGGGAATTGAAGGGCCGAGTTCACCAACAGGCAGTGAATATACGTTAAAAGTACACTGCAATTGTCGCAAATATTTAACTGCAGCTATCAAAACCACGCTATCGTGTGAGTCAAGTTTCACAAATCACTGTTTACAATAAACTTGTAGTTAAAATCAACTGTTCTAGTCTATTGGAGAACTCGGCCCGAAAACGCATAATACGGAATTGGAAATTCTTTCACCTAGTCGCGGTGCTTTTGAAGTACATTCTTTTATTTCTTTGTGATGTTATTTATTTTGTTACAATTATTTAGCAGAGGCTTAGAGCACAAACGGATTGCACAAATTATGAATAAGTACAGGCTAGATGAGGCAATTTGGTTAGTTAACGGTATTAAGTTAACACGAAATGTTTGTTTAAGGAATATCTTTAAGGGTTGCCAACATGTTGAACAATGAACGGCAAAAGATCAATCAGTGTGGGATTGTGTTGCCTCAATATTCTTATTATTACCTTATTATTCACAAGTTCTGTGCCATAAACACTGTCTTTAAAATATCACGTAAACATGTCTACATAGAAAACCGACGAAGTTTAACCATACAACAGTACAATACGCCTAAACCTATCTGTTCATGCAAAAGCGAGTAGCTATTAAAAGTTCCACAAAACAGGCCTAAATTATTATGAAAAGACAGAAAGTTAAGTTAAAGGTTTCTAGTAGTAGGGATGGAAGTTGGGATGCATGTTATAACTAAATTTTAAAAACACAAATCAAGGCATGTTTTCTTAGATTCAGTCAGTGTTTAATGTCAGTTGATTACGACAGTTCATTGTCATGTACACCTGTATATTTTATGGAAATAGGCACAAGTACAAAATAATCACAATTATTATAACTACGGGAATGATTTTATTTTAATATACCTACTTGACATTGGTTGCGCGATCAAATGCTATATCGTCGTACTTACTTTGTGTTTAATAATAAATATTTTTTGAATTCTTTTGTTTGGTTTTTCTTTTGTTTCATTTTATGGTATCTTTAAGCGAACAGTTGCTAGCTGTCTCTGGGATCAACATCAATTTCCAATTCTGGCTACTTCAAATGAAATCTTGTAATGTATTATTCTACGAGCTTTCAAATGACCATCTCCAAAAAGTATCTTCGAATTTATATTTTTATTAGTATTATCTATGTATAACATGGGAGTGCCCATTTGACTTAATGTTTAATTACATTTTGAAGACTGCGATTAATTTGATATTGGAATATATATTATGTAGTGTAAATGTGTAGTTTTTATTATAATTGGAGTTTTAAGACGTAGAATATTTATAAACGTAGTATAATCAAGGGTGTTATGCCTGATGTAGGTAAATGGGACAAAACTGCAGAATCTTTCTCGTTATATTCGTGGATGTAATTAGAAAGCTAGAAACTGAAAGAAACTAGCAGTCTTAATTATGTATCTTCTATAATTTTATGTCTTCTGCTATTTTCGTTTATAGAATGGCAACAATTTGACCAAAAGCCAAAGATAATCAAAGGAAAACTTAACTATCTAACATGGTCATTATAATATTCTGGGCTGTTATAATACGCTGATCATATCATTTTGAACGAAACATGTTTCATGTAATGGGTACAAAAATCTCAAGACCTACATGGTCAGTGAATTCTATTCAAGGTCTTTACTGAATTAGTATAATCATTTAGTCTTCTTATTTATCAAGTTCTTAAATATCATGTAGGTAGGTGGATATCATATTGGTTCCTGCAGTACAAAATTGTGTCTTTACATAAGGCTAGCACCCTAATGGGGGTTATCGCGTGTGAATTTACCACTAGAGGCGCTTGTGTCGCATTTGGTCCAAAAAAATTAATTTTCACTGGTTTTAAAGGGCTTCGTGACGCAAAATAAAATTTCCTTTAATTTACCTGTTGAAAAGTGATCTTCGTGAAATTATAGTAAATATGGATTATGTGGCAATTAACGTGAACGCTTTGAAAGCGGAATTACGAATAAGAGGCTCAAAAATAGTAGGATGATATTTATAAGTAATAAACGGGATATTTATAATTTAATTAATGATTCAAGATTCAAAATTTTGTTTCGGCACCGATCTAGTAGTCACCTTTGACAGCTACTAGACCTTAGACAACAGTGGCGCCAACTGGTAAGAAAAAAACGATAGTCCCCACTGTAACAACATGCTATATAATATATACAGGCATACGAAGTATCCACAGAGGACGTAAATGTTGATGGTTTTAAAAACTCGTGTAGGTATGACCCAAAAAAAAAACAAAGTTAACACACCTGTGTCCTAAATTAGTCGCATTACAAGATTTTAGCTAGCTTTGTAAAATCACACAAAGATAATCTAATGTCATGGCTGTAACCCTTTATAGTGCACAGCATGCTAAAAATAATTGATTTTCAACTTTATGATAAATGAATATAAAGCGCCAAATTGAAGCTAGTGCCCTATAAATGACTGGGCTGTATTAAATGGTTTTGAATACCTACTGTAAAATATTTAAAAACATTAACATGTATTAATTGGTTTGCGTCAATAGGCAATATTACAAGCAAATAAGTCCGACTAACATGGACACCGATGGTCATTAGAGAGGTAACTGCGAAATGGAATATTATATTAAAATTGATACTTAGTAACCAATTAAATTTAACGAAAAATCTGTGGATATTTATCAAATTGTATTAACAAAACTGCTCAATTATCGACGCAGACTATTTAACCACAATTTACTGCTTAACTTCTAATACAATGTTTATTGTTTTCAAAATACTTTTGCGTTTATAAATATTCTACATGAAAAAATTACAGGATATTATGATATAGATGACCCACGCTGAACTGTCCCACCAAACTCAATGACAGGGGGGCGCTACCATCGTTCAACTATATGGTTTCCAACATGGCAAAAATCTGAACCAGCGATTCGGTATTGACGGTGGCGCCCCACTGTCAATGTCATCGATAGGACAGATCAGTATTTTGGAACTATATAAATGTTTAAAATTATGAATGTATCTTCATCTACTAAAATCTTCAGGTATAAATGTAAACTGTATCTTTGATTGTGAATAAATTCATTTCCCGAAACGGACAATAGTTTTATTGTAGTGAAGTAGGCCCAGATATAGTTTTAGAATTTACTTTTTATTCAGAAATTTCCTTCTCTATCTTTAATCTGAGAAAATAAATAAAATAAAGTTGTACAGTTAGCCCGGTAGCCCGAAGGATTAGCGAGCTGAAGTGGCAATGGGCAGGGCACATAGTACGCAGAACTGACGGCCGATGGGGCAGCAAGGTTCTGGAGTGGAGGCCGCGTACCGGAAAACGCAGCGTGGGACGTCCACCCACAAGGTGGACCGACGACATCATAAAGGTAGCAGGAAGGCGCTGGACGCAGGCCGCTACCAGCCGGGCAACATGGAAAGCATTGGGGCAGGCCTACGTCCTATGGCTGAGATGATGATGATGATGATGGTACAGTTCAAGTATAGCAAATTTGAAAGTAATAAATTGACATTAAATTCGCCGTTTGCACGTCACAGCCGCTGAGCAAATTACATATTTAGCGAGGCAGCAGTAACAAAATAATATTGTCTTCATATTTTATTCGTTGTTATGTTTGCAGTACCTACTTACATAGTAAATAACATAATATTACGATCATGAATGAAAATAAACACTCCCATTTAATGTCTTTGTTGATGGGATTCAGCTATTTAGTTTGAAAACTTAAATCTTGAGACATTCACTAAAGAGGTTATCCATAACTACACCACACCAGCGAAACAGAATGCGCTCGCGCATAAAATAAAACAAAGTGTATCTAACGTAATACGATTTATTGCGATTATTACGATATTGCGTCCATATTAAATTACGAGTGCACCGTCTACTTACCTAAACTAGCCTATACATTTGGCTCGGGCTTCGCGGAGGGCGCGTCTGAAGGCACGGGCTCCGAAGCCGCGGCCTTTTCGAGGTTCCGTAGGTTGTTCTCGAACTCCACGGGGTCGATGAACTTCTTCCTCGGGTGGGGCGGCGGGCCGAGGATGGCCTCCACTTCTTTGTAGTTCAGCGTTTCTTTTTTTAGGAGCGCTTCGGCGAGCTGTAAGTATGGTACAGAAATTAGTATTTTTTTTAACGCAAAACGACAGCAATAAAGGTAAAATTATGACTCTACAGAAGAAGTATAAATTAATAGGTCTGCTACACTTCTCTTACTTGAGAATCCCATCGACCATAATTTATCCAGAAGTCAATGTGGATAAATAAACGATAAGAAGATATTTGTCATCAACAGCTAGTGGTTAAAGCTCTTGGCCCCTTTTCATCCACCGGTGTGCTGTTGTCATGGCAATGGCTGTATCAGACCGTGAGAGATTTAATAACACAATAAAGATCGTTCAACAAAAGTTGAGGCGAACACCATACTCACACTGATGTAATATTTGAATAAGTTTATGAACACACTTAACAGTCTGAATACGCACGACGTCAGCGTGAAAAGCATTATACAGACACAAATCTTTGCTTGCGTTGACTGTCTCAACTCTTGCTGCGCGACCTATAAATAGTTTATGAAACTGGATTTATGAATGCGATTGGTGAAGTCCAACCTTAGCCGCTATAATACTAACCGCTTTCAACTTATCCCGGTTCGTCCGAAGCAGGTCCTCTGTGCGGTAATACGCGTTGGCGATGAGTTTCCTCGCCTCCAGGTCAATAAGGTTCTTCAGAGTTCTGCTGAAAGGACTCTTGCCGTGTTCCCGTAGATCAGGGAACGACAGCAAGCCGACCGTAGGCGACATGCCGTAGATTCGCACCTGGGGACAAATGGGAAGGGATGTTGTATAAACGATTGCGCCTCCCTTTTGCATCTGGTAATGAGGGCTATCGTTTTTATACTTAACAGTTGGCACCCCTGGCGATTGACAGGACCTTCTCTACAGTGGCGCCATCTTGATGAGTGCAAATGCGATAGTCCTCCTACCACTTTAGCGCTCACCAGTTGGTGCCACTGTCTTCGCTACTAGCAAGTGACAGGACCTTACTCTACAGTGGCGCCATCTTGATGAGTGCAAATGCGATAGTCCTCCTACCACTTTAGCGCTCACCAGTTGGTGCCACTGTCTTCGCTACTAGCAAGTGACAGGACCCTACTCTACAGTGGCGCTAACTGGTGCGCGCTAAAACGATAGCCCTCATTAGAAGGGTGTGGGTGTGAACATTACTCATGTTTAGCATAAATTCGCTGAAGCAATAAATTGCGAATACAAATTAAATGGTAGGAATTCGCTTGAATGCTTTTAAAAATCAAATCGCAATGCAAAGTAACAATCTATGATGCTATTTCAATATTATTCTTGACAACATGCAATCATTTTCTTTGAGGTAGAGCTTAGAACGTTTAATTTTTATTCCAAGGATGCTCAATTTGATAATTTGGTCAATTTAACAACACAATTTAAAACATTTTGTTATTATTTTCTTAGTACATAGTCTGTGCTTATCTAAGGATACATTTTGGCTTCGCTGCCCTCATATTGCTTTTGCTGTATCTATATCATAAGTACATAATGTGGACGGAGAACGAAAGAGTAATTGACGGAGTTATGATATACTAGCTGATCCGGCGAACTTCGTACCCCCTGTTTTCAAATTGTTCCAGTAAGTAGTTTCGGAGTCTATTCGATACAAACAAACACTGAAATCTTTCCTCTTTATATTAGACTAGCTTTCCACCCGCGGCTTCGCCCGCGTGAAATTTTTCGGTTTTTTATATAACCTATGACCCTCAGCAATAATGTGGCTTTCTATTGGTGAAAGATTTTTTAAATTCGGTTCATTAGATCCCGAGATTACCCCTTACAATTTAACAAATATACAACACACAAACTTTAATTCTTTATAATATTAGTATAGATTTCCGACTGACCTGCGCATACGCAATCTTGGTGACCTTCTCGAGGTCATTTTGCGCGCCGCTGGTGATGGAGTTGAATGTGATCGCCTCGGCCGCGCGCCCGCCCAGCGCCATACACATGCGGTCATATAGCTGTGGGCAAGTTAGGTTTATTTCAATGAGGGCTATCGTTTTTATACTTAACAGTTGGCACCCCTGGCGATTGACAGGACCTTACTCTACAGTAGCGCCATCTTGATGAGTGCAAATGCGATAGTCCTCCTACCACTTTAGCGCTCACCAGTTGGTGCCACTGTCTTCGCTACTAGCAAGTGACAGGACCTTACTCTACAGTGGCGCAAACTGGTGAGCGCTTAAACGATAGCCCTAATTAAAATAATCATTCATTCAGCTCAAAGTTGCACAGCGTGATAAGGAGAGGGCTATGCTCGGTGTTTCTTTACGAGATCGAATCAAAATGAGGAGATCCGTAAACGAACTAGTCGCTGACATAGCCCGACAGATTAGCAAGCTGAAGTGGCAATGGGCAGGGCACATAGTACGCAGAACTGATGGCCGATGGGGCAGCAAGATTCTGGAGTGGAGGCCGCGTACCGGAAAACGCAGCGTAGGACGTCCACCCACAAAGTGGACCGACGACATCATAAAGGTAGCAGGAAGGCGTTGGACGTGGGCTGCTACTAATCGGGTAACATGGAAAGCATTGGGGGAGGCCTATGTTCAGCAGTGGACGTCCTATGGCTGAGATGCTGATGAATCATTCATTCATTTTGTAACTTTTAAGTTTCAACAAAATCAATTATAGGCCAGGACAGGGCGCGCGTCTGCGATGGTGATCTGCTTGGTTTTAATGAAGTTAA
The DNA here is from genome assembly GCF_004193835.3 of Ostrinia furnacalis. Lineage (NCBI taxonomy): Eukaryota > Metazoa > Arthropoda > Insecta > Lepidoptera > Crambidae > Ostrinia > Ostrinia furnacalis. The sequence continues at coordinate 599,392 of NW_021135634.1, read as the reverse complement.
AATATACAGGGTCTATCTATCTATCGCATCCTTTGGCCGTAGGCCGGTGCGGGTGTCGAGCCAATGTTAATTTCCCGGGCTTCTCAGGTATATTTCTACCCAATGGTTGTGGTGTTTCTTGTGCGATGTGCTAGCTGCGACTCGACCCTAGCACCATAGGCTCGTCCTTAGTGTGGTAAAAACCCAACGGATGGTTCGACATTCGGCGAGGTCCAGTGCGACCAGCGAGCAGGCGAGCGAGCGAGGCGCCAGGGGATTCACTTCTACTTCATGTCACTTGCTCATAAGATAGGCCCCCTTAATTTAATTTATTGTCCGTGGTGCATAATCTTTTCTTAAAGGTTTTAAACCTTTGTTTGTCACCTGTCATCCGCTTTGCAATGGAGGGAAGTCGAACCTTAATTTCGAACTCCTCCTATGTTCTTCTGATTAATTTCGTTGCGGGTCCAATGACAGTTTAACTTTCCCCCGGGACAAACTTGACCTTCATTGGTTGGGTTTTTGTGGCGGTCAAGCTGTAGATCCTGGCTACACAGGAGTTGCAGTGGTGGGAACGAGAGGTGGGAATAGTCCCGATTCTACTTCATGTTGAACTTCTGGCGGAGCAGCGCAAGGTAGCGCTGCGCCGTCTCGCGAACGTCTTTTTTTCAACCGACTTCAAAAAAGGAGGAGGTTCTCAATTCGACCCGTATGTTTTTTTTTTCTATGTTTGTTACGCGATAACTCCGCCAATTATGAACCGATTTGAACAAATCTTTTTTCGGCGTATAGGTAATACCTCAAGAGTGGTCCCATTTAAATTTAATAATAGAAAAAACAACCCCCAAGGGTGGAAAATTGGGGATGAACTTTTTTATACGCAATATTTTTAATTTTTAGTTTTTTTTTTGTGTTTACGCATTTGAAGTCGGTTTTATTTTTTTAAAAAGTTAATTATTCCCCGTACTGTCTCCGACCTGGTAAATTGTGTCCGTCGCCTGGCGCATAAAGGAGGTGGGGTCGGTCAAATGTTCGGGCGGCGCTGCCGACGCTGCGGCGGCCACTCTTCCGCTCCCGCCTCTCCGGTGGCACAGAATAAATAACCAATAGAAGGATTACTCCGCAAGCCAATTTAAATAAATGCGAGTCTTGCTACCACCCGATACAGTGTAATTCAGCTCGCATAGCACTACGTACCTACAATTTTATTCAACTACAAGTTTTGTCTCTTTCTATCGCGTGTCTCTGAACTCTTCTTACGTTGTTAGGGTTGCTTGCTTTGCTGTGAGGTATGTATGTGCGTATGGGGTATGTAAGTATTACTGTTATTCTACCTTTGTAAAAAATAACATTTCAAATATACCAACTTAGGATAAAAAAATATTTATTTAATACAATGTTACTATAATTACAATGAATAAAGATTCATAGCTATTTTAACATAAGACGAATAAATTAAACATACCTACTATTACAGAAGAAAGAATGACATACCTATCTACTTACTACGCAAACACGAAACGGCTTCATCTTAGACCGAGAGGAGTCACCCGAAAATCATGTTTGTATTTGGCTTTGCGCAAACTTACTTTAATGTTACTCAGTGCACATTTGCAACAATTTATTTTTTCCTGAATATTTTTCCTATGCATTACGGTAAAAGAACTAGCTTAAAAAAGAGCTAGCCGTAAATTTGGTGTCCCGCTGTTACGCTTCCGTTTGATTTACAGGGGCAGGCTTCATAAATTGTTCATTCGTTCGTTTCAGCCGAAAGACGTCCATAAATTGTATTCAAAAGAAATTATTTATTAAAGGCAAACATCAAGTCCTGACGGGCGCGCGCGTGTAACTCGACTGATATAAGGCCTCATTCGCACGAGAGCTTTTTTAACGTCCGTTAAAAAAGCGTTCAAATAGAACATTATGCATACCCAAGTACGGCCTCATTCGCACGAGAGCTTTTTTAACGTCCGTTAAAAAAGCGTTCAAATAGAACATTATGCATACCCAAGTACGTGTTCACACGTCGGCGCTTTTAAAACGCGACGCTTTTTTATCGAGCAGTGTTGCATTTTCAACGCAGAGCGTTGGGAATAGGCCGTATGAAACTTTATATTATTATTCACACGAGCGTTAAAAAAGCGCCGGCGCTGCGATCAGTACGCCGCGCGCTCTCTTAGTGGTCGGACGTGTTTGTTCTGTTTTGCGGCGTGCTTGTTGAGAACGTCGATACGATGTCGTGGGTTGTAGATCCTGAAGTCCTTATTTTAGAAGTTGAATCTCGGCCACTTCTATACGCAAAAACATTGACAGAATACTCAAATAAAATTATGAAAAATAATGCCTGGGAGGACGTTACCAAAAAACTGTCAGAGGACTGGGAAACCCTCACCAATGAGGAAAAAATTAGCCGAAGTAAGTAAATAATACACCTTTATTAATTTTATATTTTTATTTCATTTATATTTTCAATTCATATTCTATTTATTGATAGCTTGATATTGCCAAGGAATAGAACCTTGTGGCGATGTAAAATATTTAGCAAAATAATCACGTATTTCTAGACCCGTGTGGTTACTTCTTAGACCTGTTGGTTGTAGACCATGCATTGTACTGTCAAATAAAATATCATCAAATTTGAATCCATCTTTTTGTCTGACAAAATTGTGCAGAACGCAACATGCTTTGACTACTGATATCGTTGGATCGGGTTGAAGATCTATAGCCCTCGTTAAAATTCTCCACTTGTTTGACAGAATACCAAAACTGCACTCAATCATTCTTCGTGCCCGTGTTAGTCGATAATTATAAACACGTTGTTGCACAGTCAAGTTTCGGTTCGGATATGGTCGTAAAACATGTTCAGATAGGGCAAAAGCTTCATCGCCAATTAATAAAAATGGCATACGTTTCCCATTCGGATCATTCGGTAGTGTTTTCGGTTCTGGTAAATCGATTTTGCCCGATTGTAATTGCCTGTTAAATGATGTATTTTTAAATATGTTTGAGTCAGTGGAACCGCCATATGATCCTACTTCAATGCAAGTAAAACAATAGTTTGCATCACAAATTGCCATTAAAACTATAGAAAAGTAATTTTTATAATTATAGTACAGTGAACCGCTTTGATTAGGCTTTGCCATTTCAATATGTTTGCCATCGACGGCCCCAATCACATTGGGAAAATTAGTGCGTTGATAAAATTCTTCAGATATTTTTTTAAAGTCGTCCTTTGTTTTTTCTGGCATATACATAGGCCTTAAACAATTCCATATTGCGTCACAGACTTGTTTAATAATGTAATGTATGGTAGACACTCCAAGTAGAAACTGGTAATGTAAATCATGAAAATTGTTGCCTGATGCTAAAAATCTGTAACAAATAAAATGTGATGACAAATTTATGACACTTGTTATCTTTTTCAGGCAAAGACATACAAGCAAAGTGGAAACACTTAAGGGACAACTTCCGGCGTGAGTACCAAGCCCAAAAAGAAGTAGCATCAGGACAAGGTGCAAAAAAGAGAAAAAAATATAGATATTACGACCAATTACTATTTCTAATTCCACACGTCAAGGATGCTAAAACTTCCGGAAACTACAGTACTCCAAAAAATGTTTTGGAGGAAAATACTGAAAACCCGTTAACACCAAACATTGAAAATTCACCCGCTGGACCATCCACGGTCACACGTAGTGTTTCAGAGACCCCAAAGAAAAAAAAGGAAACCACATCCTCGTTTGAGGATGCAATTCTGAAGGCCATGAACAATGAAATATCTGAAGCTGACGAAGATAAGACATACTGTTTATCACTGGTTCAGTCACTTAAAAAAATGGACGATGATAACAAAATGCTAGCCAAAATCGAAATATTGAAAGTAATTCGCACATTCACCAATAAGTCGCGTAATACATATAACAGTGAGCTAAACCAATCACCATTTAATAGGCCAAACGTTGTACCGTATTGGAGCCACACAAATTCCAACTTTTCGGCTCAATCAACACACATGTATAGTCAAACCACACAACAGCAACAGTCGCAACCAACATCCACTCAAGCCCATAATATGTATCAGCAGCAGTCAGAGTCCAATCCAACACTATCTTTGCATCAATCCTCATCCATTAATCCTGTACATCAATCGAATGTAATTCAGATTTTAGAGAATCGACTGTACCGGCCCGCTAATTTATTAACTGCACAAAGTTCTAGGCCACAATCTGCCCAAAGTTACTTTACCACTTTCAACCCAAATATTTGTCCATCTCCATCGAATACCGACTCATTTAGCTCAACAACGGTTCAAAGTCCCTTATTACTCAATATAAGTTCGCCAGAAGAATATCCCTTGTCTCCAGACGATTGTCTTAAATAAGTTTTTATTTTTAATAACAATTAATAATAAATAATTATTGCTTTGTAATATTGGTTTTATTGTATTACTTACCTCAGTGTTACAACCAGTCGTAGTGTAGGTGGTATCGCCAAACGCATGTTGGTATCTTGAAGTGTTATTTGAGGCCCCACTATTTCCAATAATTCGTCAAATGTTGTTATACTCATTCGAAAATAATTAAAAAATTTACTGGGATATTGCCTCAAATCTTCGTACAGTGTCACAAACTGTCCTTTAAAGTATCTCTGTTCATTCAGAGGATGTACCCAGAATGTCCTTTGTTTCTTTCTTCGTCTTCTAGCAACACAAATCGCTATTGCTAGTAATTTAGCAGAAACCATTGCCACGTCTTACTAAAGCGAGGGACGAGACGAAAGTGATTTAAAAGCGTTCGTATGAATGATCACATTGAGGACGTTATAAAAGCGCCGACGCCGGGTTATAACGCAACGCTTTTTAAACTCTCGTGCGAATGAGGCCTTAATACCCGCCGGCGGGGCGCTTCGCTGTAGGTAAATAACGGATAAACCGCGCGGAGTGAGCCAGGCACACGAGAGCTTTTTTAACGTCCGTTAAAAAAGCGTTCAAATAGAACATATGCATACCCAAGTACGTGTTCACACGTCGGCGCTTTTAAAACGCGACGCTTTTTTATCGAGCAGTGTTGCATTTTCAACGCAGAGCGTTGGGAATAGGCTTGGGTATGCATATTATGTTCTATTTGAAAGCTTTTTTAACGGACGTTAAAAAAGCTCTCGTGTGAATTAGGCCTCAGTGATACAGAGTTGCCGCCATTATAACTCCGTGGTGATACCATACCAAAGAAGAAGTTTTCCTAAACACTTGTGTTATTTTTGTATGTGATCAAATAAAAAGGATTAATGCTACTGCTCAAATGGAATAACTTATCCCAAGAGACCGAATATTAAAAAAAAACCTCCCCCCCGGGCCCCGAGGCGCCAGGCGTCGCCCAGACACCGGCCCCTCCCGCCTGCGGCCAGGAAGGCCGCACGGCCCCACCACCCGAGCACCCTGCCGGCCGTCGCAGGCGCAGGCGCCGAGCCAGGCGCGGCACGAGCGCGGACGGGCCGGGCGACGCAGCGGCGCTGCCGCTTCCGCCCCCCGCCGCCGCCGCGCCCCGCTCGCGCGCGCCCACCCCGCACCCGGGGGCGACGCCCGGCGGCGCGCGCGCGGGGGCCGTCGAGCGCGAGCGGGGACTCGCCCCGGCCCCCGCAGGCGGCGCCGCCCGAGGCGTCCCGACGCCCGCAGCGGGGCCACCACCGGAGCGCGAGCGCACGGCGCAGCGGCAGGACCCGCGCTTGCTCGCTCGCGCCCTCCCCCCGGCGCCCCGGCCGGCCCCCCGCCCCGCCCCGCAGGCGGAAGCGGACGAGTGGCCGCCGCTGCCGCCACCCGAGCACCTGGCCGACCCCACCTCCTTCGTGCGCCAAGCGACGGACACGATCGTCCAGGTCCTGTCCGACCTGGCGTACGGAGAGGAGGACCTTCGTGAGACGGCGCAGCGCAACCTTGCGCTGCTCCGCCAACGTTTCAACCTGAAATAGATCTCCCCTGGCGCCTCGCTCGCCCGCCTGCTCGCTGGTAGCTCACTGGGCCTCGACGAACGTCGACTCACCCGGTGGGTTGTACCGCGCCGAGGGCGGGCCCAGGGCGCTAGGGTGGAGACTAACGCCTCGCAATGAGGCGAACACAGCCACCGGACGGAGGAATCTGCCCGAGAAGAAGCCCGGGTAATGAGCGTCAGCTCGACACCCGCACCGGCCTAACAAGCCGGCGGCGGGGGGCCCAGGCCCGGGGGTATTTTTGTTCAATAATTACGTCGAAACTAATAGACGTAGATTAATAAATTTACATTCGTTTTGTAGAATAGCTCAAATACTAATAATACAATGCAAATAAAACATACCTAAATATTTTTTGCTTATTAGTGTTCAGCTACCTACGCTATCACTTGTTCTTGAAGGAAGAGGTGAAAACTAAATTAAAAACTTCAATCCTCGTAATTTTGCGAGAAATGGGTCAAGCCCCAAAGAAATATGTTCATCGATAAAATTGTCCATAGATTACGCCCTTAAAATTTGATCACTACATGCCCGGACACATTGTATACACACACACACAGTTGGTGGAAGACGTAGTGTGGGCAGGCACCCCACTAGGTGGACCTACGATCTGGTGAAAGTGGCGAGAAGAAGCCTGGATGCGAGCGGCGCAGGACTGCTGTGTACAAGTGATATAAACTAACTAACCTCTTTTTGTGAGTATAGTTTCTGGTCTGACGTGGTGTACTGCGCGAATCCCAGCGCTATATTAAAGCACTTGATATCGTGCCCTGAGTGCCCAAGCAACTGCACTCAGAAGGATTTGATGAATGCTGCTGACAACGCCACTCTTGTGGCGAAATTTCAGGCTGACACTTTGTAAGTTTGTTGTCAACACGAAAAGAAGAAAAAGCGCCATATTGGTTCGAGGCACGATAGTGACCTTGAACAGCGCGTCCGTCTTTCAACAGGCAGTCCACTAGTATCCTAACTAATTAGACTTACGATACTGTATCATAAGCCAAACTAGGGAGACTCACCTCTTCCTGCGAGTAAAGTTTCTGGTCTGACGTGGTGTACTGCGCGAATCCCAGCGCCATGTTGGTTCGAGGCACGATGGTGACCTTGAGCAGTGCGTCCGTGTGTTCTAGTAGCCAGCCCACTAACGCGTGTCCCGACTCGTGGTATGCCACTATCTTCTTCTCTGCTGGGGACATGGCGTGACTGCGTTTTTCTGTGCCACCTGGAATTTGTAACATTAAAAATGAATATTCCCATTTCTTGTGCACACAACGGCAAATACTGTGTAGCCAGAACAAATAAAACCCAAACAATGAAGGTCAAGTTGTCCCGCGCGTTAAGTTAAGATTGTCATTGGACTGGACCAACAACATTTATCAGAAGAAATAAAATTTGTGACAAAATATAATATTTTCTTTGACGATAATGAGGTGCTGCCAAGGAAAAGGCTATGGAGGAATGCTGAAGAGTATAGACAGTGATTATGTGACACCCAAAGTAGTCAAAAAGTTGATAACACAACCTTATTCCAATTTTAACAAAGACGTGTAAGTTCGCATTATCGGCTATTTTGGATGTCACGAACTATTTGACGCTGACTGCACGCAATCAGCTGTGTCCCATTGGTCCTTCGCTAATGCAGACTTTCCAGCTGGATCTTTTGAAGGAGGTAATGCGAGTCCATTCTGACTCTTCCATTTGATTAAGGCCCAGAACACACGGTGAAACGCAATTGCAACGAAACTGCAACTTCTAGTTACTTTTGAGTTGCATCTAAGTTTCTGCCATAGATTCCGTTGAGAGACCACACATGACGCGACCATTTCAAACCGGTTTCAAACTGATCTAAACTACGAATCAAAAAACTGGGCCTAAGACTTGAATTGGAATTTGTTGAACGAGATTTTTCTGTAGATTTTCAATGACGTCAACACGTTGACAACACGTTTATCAATATCAAAGCAACCGATCATCAAAGTTTCCAGTTGATTGAAAACCAATTAAATTAAGGCTACATACAACGGAGTTTTTGAAAAATTCTACCTTGAATATTGGTTGGTGCTGTCAAATACTCAATCATTGCTATTTAACAAGTTACAAGGGTCCAAACTTCTTTACAGATCCGCAAATACACAGCCATCATCATCATTTCAGCCACAGGACGTCCATTGCTGAACATAGGCTCCAATAGCCCCCAATGACTTCCATATCGCACGGTTGGTAGCGGCCTGCATCCAGCGCCTTTCTGCTACCTTTATCAGGCCGTCGTCAGGTAGGCCTTATACAGAAGCTCAAAGTTGCACAGCGTGCTATGGAGAGGGCTATGCTCGGTATTTCTTTACGAGATCGAATCAGAAATGAGGAGATCCGTAAACGAACTAAAGTCGCTGACATAGCCCGACGGATCAGCAAGCTGAAGTGGCAGTGGGCAGGGCACATAATACGCAGAACTGACGGCCGATGGGGCAGCAAGGTTTTGGAGTGGAGGCCGCGTACCGGAAAACGCAGCGTGGGACGTCCACCCACAAGGTGGACCGACGACATCGTAAAGGTAGCAGGGAAGCGCTGGGCGCAGGCCGCTACCAATCGATCAACGTGGAAAGCATTAGGCCTATGTTCAGCAGTGGACGTCCTATGGCTGAAATGATGATGATGATGACACGGTAGTTATAGCCTGACCAGGAACATAAAAACCCTGGCATAGAGGCGCGTCAATTGCATTTGATAGTGCAACACAGAGTACAGTCGTACCTGTGTTAAATTAAAAATAGGCTAACTTTATGTATCAGGATTGAGGATTACGGGCTAATTTGATATTTTCATAAATTAACGAAAAAATATTATTATAGGTAACCTGATTTAAATAAATTAAATGAAACCATCAATCGAGCTAGTAGAATTTATTTTATTATTCATCAATAATCAAATTCAGAACTTGAATATTCAACTGCAATGTCTGCTCATGAACGCTTCAAACTCGGTACTTCTTTCCCAATCCCATAAAATTCAACACTTAGAAAGTGACAAAAATTTTAAAAATAGGTAGTTGAAACAAACCACAGCTAATTTTCATAGTGGACTGTACTATACGATAAACATCTCAGTCAATTTGACAACCTTTGTCGGAAACATTATTCAATGAAAATATTGTCCGAACCCTTAGTATTTCTCTTCGACAAATACTTTAACACATTGTGAACCATTTTTCTTTCACGACTATAAAAATATTTTAGCAATCGAATTCATAAAACCAATTGCGCGCATTTAAAATAAAGTTTGTTTACACTTTGACAGCAATAGACTGACATGCAAGGTGACATGTCAATGAAGTTTTCAGTTACTGTTAAAAGAAATTAGTACCATTAGTTTTCCGCAACATGGCGAGGGTTTTTATGTTCCTGGTCAGGCTATAAATGGTTTTACGGCGTCAACTCACCGACAACTCTCTCCACGGCGTACTCCAAGTCGGCGGCGCGTACGATTGTCTGTTTGTACCGCGCGGCGTGCAATGCCGCCTCGTTGCACACGTTAGCGATGTCCGCGCCGCTGAAGCCGGGCGTGAGGTATGACAGCCTGGAAACGATCAGGGACAGTAATGATGGCGTATCCTGTAATGTCACTGAAAACTAGCGCCGTGGCCTCCACCGTAGGCCACGGCATATGCTGAGTGGAGTCCCATTGCGGTCCCATCCCATCCCNTTTTCTTTTTTTCTTTCTTTTCTTTCCATTGCGAAGGGCATCGCTGTTGTAACAGGGTGGCACTGCTCAGTTCTCTTTTTATTTCCTTGTAATATTTATGCGCTATTTCTGTCTTTTACTGTATACTTTCTTTGTTCTATAAGTCAGCGGTTACCAAAAGGTGGTCCGCGGAACCCTGGCGTTCCGTGGTAAGGCCGCAAGGGTTCCGTAAAAAATATCATCCCACGTTTCGTGACTGCCGTTGTTCGCGCGCACCGACTTGTTTACGCACAAGGGAGGGGCAGGGCGTGTGGGCGGAGTAGTACGGGGGTTCCGCTAGGAAAAGTATAATCAATTAGGGTTCCTTGGCAAAAAAAAATTGGGAAACCCTGCTCTAAGTGATGTTCATCGTAATAAATATTTATTTTTTTCTTTGCGTATCTGACAACGCCCTGTACAGGTGGCTATTAAGGGCAATATTGTCACCGCTGTCAAGCAAGAAGTAAGTAAATAATGTGAAAAAAATTATGAAATCTTGTGGTATCTATACTTAATATTATAAAGCTGAAGAGTTTTTTTGTTTACTTGTTTACTTGAACGCGCTAATCTCAAGAACTACTGGTCTGATTTGAAAAATTCTTTCGGTGTTTGAAAGCCCATTTATTGAGGAAGGCTATAGGCTATATACCATCACGCTACTAGTAATAAACGCAGAGCAACAATGTCAAAAAAACGAAGTCGCGGGCACAGCTAGTTTTACTATATTTGACGATTTTGGACGATGGTAGTCAGTAACATTATTGCCGATAACATTCAAATTGTTTTAGTGAAAAATGAGTCTACTGGTGACTAAAACGGGGTTTCGTGCCATCATCATTATCATTTATTTCTTTGAGCTCGTTTCCACTGCGGTCTTTGAAATTGGTAAAATTTACAGTCGCTATTCTTCTTGGTGTCATTACAATTCACAACGACACATCTTACTAAAACCATATTTTATCTCAAAAACGATTAGAAAATGTTTACTGCAATATGGATTTGACAGCTCAAGTCAGCGACTAAAATGCCAATTTTATTTCCCTCCACCCACTTTGCACCCTGCCAATTAACGTCACTGCTGTCATCATTGCTGTCGCGAGCAACGTGTTCTGTTTTTGGGCATATTGCTGCGACACTGGCCCCGCCCCCTTTTCACATCTCCCTTTAGTTTCTGTCATCTGTGGGCTGAGTTTGAGTTTACACCAAACGTTCTAACTAGTAAGCGCGTTAGAAAAATGTATGAAAATTTTAGTTTTTGAACGTTTCCGCAAGGGGCGCTTTACAATCCGTCATACGTTTAATGTCATTTTTTTAAGCGTTCACTAGTGAGGACGTTTTTTGTTAACTCACACTTTGCCCTCTGTGGTGTTTACCGTTTGACATAGTAGGGCGGCAGTTCCTCCAGCACGATGCTCTTGAGATGCCGCTGGAAGATCTCCTCGCGCTCCTGAAGAGTCGGCAGGTCGATCAGGATGTGGCGGTCGAAGCGGCCTGGTCGGAGCAGTGCCTGGAATATATAGTTCCAAAATACTGGACTGTCCTGTCGATGACATTGACAGTGGGGCGCCACCGTCAATACCGGATCGCTGGTTCAGATTTTTGCCATGTTGGAAACCATATAGTTGAACGATGGTAGCGCCCCCCTGTCATTGAGTTTGGTGGGACAGTTCAGCGTGGGTCAACTATAACAGTTTTTTATTACCGACATGGCGCGGAGGTGGAATCCATATGCATTACAAAAAGCGAAAGATCACTGACTGACTCACTCATCACGAAATCTCAGAAACTACAAATGTAGGAGGCTCATGCATGGAATTTTCCTTTTACAACCTAGGTGCTCACTAAGATGGGATTTTGCAAAATTCAACCCCTAAGGAAATAAAACGGGTTCCACGCGTACAAAGTCGCGGGCGGACGCTAGCATACTAACTATAAATATTCTCATTGTTTTCGTAAATTTGTTTCTTGCATACCTATTTATTCTTAGATTTGTGTGTAGTTAGGTATGTATGTATACTTTAAAACGTTTGTGCGCATGCGTGAGTTCGTTTGGGCACGTTAGCTACATGCTCCTTTCAGTGTAAAGCAGATGACAAATGGTACGAAAGGTAGAGCAAATCCTTCATATTGGTGCAGACGTAATAGGGATGAGATTTGCGTTCCTACTACCGCATCCCGAAGGTTTAAACAAGCTAAGTTGACTTTGTAAATAATAATTTTCATCTTCAATCAACTTACTTCACTGGTTGGGTTTTTATTGGCGGTCAAGCTGTAGATCCTGGCTACGGTGCTGGCTGCGGTGGGAAAGAGAGGTGGGAATAGTGCCGTTTAAAGATTACCATGTTCCTCTAATCAGACCATAGATACAGACAGATGCCAACTAATGCGCTAAGTTCGAAACTCAGTGTCGCATCAGAAATTAAAAACAAACAAAGTATAGCCCGACCAGGAACATAAAAACCCTCGCCATGTTGCGGAAAACTAATGGTACTAATTTCTTTTAATGGCAACAGTAACTGAAAACTTCATTGAAATGTCACCTTGCATGTCAGTCTATTGCTGTCAAAGTGTAAACAAACTTTATTTTAAATGTGCGCAATTGATTTTTTGAATTACATTGCTAAAATCTTTTTATAGTCGTGAAAGAAAAGTGGTTCACAATGTGTTAAAGTATTTGTCGAAGAGAAATACTAAAGGTTCGGACAATATTTTCATTGAATAATGTTTCCGACAAAGGTTGTCAAATTGACTGGCATGTTTATCGTATAGTACCTACAGTCCACTATGAAAATTAGCTGTGGTTTGTTTCAACTACCTATTTTAAAGTTTTTTGTCACTTTCTAAGTGTTGAATTTTATGGAATTGGGAAAGAAGTACCGAGTTTGAAGCGTTCATGAGCAGACATTGCAGTTGAATATTTAAGTTCTGAATTTGATTATTGATGTATAATAAAATAAATCCTACTAGCTCGATTGATGGTTTCAATTAATTTATTTAAACCAGGTAACTTATAATAATATTTTTTCGTTAATTTATGAAAATATCAAATTAGCCCGTAATCCTGAATCCTGATACATAAAGTTAGCCTATTAATTTAACACAGGTACGACTGTACTCAGTGTTGCACTATCAAATGCAATTGACGCTCCTCTATGCCAGGGTTTTTATGTTCCTGGTCAGGCTATAATCAAAATATGTGCTCATTATCCACTGCGGTATCAGTACTCAACTAACGAATAACGACGCCTGCAGCAATGTGTTCTGTTTTTGGGCATATTGCGGCGACACTGGCCCCGCCCCCTTGGCGGTGTCCCTTTAGTTTCTGTGATCTGTGAATCAGACATACCTTATCAAGCACATCAGCCCTGTTAGTCGAGGCCAGAACCACGACTCCTTCCCGGCTCTTCATGCCGTCCATTTCCACCAGCAGCTGGTTGAGGGTCTGTTCCCCCTCCCCCCCACCAGGGCCGAAGGAAGTCGCGCCGGATGACCGCGCGCGTCCCACCGCATCCATCTCGTCTATGTAGATGATGCAGGGCGCACGAGAAGCTGCTTCCTTGAACAGATCTCTGGGAGACAAGTGAATAAATTAGTATTAGCAGGCCTTTTCATCTCCGCGAGTTTACATCGAAAACAAAACACGCACGATGGCCCACCTACAGGATACTATTCGACAAGGCCTCACATACGAGCGAACATTGACTCACGCACGCGTATTGTTGTGTATGATGGAAGAAAATAAAGAAAATGGTGTACTAAATACTGTGCAGTATTTAACTGCCTAAATAATAATAAAAACACAGAATGTACTTTTTTAAGTTGCCTCAAGATACTGAGAGGTAAATAAGTAGTTAATATTATTCATGATAATTCATGCTAAATCATGTATTTCATTCGCCATTTTACGCAGTTTGGCACCTTACGTCACATCATTTTACAGAAGTCAGCCCTATAGCTTCGGCGCAGTGCCGATCACTGACGTTTGTCAACAAAATGGTGCTTGACTCTTGAGACAGGCTAAATTACACCATATTGTTAATGACATTGAGCATTTTTTTTTAAATACCTTCGCGAAGTAAAACTTCTGTACGTAGTACTTATTTTTATTCTGTGGTATTAGTTAGAGAAAACTTAGGCTAAGAACTCACGACGCGAATTTCAACCGCGCCCAACCGCAAGCGCCGCGTGCGCGGGAAAAAATCGCCGAGGCTGCGTTTACCGCGGCCTACGCGATTGTGTAGTGCATTAATTTTTACATAATTATCTCCATTCTACAGAAGCTACGGGCATGCAAACACCGCGGGCGCGGTTGGAAATCGCGCCATGAGTTCTAAGCCTTAGAAAAGAAGGTATCTGAAGTAATTAATACAGGATGTCCCAAAAAGTAGTGTCAATTCGAAGCCTAGAGGCAAAGCATCACTAGTGCTACCCGAATCACCGCGACTTTTGACAGTTTTCGAGTTATGATTCTTTTTGACAACACACAGGATTTATGGATGCATGTAAATACTTCTGAATCACACATGTACCTTTTCTACTCGCGCCACAGTGACCAAAAAAGTGCACATACAGAAAGTTAAAATAATCTTAACTCTATAAAAAACCGCGGAATATACATGGGGGTGATTCGGATAGCCCTGCTGATGCTCTACCTCTTGGCTTTAGATTGACACTGCTTTTTGGGACACCCTGTATTTGTGGGAGAATAGTTACTTCAACGCGAGCAAAGTTTAGCCCTCTTGGAGAGTACAGTAGCGACTGCCATCTACAAACCGACTTTGGCAGAATGTTGATGAAGTAATGAAATAAGCAACAGCATAACTTCGTATTTACGACTGACGTGGTTCATTTGAAAATTATAAATAACTTGAAAAAATCAAAATCTCAGTTGAAAGAGCAGTCGCCCGGCAAGCGGAAGGTCGTGGGTTCAATTCCCGCCTTAGGCAGTTCGATTTTTTTCAAGTTATTTATAATTTTCATATTAGTTTCAGATGCAACTCTTAACGCTAAAAAATTAAATACAAAAGACGTGGTTCATTTTATTGATATAGTTCTCAAGATCTCAGGTCAATTTCACTGAGGTAGTCCCGATATGGTAATTTCACTGACGTACTCCCATCGTGGTTCTTTAACTGAAATAGTCCTGCGTGGTATATTTTATTAAATACCAATCACATCAAGCGAAATTCCGTGGCATCTTAACATCAATAACGTAAATAGTCTGGTCTGTGAGCACGTAGAATTTTGTCCAATGACCCCAAGCTACCCATCCTTATCGCTCGCGCGTAATTATATTGCTGTCGCGACTGTGCGACGGGCGCCCGCAGTGAGTGTGCGAGCGCGACAGCAACTTGGGGTCATTGGACAAAATTCTACGTGCTCACAGACCGGGCTTTAGTCTGATGTGCTATCGTCCACACGTGTATTGCTTACCTGACTCTCGCAGCGCCTAGCCCACCAATCATCTCTATGAACTCGGAGCCATTCATGGAGAGGAAAGGCACGTTGGCTTCAGTGGCCACTGCTTTGGCCAAGAGAGTCTTGCCACAGCCAGGCGGGCCCAGCAGCAACGCTCCTTTTGGCACCTGGAAGGATAATTGGGATTTTTCTACACAAATCCGGATTACAACTGTCAAATTGAATTCAGTTTTAGATTATATTTCCTAAATGTTCGATGCATTTACACTTTAATATTGTTTAAATAGTCATATAAACAATATAAAAATGTAAAAACATCAAAAACCGCAGATATTTTGGCTAAAAACATATTAAAAAGACAGTTGACAATCCAAATCCGTCCAATTTGGATTAGGATTGAATATAGAAATCCAGCATAGATCAGTGGTTCTTAACTGGTGGTCCCTGGAGACATTCCAAGTGGTCCACGAAGTGCACTTGCACACCTTGGTTAAAACCACTTTTAACTGATTTTTGCAGTCAAACTGGTTTTGACCGATTATGAGGTGGTCCCTGACAAGACAGAAATTTAGTAAAATGGTCCCCCATGACTTAAAGGTTAAGAACCACTGCACTGGATAGATAGATAGATAAATCATTTATTTACATGAAATAGTAAAGTTGCAGCATAACGATAATAAGAAATCAGCAGGATACAAAATAAGCATGTATATAGGTAACAAACAAAAGTAGTGCGTACTGCTAGCTTTTGCTCGCGGATTCACCCGCGATGTTAATCTGGGTTGCAAACAATAATACTGTAAAGTTTCAACAAAATTCGTTCAGAAGTTTTTGCGTGAAAGAGTAACAAACATACATTATGACATCCTAACATCCATACAAACTTTCGCATTTAGAGGCATAGTGGCACGCTGAAAATTTGAACTCTGATATATTTTCAGATTTTACACGAGTGAAATCGTGGATGTTTATGAGAAATAGTGCTTCAGAAACGTGGCGACTGGTTCAGTGATTGATTTATTGCACAAAACAGTGGAATAATCTTGACACTGACACACAAGTTTCATCCAAAATTGGTTTCGTTTGACAGCTCGTGGTTGTTGCTCTATTCCAAATCAATTAAAGTTAAATGAGAATTATCTATTTGTATTAACACCATGGAAAAAATGGATATAATTTAGGGGGACCAGTGTGCCTACCATGAGTTTACATTAGGTGTGCTCGCTAGCGAGTACGTAAAAAAAAACTGTGAAGATTTTTTGTCTTGAAATTGCCGCTAGGGGCGCTGCACAATATGTCATACATTTAATGTCATTTTTTTACGCAGTCGCTAGCGAGCACACCTAACGTAAACTCATGGTAAGCACACAGATACAGAAAACATGTAACATTGTGACCTAAGTGTATGACATGTTTATTTTATTTTTAAGCTTGTAAGCGCTTTGGACCTGCTCTGTAAGCTTACAAGTGTTTTGCACTAATAATCTATATATACAGTGTGTCCGGGCATGTAGTGATCAAACTTTAAGGGCGTAATCTATGGACAATTTTATCGGTGAAAATACTTTAAATTTGGGGCTTGACCCATTTCTCGCATATTTACAAGGATTTAAGTTTTTAATTTTAAGTTTTCACCTCTTCCTTCAAAAACAAGTGATAGCGTGGGTAGTTTAACATTAATAAGCAAAAATTTTATATCATGCGATAGCCAATAAAATTATCTATTAGTAGAAGTAGAAAACAGATACAAGTTTCATACATTTTAAGGGTGTAAGAATGGATTTAATTAGAAATAAACATGATTTTTTTTACATCTTTTTCAGTTATTTCCCAACACAAGAAAAACCAGGTCGTAAAGGTATGTTTTATTTGCATTGTATTATTAGTATTTGAGCTATTCTACAAAACGAATGTAAATTTATTAGTCTACGTCTATTAGTTTCGACGTAATTGTTGAACAAAGATACCCCTTCCCAGTGGTTTCCATAGCGCACGCGACATGCGAAAATGCACTGCCTGAACGAATCACACAACCTATTCCGATTACTATGGAAACCGCTGGGAATGGGTATCTCTGTTCAACAATTACGTCGAAACTAATAGACGTAGACTAATGAATTTACATTCGTTTTGTAGAATGGCTCAAATACTAATAATACAATGCAAATAAAACATACCTTAACGACCTGGTTTTTCTTGTGTTGGAAAATAACTGAAAATTAAGTGAAAAAAGTCATTTTTTTTTCTAATTAAATCCATTCTTACTCCCTTAACATGTATGAAACTTGTGTCTGTTTTCTACTTCTACTAGAAGATAATTTTATTGGCTATCGCATGATATAAAATATTTGCTTATTAATTTTAGGTTACCCACGCTATCACTTGTTTTTGAAGGAAGAGGTGAAAACTTAAAATTAAAAACTTAAATCCTTGTAAATATGCGAGAAATGGGTCAAGCCCTAAATTTAAAGTATTTTCACCGATAAAATTGTCCATAGATTACGCCCTTAAAGTTTGATCACTACATGCCCGGACACACTGTATATAAAAGAAAGTCGTGTTAGTTACTCCACTTATAACTCAAGAACGGCTGAACCGATTTAGCTGAAAATTGTCAGGGAGGTAGTTTAGAGCCAGGAGAAGGACAAAGGATACTTTTTATCCCGTTCGAAATAAAAAAAAAGTCTGCTTATTTATTGCCATTAAGGCGGAACAAAGTTCGCCGGGTCAGCTAGTAAATAAATAAATATAGAAACAGTTTATCAAAGCATTCTCACCTTAGCTCCCAAGCTCTTGTAGTGCTCCGGCCGCTTGAGGTAGTCCACGAACTCCATGACTTCGATCTTTGCCTCGCGCAGTCCAGCCACGTCTTCAAACTTCACGCCCTTGCCTTGACCACTCATGCTATCCACTAGGGTAAACTTGGCGCGGCTTAGCTGGTTCTGGGGGTTTTTAAATTGAATTAAAATAGCTTTTCCACCCACAAGGTAGACCGACGACATCATAAAGGTAGCAGGAAAGCGCTGGACGCAGGCCGCTACCAACCGGGTAACATGGAAAGCATTGGGGGCCTATGTTCAGTGGACGTCCTATGGCTGAGATGATGATGATGATGATGATGAAAATAGCTTTTAAAAACACGTATTCAATATTATCACGCAGATATAGGCAAATAATAGACTAGTTAAGCCCATCAGTTATAGTTTCAAAAATATTGGACAAGCTTTTTTTATCTCGCGTTGAAGTTCCGCGTGACGTCATAATTATAGTGCTACACTTTCTACCACTTGACTTCACGATAATGCACTTCAGAGCTTTGTGCGTTTAACTCTGTAATTTTTCATTGTTGCGATGAATTAAAAAAAATATAAAACCGAACATAAAACCTTTTTTGAAAGGTTAAAAAATACTTTCGTGTCAGGTATTTTTTGATATGTTAACTGATAAGCTGAGTTGCACCACCTAAGTTTGACCGTAACTATAAAGATAACCAGTGTATTTTGTATGAAATATGACAGATTTTTGACGTTTGTTAAAGTCAAAGTAAAATGGTGCAAGCCAGACAAGCTTCAACCACACCAACGCGTGCCGATCGCCATCGCCGGCGCGATCAACGGAAAATGACAGGTCACGCGACCTATGACAGTTCACATCATAATCATTTCAGCCATAGGACGTCCACTGCTGAACATAGGCCTCCCCCAATGCTTTCCATGTTGATCGATTGGTAGCGGCCTGCGTCCAGCGCTTCCCTGCTACCTTTACGATGTCGTCGGTCCACCTTGTAGGTTGACGACAGTTCACGCGACCTGTCATTGGCCTTAGATCGCGCCGGCGGTCTGCACGCGTTGGTGTGGTTGAAGCTTAAGTTAAATTAGCATGAAGTTATCCTTATTGTACAATAGATGGTACAAATACAAATACAAAAATACATAATACATTATTTCATTACAATAGTACTTAAATAATATACAGGGTTTGGAGTTTCCTTTTAAGCATACAGTGCTATTTGTGTTAGGAAACACCGCTCTTGTATTAACAATATTTAAGTATATCCTAATCTCTATTGTACCGCCTGTCAGTGTTTGTGTGTGTGTGTGTGTGTGTATGTATGTATGTATGTATGTGTGTGTGTGTGTGTGTGTGTGTGTGTGTGTGTGTGTGTGTGTGTGTGTGTGTGTGTGTGTGTGTGTGTGTGTGTGTGTGTGTTTGTGAAAGAGAGAGAGAGAGAGAGTGTGCGTGTGTGTGTGAATATTATGTATAAGGTTTGACTAGGTTTTCGATATCTAATAGTAACTCACAAAGCCTCCCAGGTTGATGTTCATCTTCATCGACTTGGTGGAGTACAGGAAGGACAGGATGACGGCGCCGATGAGCAGCGTGGTGATCACCTTGCCGGCCACGCTGCCGTTACGGTCGTAGATCACGCGGACGCCTGCAACGAGTGGTGTTTTATCCGACTGCGCAATAGGAGGGTATATTCCTTTAGGGCAGTCTTTCCCATAATGGGCGATAACGCCCCCTTGTGGGCGCTGCAGGCTTAAAGGGGGGCGGTAAGAGACCCAGAAAAAAATCGGGACGTTGTGTAGAGGCTTGGGAGGCGTCATCTACTAGGAGGACTCTTAGACATCGACTGAGCTCGACTCTTGACTACAAAAATGGGGGGCGCTCAAAATAATTTATTCTCAAAGTGGGCAGTAGACTAAATAAGTTTGGGAACCGCTGCTTTAGGGCATTGGTTCCCAAACTTATTTGAGACGCGCGACGCACCCCCTTTCGACCATACAAAAAATTTCGCGGCCCCCCCTCCTCCAGTCAAGATTATTAGCAGTCTGGAAAGCATTCTCTCAGCGGTCGCAGATTTTTTATACTTAAGTACACAGATGGCCCCTTTAAAGGTCTTTGTTGTTTGTCCCTAGGGAACCAATGCTTTAGAGCCTACTCTTTTTAACTCTAACTTTTTAGAGTTTTGACCACAGATCGCACAGGCTGTGAGTTAACTAACAGAATACGTTCAATCACAAGTGACTGCGTATGAAGTCATGCTGTACGTACGTACATTACTTGCAACCTGTATGCGAACGAATAGTCGCACTCAATGCAATGTGAGTATGACAACACTCTTCGCGAAGTATTGTTTTTATTTTGGGCCTTTGTGCGCGATTTGTGGTTTATCTTCCTACTCCAACCACCCCAGATCCCCCCAGAAGGCAAGCAGCCCGTCTAAACTGCTAACAGGCCTCCTGCAGCGACGATGGTGATCGGAGAAATTGAGCCCGTTGTTCTGCTACGCTGCTGCACTCTTTCCTCTGCCTCCATGCATCGTGGGCTGTCTGTAACACCTATGTTGTGTTGGTGCTTGTTTAGCATACAGTGTCCGGTTATAACACTGAGGACCTTGCGGATGCTGCCCTATTTAGTCTGGTGAGGCTGCGGGAGAACTCTTTCAATACGTACGGAACCGCATCTTTTGTTTGCCTGCATCCTTCGCTATTTTTCCATTGTGTGTGGTATTTTTCTTCTGTTTTGGAGCGCATCCAGTTCCCGATCTGTGCTTGTGGTATCGGCAGTATTGATTCCGGACCAAATACTGTTGTGTCCGAACCTCTTCTTGCCAGTTCATCTGCTGCGTTGTTGCCTAAAGAGTTACTGTGCCCTTTGATCCATTGCAGGGTAACGCCATTTACAGCTGCAATGTCTTGGAGCGCGTCATGGCATTCCAATATAAGGGCCGTTGTTATTGTGTTGCTTTGTAGCTCAATAGTGATATAAATACCTTCTTTAACTCCCAAGCTTGTTTCTATTTCTCTAAGTTTCTCTTCAAATCTGTGTATGTCTCCAACATTCATATGGTACACTCGATGATTTGTCTACAAGCAAATAAGTGATTACTATAGGTACCTAGAGAACATTGATAAAGTAAATTTTAATATGGAAATATAAATGAATGGTTATTAAACATAATTTATAATAAACTAGCAGTGCCCGCGACTTCGTACGCGTGAAAATCATTTTTGCTCTGCACCTATTAGGCGGTTATCACACTGCGGCGCGCTCCGTGATTTCATAATTATAAAAAATCCCGCGCGCAGACGCGTTGTCAGTGTGTTGTGCCGCGCGTGTTTTCTATACAAACTGAGGTACTTGCATACAATGATTAAATCTGTCGTCCCGCCGTCACCGCGGCGGAGCGCGGCGCAGTGTGATAACCGCCTTATTTGTAGCGTGATGTTATATAGCCTATAGCCTTCCTCGATAAATGGGCTATCTACCACTGAAAGAATTTTTCAAATCGGACCGGTAGTTCCTGAGATTAGCGCGTTCAAGTAAACAAACAAACAAACTCTTCAGCTTTATAATATTAGTATAGATATAGAAGTATAGACAGGGTTAACCGCTAATTATGTTAATACAGTTTTCATTCAAACTTTTGTACAGTTATCATATAACTCTTGGTTTATAATGTTTTCTTTAACTAGCAACCTATCAAGGTCAATGTTTTAGGCTACATTAATCTTTGTATTTCATACCTTTTTCCCTTTGATGATGGCTCCTTCGTGCAAGATGATGGTGACGACTTCCATATCTGGCCTCACAATCAGTTCCTCCACCTCACCTTTTGACAGCATGGAGTAGACAAACTCGTTCCATGAGACATATCGGATGAGCTGGAACGGATAAGAACTTTATTGATATGAAAATTGAATCCAAAACTTAAAACCGGCAGTAGTAAAGAAGCTGTTGATAAGAAAAATTCAGGTTCCTCTAGTTTTAATGTAAGCTTGTTTTATAATGGTCACATTATAAAGAACAATGTCACTTATGCCATAGAACATAAAAATTATACTTAAATAGGTAAGTATTACATTTATTTACTTTCAAAGATAGGTACTAAGCTATGTGAATAACAAATTCAAAATTAATTTTTTTTATTAATATGTAGGTAGGTAGGTTTATCAGAACACAACCGTATACTCAAACATTACTTATGGTATCACATTGCACATGGACGCACAGGGTCCCTAAAACCTATTCATAGCTAACCTATTCTTACTTGAGTGAGTGCGAACCAATCACAGAGCTCTAATCAATGCTGTGCGATTAACTTTGCATAGCGTTTCGGCTTCACATAAGCAAGTATCATTCGTGAATACGGATGTTACACTCATGTAGCTTGCCTCATTAACACCTTAGGTTAACATTTTGGCTGGTACTGAGAAAGTGTCAAAAGAAACTACAATATTAACAGGAGCACTTACCTCATTTTGCGTGTTGTCACTAGGAACAAGTAAGGAGCTGGCAATAACCAGTATACTAGTGGTCAGCATCCAGAATGCTGCTTTTAGAAGCAGCGATGGCATGTTATCATCTATGTCACCTTTTTTCTTGTCTTTTTTGTTCTGCAAATAACAACAATGGAATAAAAAATAGTGATAAGTTAAATTTTGCAGCCATCGAGTCCACAAGAGAGATTTATAAAATCTTACTGCCATAGCTGGTAAAGCTTTTTAAATAATAAGTAGTGTGGCATGAACTGGATACTTTTATTCATTAACTAGCTTTCCGCTCTACATATTTTACGGAACCCTATTTTTTTCCAAAATAAAATTTACCCTATGTTACTCGTGGATAATGTAGCTTTTGAATGGTGAAAGAATTTTTATAAACGGTCCAGTAGTTTTTGAGCCTATTCATTACAACCAAACAAACAAAGTTTTCCTCTTTATAATTTTAGTGTAGATAAATACTATAAATACCTTGTCATCATTAGGTTCATTCTGTTTTTCACACGATGGAGAAGTTGTATGCAAGCCCCGGAAACCCAGCCTCGTATTTACAATTGAATTCAACGCTGGCAAATTTGATCGCTTTAAAAGCGAGTATGCTGCTTTACACTCTGCATTGAGCTGGTGAAGTTGCTGTAATTAAAATACCATAAGAATACTATAAGCAAGTTTGAAAAGAAATACCAACAACATTTAGCAGAAATTCACGGTTTAAGCATGAAAACCATTCAATTATATTGGGTTCAATTAAAACTGGTAGGACTTACAACAATTTTTCAAATACTATGCTATTTTCTGCCTATAAAGTATTGCTATATTATTGTAGCCGGCAAATCTAAGCCTTGGAACTATGGTTTTCATTAGCTAGTTCCTAGTTCCAAAATATTTCATAACATTGGGTCATACATGAACTCTATGAAACATAACTAGGCAAGTTTAAGCGTAGGCAAGGTTTATGTAACTTACCGGATTTCTGGATTTTCTCGTTAAGTTATGCAATGCTGAGAATGATCTGCACAAATTTATAATATTGAAATCACATCGTTTGTTTATTTGGTGCTGTAATAAACTGTGTCGGAAGTCGAAGTGCATCTTTGACTGAATCTTCGAGGCGGACAGCGTCGGTAATCTCTTTATTGACAACATTCTTAAAAATATAAAATTATTGCTTGATTAAAAATAAATAAATACCAATTAAACGTAAAAAGATAACATTTTTTGGTTATTTTTCGGGATTTTGTTTTACTACCACCACACCTGTCACTGTCAACTGTCAACCAACGAGAAACTTTTTTTTTTTTAAGAAAATTAGTTCGAAGACGTAATAGTGATGTTGATATGGACTAAATATTCGAATAACATGAGTTGAATATTAAACTACTCACCTTATATCTATTGTTATTTTTTCTTTTCTCAAAACAACGTAAATTATATAATTGTTTTTACCTCACGTAGTTAAACTACAGTGGACTTTGGATTTGTAAAGACATATAGTTACTGTAATTGCCATGTTATATTTTGGTAGTGGTTATAAGTAACGGTTTTAATGTTATAATTAAATTCAATGGAATAAGGTACACACAATATTATTATTATGATGAATGGATGATCCACACTACGAATTAAATTAGTATTCAGACAGTCGGTGAATTTCTCGCAAAATCCTCCATAGCAGAAAAATAATTGAAATCACTCACTGTCAAAGGACAATGGGCAAAATGGTACCCGGCTCCAATAGATATGCTTCTAGTGTCGTTTGAAAGGTCTTACCAAGACGAACAACTTTTACTATGGCCACCAGCCTCAGATCTGGTTGTGTTCGAAGATAAACATTATAAACATACTTTTTAGCAAAATAGTACCCGGCTCCAATAGTTATGTTTGTAGTGTCATTTGAAAGGCCTTACCAAGACGAACAACATTTACTATGGCCACCAGCCTCAGATCTGGTTGCGTTCGAAGATAAACATACTTTTTGTGTAACCTAAGTCTTTTGGGGTNTTGGTTAGCCGAAGCCATTTACGAAACTCAAATGAAATCTATTTCATCGAAAATACTATCTACGCTTTTATTAACTTGAAAATTGTTTGATATAATATAAATTTTGATTAAAATTAATTGTGTTTTGTTTTGACATTATTTTTTATTATATGTGTGACTTGTGCCGGGTATAAATATTGCAGTATAAAAACAACTATTTTTATAAGAACATGTCCATATTTGCACGCTGGTTAGACAGAGAATTTAGCGATCTATAAATTTAACTAGGTTTCAAACCAAATGTTTACCACTACAGAGAAGCTGTTAGACTGCTTCCCAACTGTAGGCCTAAAATGAGCGCCGTGATAAGCGGTTATCACACCATTTTATCGATTTTGCCCATACATTTTGACGTCGATAAAGTATATCTCGGCGCGCATCCTAGCCCGGCTGATGGAAAGTGTTTTCCCGATGTAGTGGTATAGAAAACTATTTTTAGGACGTGTAGGTTATACAAATATAGCCTTGAAAAAGGCATACACGCCTTTTTTTACTAATGATAAAGTTTGAATTTGAAACACGACGTAGACGTTTATATTAGGTTCAACAAAGCATCCAGGGGCAAGCCGATCTCCCCGGCCTACGCTTACTTAGAAATTGCCCTTTCCCTGGAATGATTGCGCCAGCTAATGCAACGCTCGCCGCAATAACACGGCAGAGCTTCCGCGTGGCTAAGGATATATTTATTTTGAGCAAATTGATAGTTTTAAACCATTTCCACAGCCGTCATTAACGAGCTACGGGGTTTCCACTAACATTGTCTGAGCCACCGCACCGCTCGGATGTCGTGAGCTAGCGCTGTTTGCAGAACAAAATTACTTACGGTAGGGCTTCGCAAACTTTATTTGTGTGACGCCCTTAGAAATTGGCCTTTTTTTGGGGCGCCCAAGAATGTTTAAAAAACATTTATTTTATGATGTTGAAACGCTACATGAGAAGACTATGCTTGGTCTTCTGAGCGTAGCGTCTCAAAACTGGACTCAAGTTTGGAAATTGTCACTCTCATGTGTTTATTTTGAGCAAATTGAAAGTTTTAAACCACTCCCACAGCCGTCATTAACGAGCTACGGGGTTTCCACTAATGTTGTACGCCCAAGAATATTTATTTTATGAGCATTGCTCCTCAAAACTGGGCTCAAGCTTAGTAATTGGCACTCTTAGCTCTTTCTCTATATTTCTTTTCGATCGCCTCACGGTGTCCTTAGGATAATGTCGAACAGTTTGGGCAGCCCTGGTCTACACTATTCCGTAAATTGTTTTATTTAGCTATTTATTTATCGCAAGTTCGTAAAAAAATGAAGTACCTAATAAATGGATTTATTGTTGGATTCTTTAACCCAATATTTTATTTATCGTTTGAATTCTGCAATTCATTTGTAATTCAGGCGTTCAGGAAAATTCTTTGACGAAAAATGATTTTCTTTCTGAAAGTTCCCTAATTTCGACTAGGGGTTACCTAAGCCTATATATGCTATATATGAATCAGCTTCTGACAGACTTAAAAAAGGTGCTCTATAAATATAATAACTATTACGAGTTACATCTAATACAATACTCTAAGGAACCCTAACATCGTCTAGACGATACAGAAGTTTGTTGCTCGCGTGTTCGCGTGCGTTCAGATCGGGACCCGACGATAATAATAAACAATTCTATGCTCTATTCAGCGTCTAATTATACGTTTTTGCATTTTATAACGCTTCTCGTATAATTGTTAACACGCCCTAGTTTTAATTGAGATTTTGTAACATGTACCAGCCTACTTCAGCTTAACAGGGCTGTCCATTTTAACAGGCCTAGCCAATTATGACTCTACAAGTACGCTTCGGATAAGATTAAATAATTAAGTTTGATGTAATCCTTACGATTGAAGCCTGAAGTAGACAAGAGGTACCTGTATCTATGTTAGTAAGTTCTTTTAAGTATATTATTTTTTGCCCTTATTCAAAATATGTATTTCTTGTTTCAGCGTTCAGTCGTAACAAATAAACCGAGTTACATTAGCATTTGTAATGTTAGTATTATTATCTACTAGCGGCCGCCCGCGACTTCGTACGCGTGGATCCCGTTTTACCCCCTTCATCTATCTTACGCGGTTTAGATTTTTTCATACAAATGTTTTTTCTCGCTAACTCCCGTTCCCGTGGAAATTTTGCAATATCCTGTTGTAACTAAGCTTTAAGTTTACTAAGGAACCTACATGCCAAATTTCAAGCGTCTAACTTAAGCTGTTTAGATTTTTCATACAAAAGGATTTTCCCGCTAATTCCAGTTCCCGTGGGAATTTCGGGAATTCCTTGTTATCTATAGATATGAAAATGTAAGCTTGAACAAAAGCCATTATTATAACTTTTTGCTGAACTTTGTGCACCCACCTAGTAATTGAAACTACCTCCAAAAGGGTCTGTTTACTTTCCCTTCTAGAGAAACTCACGTACACTGGACGCATTCGGGTCCATCAGATTCAGTCACAAACTCAGTGGCTGTTAACCCACTTTCCTTAGTCGCCGTGATGCATCGGAATTCGTACTAGATTTGAATAATCGGCCTTCGGAGCCTCCTTGGCAAGAAGCCGTAGAAAAACTAACAATTCAGACTAAAGCGGTGACAAAAATGGAAGCGCTTTCGGTCGACGTGTTGTGGTACATTTGT
This sequence comes from Ostrinia furnacalis, assembly GCF_004193835.3. Classification (NCBI taxonomy): domain Eukaryota; kingdom Metazoa; phylum Arthropoda; class Insecta; order Lepidoptera; family Crambidae; genus Ostrinia; species Ostrinia furnacalis. The sequence continues at coordinate 572,318 of NW_021135634.1, read as the reverse complement.
AATTAAATGGTTTTAAATGTATGCTACAAGGAATGCTTACAATTTGATCATAACATCATAAATGAACAATGTTGGCCAGGTTTTTTTACTTTTCTTTCGACTGCCACACCAATTACTAAAACCTATGTAAATGCAGTAAATCAAGTAAGTACTCATAGAAATAAGGACATGCTGAATCAACAATGAATAAGTCCTATACATAATAGGTAAAGTAGGATTATACATATAACATTTGATTTATAATTGAAAATCATGTTTTTCTGTAGATTTCAGTAGTTTAATAAATTATACGTTACCTAAACGCTGTGGCATCTTATGAAGTAAAAGGTAATAAGTGCGATATTGCTATAAAATATAGAGTCAGAAAATGCTGTCGACTGTAATATAAAAGTTCGTTAGTGACTTTAAATACCCCCATTAACAATTACTATTGCCTCCAGCGGGATGTGAAGCCGCCACCATAGCTGGCATTAGTCCGGTAAACGAACCATTTAACCATTAAATAACGTAAATAATAATAAATTGCTTTACAAATGTTCAAAGCTACTCCGATAATTAGTTTATGTTTTAACTGATTTTTTATTTAAATTGCCCTTCAAATAACACATATCGCCTGAGGTCTATTTGTTAATTTAATAGTTGTTAACATCACAAACATGGTAAATATTTATATTATTAACTTGCTGATTTATAAGCGCAATAAAAATGTAGATTAAAAAAAAAGTTAATATGAGACTGCTAGCATTAATGATCTATGAAAAATAAAGGTTTGGATGTAGGATTTTAGATGTTATTTTACCGTTATAATGTTATAACGAACCTACTTAAGTAGGTAAGTAAAAGGAGCTTTCATTTTGTATTCAAATGCGCATAAATAATACCTGGAACCTGTACTTAATGTCTCAGTATTCTATAAGTACTTTACTTTCCCTGATATTCAATTGAACAGTGGACTAAATTTTGTTGTAATTTCATCTCTATTAAAACTGTATAAGGTGCCAAAGTGATCTCCTTGTTGTGCCATAGCCTGTTCAGTCAGCGTCAAATAGTTCCATACACCCAAAGTAGCCAAAAAGTTCGCAACACTTCTTTTGGAATAGGGTTGTGTTGTCTTCTTTTTGGCCACTTTGGGTGTCACGAACGTATGTATTTGCCACTGACTGTACATAGAATTCTACAAGTACTTATCACAAGCTACTCTTTCTTAACCTCTTGTCTTCGAAAGTCCATCGGGTATATAGCCCGCCCTATTGTCTTTCTTTCTATTGTTTCTTCGAGACATTTTTATTGGTTTATCTGAAAAATTTCGTTTACTAATGAGGACTTTATACAAGCCTGTTAACAAGCTCTACACTGTAGAGCACTGTGTAGTTTTGTAATAACTGTAGAGTCTAGAGTTGATTGAAACATAAAGATGAAAAAAGCTATTTTTATTTTAAATGAGTCTTTTATGTAGGAATACGACCGCTTACGAACAAAAAAATAAAGCCAATGCAATTAATGACACGTCTGACTGATGTATTCGTAAAGGTGTTCATACGTAAGAAACGTTTTTAATATCTTAATAAAGCTAGTGGATTACTTATTCTGTAAAATATGCATTTTTATCACTAACGGATAACGCTAATGACCTTTTCCGTACGCAGCTAATCGTTTCTTTTTTCTAATTGCCCGCAACCTAAGAGGCAAAAAGAGTTAACATTGCTCTGAAAAAAAAAAAAAAAAGTTAATTACCATGTTAGTAATCCTTCAAATGTGCCATATTTACATGGACTGCGTGACAACAAAGCCAAACCAGTGTGCCGACATCGAAAGTGAAAGAACTAGATCACGTGCTTCTATCTGACGATCTGTCACTTGCTCAAAACATAAAACAAGAAGTCGGCGAGTTTCATGAGAATAAAAAAGTAAATAAACGATGATGCGATTGGTTAAACGATGCTATCATTGGTTTTGTGTTCCGCGGAGCGAGCTTCAAGTCTGTTGAATAGAAATGGCAATTACTGGAGTCATTTAATGTGAAAAAGTGTTAGCAATAATTTAATATGTTCGATATTGATTACAATAACATTTTGCTACTGAGAGCAACAAAACAAGAGCAAAAGCACGACCTTGCCTAATCCAATGGAGGGTTTGGTGTACAAATGCTAGTACCTAAGTACCATGCTAGCTAGACAGAGCAAGTACTTAATGAAAGATAGCTGAATATGTTTAAAAACTCGGTTGCGAACTCCAAACTTGCTAGGGGCAAATGTTAATTTGACTGTGATACATTACTTACCCCCGAGTCATAAAAATCTAATATGTATGATGTATCCTTCGATCCATGCGATATAAAAATGATAAATATTAAATGGTGACGAACACTTGGAACTTCACAATTTTACGGAATATATTCGATAAAAAACGCCTTTGATCTTCAATGGTGATAATAATACAAATTAATATTCAACGAGGTTGGAACAGTTTTCATCCGCAAGTTCTGTTCTGTTCCAGTGTACACAGGTGTAGTGGCATTTTAGCTCCTCTCTGTACCCTGCAGCTGTAATTATTTATGATGTTAATTGAGATCGTATCCTTTCTATTGCACCGTTTGAATTTAATGCTTTGCAATTCTCCGCCCTATGGCTGTCTTACTCTTCATTCTCCCCGCTTCAGCTTTTAATAAGGACGGTATTTTCAACATCCTTCATACAAAACCAATAGTGGGATATAATAAAACACAAAAAATAGATAAACATCACATTTTAACTACTAATTGAATCTGAATGCCAATTAAACTGATAAGACACGCTATAAACATCGTATCATATAAAATATAAAACCGCAATAGCACGTAGTAGTTTTGCAATTAAATAATAATTCGTTCGGGTTATAAACATCAATGGAATGTTCAATAAACTTTTATCTCACACCAAATTACGCACCAGAACAAATAGTAAAAGTTACATCGGATTTTGGTCAAGAAATACCAAAAGAAAACACAATTAATACGAAAATAAACGACCTTGGTGCCAATGAAAACGCAAAACAAGAATAGAAAGCCCACAGAGAAAGGGCCTTTGTACATCTTTTTGTAACACTACAATACATTACAGACGCGTACGCATCGCCATTTATACGATTTCACCTATAATTTAAGCACAAATTATAGGGTTTCAATCGATCATAGTAATAAGCCCGATGTAAAACCACATAGAGCCACTAATGCAGTAACATTGTACAATGCATGTCAAGTAGATGCGCAATCATTACACAGTACCGGCAACAGATGAAAATATAAATATCATTGTAATTTCGTTATAGATTCGTATGGTAGTCGTGAGAAAATTATTCACTTTCATTTCTACTGCAATTTTGTATTGGTCGATTTAGGGTTAAGTATTGGCCTCCATATTCTAGCATTAAGTACTTTGTAGGTAATTTCCACAATCCTTTCGAAGTATGTCTACAGTTAGATGGTCAGACGGTTAGACTCTCTCAGCTCAAAGATTTGATGTTCGACCCTCAGATCTTACATAGTGTATTTATTTATTCCTAGTTTGGTCCCACCCTACACATTGTAGGATTCAATCAACTCAATTGTACGAATAGTCAAAGTCAAAATTTCTTTATTTGTTTGGACTAATAAATAGTTCTTACAAATCGTCATTTTGCTCTTAAGGAGCCTCTACATGTCTCATAATCTTTTTACCCTACCAGCGCTTCGAGACCAACATTTGGCAAGTGCTGAGAAGAAGCGCCGCAACAAACTCAGTCACCACTGTCTGCCGGTTAATATAAATAAATAGAAATAGTAGTAGTAGGTACATTCGATTCAGGAGCAGTTCACTGAATTTACCATGCATTCTTGTATGGTGTATCTTATAAGAATGGGTATACAAGATTGCGTGGTATATTAAACAAGGTAGTGACGTGATAATATCTAGACTTACATATTAAGATACTAGTAGAAATGACTCGCATACATAAATTTTAATAACTTGGATTGACCAGTCCCCGAAAGCAGCGCCTGTTCACAGACATGACGAGTGAACCAGCCATCGCTTCACTCGACCATATTAGAGGGAATGTAACGACCCGCTATAATAAAATATATTATTATTCTGTTTCACTTATTGACCTATGGATAGAAGAGACTTATAAAGTTTGACACCCATGACCTCAGTTACAAGTCACTCTACTCAAAAATATGATAAGAATTTGGAAAATATTTTAGTAACATAAGAATAAAAAGTTCGTCTCCAATCTTTTTTTTTCATATCATTATATCAACAAACAACCAGTGTTAAAGTTTTTACAACAATAACGGTCTTTGTTTCGTCGTGAGCGAAGCCTTTGAAGTCTGACTCCTCGAGTTATTTCAATTTCACACACAATTCATTAATCAAAAGTGGTGATTGTCCGCCCGCTCTTTTTGTACCCTGCGCACGCGACGGACTTTCTTCCAAGCGCACTCAAAAAGCTGACAAATCGCTTTATAATGATCCCTAATTGATCGTTTGCTTTGATCCAAGTTTGAACTACTATTTCACGGTTCGTAATATAATGTTTATGATTCACATGATATATTTAACGGATATGTTTTGACAGCAGATAGCGTACATTAAACGCGGAGCCTGTTTCGCCATGATAGGGCAATTTAAAAGTTTCTTCTTGTATTAATTTTCCTAATGCATAAATATCGAAACTTTCATGGTAAATGGGTCATTTAGCCAGTTTTTCTATAACATACATAATGCTTCCAGAATGATTAATATTGGGAGTATTCTCTGTGAATTCTCCATGAATATTTATGCGGATTTATCTTTTTGCAATGATTAAATTTAATATTACTTGTAAACTGGCTTGTCTACTTATTGGGAGCGATTTTTTTACGCCAAGATTGATGTTTAGATTAGATTGTTACAGCGACGCGTGTGGTTAAACAAAAAGGTGTGAAAATGAATTACGTGTAAATTTATGTCCAGTAATTGGTAATTGGTTCTTGCTTAGGGAAACCGCAAAGTCTTGTAGAAGAGTTTTTGTATGTGTAAAACCAAAAAACTCACCATATGGTGCGTTAATAAAAGATAAGTTAGAAAGCGACGTCTTCAAAGATTGCGTGTAGATAATCCATGGTACGTGTCATTCAAATGATTCTGATGCTTCCGGGGCTAAATCAAATACGTTAAAACCCAACATGTACTCAAAATAATCGATACTAATAACATTTATTACCTCTAGCATCGGTTCCATTCTATCAATTAGATCTAGTTATGCGAAATTGAAATTATACCTTATAAACACTTAGCACTGCCACACCGTGATTGTATTTGTCATGTCGTGTTACATTGCGTATCAAATTACGTCAATCAGTTTTAATGGCGAAAAGTATCGGCGGAGTGGTAGAAAGTGTACTTGTAAACTTTTGCTCCTTCGTGACATTTTCGGTAGTTTTCTAGCATTACGCTAAATAACTTCTTAACAGTACCGCTATGTAAACGGTCAAATTGATTTGGCTTTCGATTTCGGTTCTGAGTGAAATTTCATAGTCATAATGACGGTTAAAATGTGTTAGGAAAAAAATGTGATTGAACAGTCGTGTAAACTGAATGCTCACACTGATCATAGCCTCCAGTCAGATTTCTCAGGTCATTAGTATTTACATACATGCATACCTCGGTAGTGATTGCTCATTGTGAGGGTTATTACCAACACAGGAGTTCGTGGGAACCCTCGGGAAGGTATCTGTCTCGAACAGTGAACCTTTGCACCCGTTTTTCCCCATCACCGCCTCGCATGACTGCTTTTTGCCAGCACATATTAATTTTACTTTGACAGTGTTCTCTCGCAGAACACAAATTACTGAGAACAGTTCAGGAACGCCCTTTGATTTGTTCCTTATTATAATAATCTTCCCGTTCATGTTTAGTGGTTGTTGTTGCTTATTTTTCACCGTTATATTTACCAGTACTTAATGATCTAACTTTACGTTTCCCGTGTTAAAGTTAATGGGGTTTACATTAATGGTTGATTGTGGGTTTTGTTTGTATATTAATAAACGATAAATATTCTATAAAACACTGAATACTGTGTAATCGTTAAAGAGATAACTGTACTTGTTTATAAAGCCTGTATATCTGTATCCCTGATCTTGTTACAGATATGCATCTACCTAACAATTGAACTTGTTGATCATTGACCTGCCATAACCGTAACCCTCATGCGATCGGAAGCAAAACAGAATATCAGTATCTTCATATTTCAAAGATAAAATCAAAGTGAAAGGAGTCAAGAGCTAACCTTAGGGTCTTAGAGCGCTTGTACCTAATCTGAATACGAGCTTGAAAACTACTAGTCATATTGAAATTTTAAGTTTCACAGCCTTTAAGTAGGTCTTCGCCCTTGTCATGCCTCCACTTCGGGGCAACATCTTGGCTAAGCACTGAGAAAATTGACGAAGTAATTAAATTACATTAACTTTCAGTTTATTATAGGGATATACCTAACAAGTTATGTAATTAATGCGAACTAGATAAAGTCTTGTAATAAAGTAACTTTGTATGATTTGAAGCAGAGTATTTTTATATGAATCTTCAATAACTTGAACTCTAAGAACTTGTGTATAACTTAGCTGTTATTTTTGCATGACATTGCGACTTCGCATAAATTCCGTTCCTGATTTCAAAAACAAGATTATGCTTCAAAGAATTTACTTCTAATGACGCTAACAGTTATTTTTCCTAGAAGCTGAGTATTTACCAGTAACTTAGTATCTCTGTTTTCGTTCGCCTTGATTTATAGCGTCCAGTTACACTATCTCAAAGGATTATTCGGAACTGGATCCATTTATTTTCCCAGTGAAAATCTGTGAACAACTTTATTTATCAAACCTTCATCTTAGATAAGATATTGTAGATTGAAATAAACCCCTTCTATTTTTTACTTTCTAGTTTAAGTATTTGAATATTGAATTAAAGTTGTATAGTCCCTGAACTCATAAAAATATTTAAATATTTGCTTTTAAAAACACTTTTAAACATTCTGGTACAATTAACGCCGCCATGGCTTTGGGACATAATATGGGTCAGTATTAAAAAATAGAATTTCATTAGCATTAATTTTGTCGGGATATTTATGTATCTGACCAATTATTGAGTGTCGGATATTATCTTCACTTACCGATATCACCGATTATGATATAAGTGCCGATATAATTAATTTTATGATACATATTAAATTGATGCCATTAGAAATAAAGGAAGTGAATCATTCTGCGGTAAAAGCACTACACGAGTAAGTTCACATTTTAGAATTTGAAGTTTTAAAGTATTTACAATTCAAATTGTTTCAATGTGGTCCACGTACATAATTTCTATGGCATTTTCAAATGCTTTACCATTAAACTGTTTATCCTCGTAGATAATTATCTGGCTGTCTTCAACGTCTCCGGGCTTGACAGGTGCTTATCAGACAGGGTCGGCAAATAACCATTGATTGGCCTTATCGATTTAGTTTTGCACAAACAATGAACTCGCTGTCGGGGCATCACGATCCGTAATCGATGTCCGTTATTATTGGGACCGTTGCATTTATTATGCTTATATCTGGATTGTTATTTATTTGAAAAACCCATTGCCTCTGCTGGGAGTCGAACTCATGACCTTTCACTTGCCCGGTGATCCTGATAACCTCTAAATTAACTGTTTTCAGAGATCCGATTGTTTAATTTTGTTGCAAATATTTGTATGAGTAGAAGAACCACACACTGGAAATGGTATCGACGCGTTGTATCGACTGTTTGTGTTATGGTGGTTTTAACAGTTGCTAATACCAGTAATGTATGTGGATCGATATTCTGAACAATTACGTCTCCCAATTAATTCTGATGAATTGTTTTTCTTCTATTTTCATTATTCTGTATCTTTTTTCTATGTTGTTCAGTAATCGTACACACAATTTAGCATCAAACATAGATCGTTGATCATGCACTCGCATATTTCCTAAATTGACATTTACACTGGTTGGGTTTGTAAAATCTTCTTCAAATCGTCAATTATTGTAATCATTGGTTGATTAAAAAATTTGTGTTTCCGTTCTCCAGACGACGTTTACAAGCTCTTCTTAGATTGTAACTGTATAATTGGTGTGATTGATTAAAGAATTTATTGATTAATTATTATATTGTTGCAGGCATTGCTCCGACTTTAATTGGCGGAAAATATTGTCTTCTGTATTTTGATTTTACGAAAATATGACGTTCTGTGGATTATAAGTTTCTAAATATTATCAACAGATCACAAAAAGAAATTCAGTTATGTTTCAATTTGTCGATTAATTTAGTTTCAAAATTAATCTGCTGGTAATACGAAGTTAATTAAATGAGACCAGCTCTACACACTCATTGTGCTGGCTCCATTCATGTGTTGAGCAGCTGGTGGGAAAGTAACTAAACTAATTCGTGGTCGTTACACTCCACCGCGTCATTGCTTGTACACGCCAAGAGATCCAAAACTGCGTGATTTTATTGCCATTTTTTATCATTCATCTTCATTGGTATAAATTTTATTTAACGCCTTTTTGGTCGCGTATTATCATAATAGTTAAGTACATAATTATTGTTCCAAGTCAAAGTTTTGGAAGCTTAATTGAATTAACCTGAATGTCGGAAAATGAATATGATTTTGTACTTAGGAGGGCAAGCTCTTAGTTCAGATGAGCTATGCTAGATTTCGCTTCAACCGATATTACGTTGGATTTATTCGTTAAGAAGTAATTATAATTACTTGATTTTGCAGATTCTTTGAAAAAATATTTAAACTTTCTTGATTTTGATGACGCTGCGATGGTTCAGAGATACTTCTAACAACCAACCTCATTACGAGTAAATGTATCTTTTACAAGATACAACACTACATTGGCACAAATACGAAATTTCCTATTGAATTTGTCCAGTTAGTTCAGTCATCGTTTTAAATCTTTGCGTCTGTTATGTATCCGGCGAAAAAAACTTCATACAGAATCAGCACTCTTACCAATTTGCCGGTGCATTAGCGTCGGTTACCAGCTATCTGGTGATTACCATTGAGTTACCGTTCCTTTGGTACGATTTCAATCGGCCATCACTTTTACCTTTTGATTGTATAAAGTAATTGGTAGGCATTTGACCACTCAGCATTCAAAAGAAATCGACCTTCCATTTTCAGGTCTTCCTATCCAGTGACACTATTCTGTCAAGTTTCTTATAATTATGTACCTATACAAAACCAATCATTTCAATTTTATTCTTACTTACTCTACATTCATAACTATTGTACAGATTGTTAAATTCTTAAGCAGAGTGAGCGTAAAAGTTAATCTATAAAGCAGTTAAGTTAACCTAAGACGATGCTATAATAAACCATCATCATAAATCATTTCTCTGGCATTAACAGCAAAATTACCCCACATTCTGCCAATATATTCTGTTCTGTTTCTTGTAAATTCAATATTAAACCAGTAGTCGTTCAAATAAAGCAACACACACTCATCAGGGTAACTGTTAGGTAACATAATGATACGTGTATGATATAAAATGTATACTTTTTGATGCTTTACTCAATTTTATCGATATAATGACCACAATCTCCACCGTGTATTGTGTTCATTTAAAAGCTTTCATTGCATAATCAATCATTAAAGTAGGTAATGCCTTTTAACTCAAAATCTTCAAAGATTTCTTTTTGTTTTGTTTGATTAATAGCAATTACTGTCTATTTAACTTTCATTAAACTATAAAAATGTTTTATTTATTCAATACAACTAATTAGGTATACTTTATTGCACTAAAACTCAGGATAATTGATTGATCTCACAAGATTTTTCCAATTCATGTTACAGACAAAGTTTCTATCATATTATTTAGGTATCATGAATTCTTTGCCTTATTGTGTCCTGCTATAGACAATGCGGCTTTGCGGCGACAAACACCTTTTTGCAAACTTTCTTTATTTATTTATCGTTGAGCATCGAGTTTCTTTTGTCGATTGCCCTATTTACATAGATAAATGCTTAATACTTCACCGACCACCAAAAGAAATTTGCAAAAACTCCATAATGCATTTTAACCACTGAGTTTTGTTTATAAGCTGTGCTTGCATTAGATTTTTGGAGTCACGTTTTGCAAAGCGAAAGCTTATAGGCTCCTGGGCAACTATTATTTTTTTATGATTGTTCACTGATAACTTTTCCTCTGCTGGGAGTTGAATCTGTTTTATGATAAAACATGGCTTGTCATCAAATCGCCAAGAATCTTCTTGTTAACAATTTGCTACGTGCCTCTCCGTAATGTTCTCGGGTTAATCGTGGGTTTCTGACATTATTATGTAGGTGGTTGTTGTTACAGTAGGTCATTGGAACGCAATGCAGCGCGGGCTTCGCTTTCCTAGGCTTAGGCAGATGAGTATAATTACCTAATAGCCTCAACAGGTTAATAAGTTTTGATGCCACGTTGTTTGCAAGAAATATCTTAATCTTCTAACTGCGCATTTGATGACATAAGCTGATTGAAATGTTAGATTTAATCATCATTTTCGAAGTGAATCAGTAGTTTCAAAATTTGTTCGTTACAATTTTAAGCGCAAATATGACACGCTTCCATTTCCTAGAAATAATCAAGTTGTGTTTCGCTTCTTACTTCTTGACGCAAATGGGTGCAATTATAAGACGAGAACTCGGCTGTGAGAACAATAATTCCTGCCGGTGAATCCGCTTCGAAGATTTCTATCTCTTTATTAGACTCAATGAACTTTAGTAATAATGTTGATTCGTATCTAAACACTTAGGGAGGAAATCCTTGGAGAAATTAGTAATTGATACCTAAGAAGATATCGGAGATTTAGTTGAGAAACCTTCGGTGGTGGTCTATAAATTCGAGTTAATGATTAGAAAATTCGTTTCTAAGATAAAGTGAAATTAATTTAGATTTTTCCTATTACGTTATGCTCGCTCTTAGTAATAAAACAAAGAACTAAGCTCCCATCTCCGCAAGATATCTTATGTAGAAGCGGTCTGAACAAAAGAGAAATGAATTGAATCAAACTAAATGAAAGAAATGGTTTGATCAAATCCAATTAAGAATCTCCGTTTCCCAGACATGTCTAGATCAATTGAATAAAAGGAGCGCTTGTAATTGTCAAATTTTATTGCCCATTCTTCTGTTCTGCAAATCTGAAACATGGTCCGCATCAGATCTTATATCAGAGGTGAATCGCAGTTGGCCCACTTAGCCCCTTGGTGGCCCCGTGTCAGGTAGTAAACACGATTTAGATACGTTTGCACGTCTCCGATAAATATCTACCGAGCATTGTTTTCTCATCGTTTACGAATAAACTTTTGACTCAATTGCTTTCGCGATACAATTGGCGATCGTGCGATAACTGTTTACTTTCTTTCCCATTTTGTGTTTCGCTTTGCAACAAGATCTGCTGGGTATAATCATCGATTTGATGTATTGCATCGTTTGAATGTGAATCTTATGAATCAAATACACTGAAAGATATAGGGCAGAACAACGGGCACGATAATGAGACCGAATGGGTATTATTGTAAAAAGTTACACGGTTCACTAATTCCACTTCCAACATCGATGGCACCTGTTAACGCATCTGGGTTAGTTTTTGTAACGTTTTCACTGTCCAAACAAACGTAAAGACTGCTTACCGAGACATTACACTCAAATGTGTCTTATTGTCTCTAATTGTGTGAGAAAGCGAAATATAATAAAGTCACAACAATAACACCGAAACAATTGAATTTCCCAAGAATTTTGACACTTCTCTTAATCGTCTACTTTATAGCGTTAATGATGTAAAAAGAAAGTGTTTATTTGTTTTATTTGTAGCGTAGCTTTATTGTAATGACTATTGTCTGCAGCATGTCTCCGATCAGAGATCATTAAGAGAAGTATAAGTAAAGGAATATGTGGCAATCCGCAACAAATTTCACACATAATATTGCCATTCCTCTTATATTTGCAATGTTGCGTGACTTAGTTGGGCGTGACGCACCGTTTTGTCGGCTACTCTTGCCGATGCGGTCTACATGCGCCGGAGTATCCGTCAACTAACCCCTGGTTTCGGCTTCCCGTTTTCTTCTGTAAGGGAAAGTATTCAATTTCCTTTCGGTATTAGATATCCTTTGATATCTTTTGTCATATCGTTACTTATAAGTTCTCGTCTTATGGTTCCTTCCGACAAAATGAAATTTTAATTCAAAGTTACTGCTGATTGAGATCTTACATAATCGAAACCTGTTTTTACTATCACATGCTTCTTATAAATTTGCATGTCTAACCGATTTCCTCTCATAATTGCTCATGTTCTTCTCGCAAGATGATTCCCATTATACATAATCCCGTTTTTAAATTATAAACAAAGTTGTTATTACAATTATGCAACATCTATTGTTAACAAAGTTTAAAATCGCGGCAGATGCTATTTTTCAATTATTTTCCCACGCATTATTGATTATTCAGTCAATATGCAATCTAAACAGTGCTCTAGCATAATAATTATTCAAATTGTACCCGTAATGCCGCTTCATGGCGAGTAACCTTTCTTTTTGTTCTGACCAATGCAGCTTTATCAAGATTATGTACTGAGGTAATTCCTTGTGATATTTCATAATACTTTGAATTCTATTATCACGGAATTACGATCTCTTCTCCATTGCTATTTTATTCTACAATTTTACTAGCCCTTATTGTGATTTTAATGTTTGTTAAGACTTTCTTGTCAATGAAGCAAAACGACGTAAGTTTCTTTCTGTCGATTCTGTTCATTAGGAAATATTGAGGATAAATAGTGGGCTTTGTGCAAAATTAGAATTTCGTGAATATAGTTATGTCAAACGAAGCGGTACTCAAAACGGTATTACAGAAGGCGATGCAATTGTAGCATTGATCAAAGTGGGACTTTCGGGCACGACCACAGCCCAGTTCCGAGGTGAAACGCAAGGTCGGGAACCGGCGAACCGCTCGCTTATTGTGCTTATAAACTTTTTGTCATGCGTCTCACCGTCTTATTGTTGCAGGCAACTGAACTACTCCATTGAGACAGATACGCCGTGCGATACTCAACTCGGAAACGAGTTTTTTCCAACCTTCCGTGATCGTTGACGATTGAGAGCCCCACTTACTCTGACGCAAATATGCGATTAGATCTGTATGCATCTGCATCCATCTTCAATTACGCTTCCGATGCGAATTGTTCGGCCATAACATGAAATTGTTAAATCATTTATCTTTCAATATCTTCAGTTCCAATTAATTTCTTCATTGCTCAGCTGATAGCTCTAACGTGTATAGGATCGCGTTTGCTTCCTATCTTCCTAGAATTTTTTTGTACAGAAATACACTGAAACTACTTAAATACATGTGAAGTACTAACTTCATTATTATTATTAATTAGTATATTAAATACTATAATGTTTTAATTTTACGCAATTAAGTCTCTAATTATAATAACACAATAGCTAACTGTTTATTTACAACCTCGATAAGGTTCCTAATTTCAATTAAGTCCAATTTGTTCATTTTAAACGTTTGAATTACGGCCATAATTAAATTTACGAAAACATATTTTTACGTAAAAAGTACTTCTGCGGAAATAAAAGGTAATTTAAGTGAAGTTAAGTAATTATAAAATATTGAATTACATTTCCCTGAGGCATTCCTGCCGGTGCGGTGAGATCCTGTCGCGCAAAGTGGCTGCGGTCGGCTTCAAATCCGAAGTGGAAATGAGATGGCGTTAGCATTTGTGCTCCACTCACGGCCCCAACCACAAATCGAGGGGAAGAATCTCTTTATAGTCCCCGTAATAGCTTCAATCCTGCCACGGATGGTTGATGTCACCTGTCGGTTGCCGTTACAACTTCACGAACAACTTTATCGCGCGGCATTACTGGAATCAAATACATATTTATACGGAAATGCAAGTGCGTTATAAATAGCCGGTCGTGTTGCGGTAATATTGTGTAATACTCAATGATACGCATATCCTCGGCCTCTTCATCATTCAGAATGCTCAGCTCGGGTAACGGTTAACAGTTACCGGCGTAATACGTTGGCGGGTAACATTCTTCAAGGATATCAGCAGCAAATGTAGAAGTAGCACTATCATCAGATTGACCGTAATTGCCAATAGATCAATCAAATTGGCAATATATAAGTAGGCATCGGTAAATTTCAGTACTGACTAGTACTAATTCACTTCTCTCGATTCACTTTTTTTATTGATGTCATTTATGAGGCGCTCGCTTTAGCTAGCAATTAGTTGTTTACCTCGGCAAAGAAAACTTTGCTAAATAATAAATGTATTATTTATATTATTTTTTAATCAAATCAAGTCTTTATTTGTCTCGTAAAATAGGTAATGTTTGTTGAACAAATTAGTGCACGAGAGAAAACAGTCTATTAGTGTCCGCAGGAAGATTTAGAGCAGCAATTAAAATATCAAACTGTGTAATTATTATTAGAAAGGCTTTTACTATTTCTTTAAACTAACAGGATGTTATATCATTAAGTCTGTGAGTGCAATATTTTCAACTAGCGGCCGCCCGCGACTTCGTACGCGTGGATCCCGTTTTACCCCCTTCATCTATCTTACGCGGTTTAGATTCTTTCATACAAATGTTTTTCCCGCTAACTCCCGTTTCCGTGAGAATTTTGCAATATCCTGTTGTAACTAAGCTTTAAGTTTACTAAGGTACCTGCATGCCAAATTTCAAGCGTCTCACTTAAGCGGTTTAGATTTTTCATACAAAAGGATTTTCCCGCTAATTCCCGTTCCCGTGGGAATTTCGGGAATTCCTTTCTTAGTGCACCTCTACGGTACCTAAGCTACGTCCCTTTCAAATTTCAAGTGCATACGTTTAGCCGTTTAGGCTGTGCGTTGATATGTCACTAAGTTAGTCAGTTTCTCCTTTTATACATATTTAGAAGATGTATCATTATTAATTCTGAAGATAGACCATTTCCCGCTCCTATACATCCGAGCGACGTATGCGCATCATTACCACATACGACGTTGATGCCGCCACCCCGCTTCGTGCGCACGAGTGCCCCGCCTTGCAGTGCCGCGCATGCCATATAAGGACAGGGATGTCAGTCGGCCATTCCGCTTATTATCATGTTAGGACTCATGAATGTTGTATTAGAATTTATATTTATTTAACGAAGAAAGCATATTTCATAGTACGTTGAGCAAAAACGGTTAGTGTAAGTGAAAAATAAGAATTAAATCTGCCTCAGTCTAGTTCTGTAACAGACTGGAATCCAGAAACTAGTAAGTAGGTAAGACATAACAGTTTGGCAATAACCATACTGTTTCATGTAACAGGAATAATTAGTTAAATGAATTTGTCACCTTTATGCTACGGGATTTTATGTGTCTGGTAATGATAGTTACCTACCATGTACCGGGGTAATTTCATTTTATGTACAAGTTCACAAATACTCGAGGAAAGTATTTTCAAGCTTTTTATAGGTATATGGTACCAACATACATTGCGAGGGAAATCTTCAGTCCTACAAAATTTTACGACATACCAATCGGCCAATAAAACTTTATATACCATAGCATAAATAAATTTTCATATCTCTATCATCGGTGTTATCGAGGAAGCTGCGTACGGAATTTCTAGGCACTAAGCAATATGGGACCCCTTCAACATCTATCTTAGAGATTAGATTTCTAGATATTTATTCCGGTCTTGCGTATCCTAGATCAGTATGCTCCCTGGGTGCCTTCGGGTTTCATCTAACTAATGGCCAATACCTTTGACGTGGATTAGTCGCTTATGTCGTGCTGTTTATCTTGTGTGTACAGACAGACATAAAAATCAGACTGGACGTTGAAGCCTATGTAGGGTGTTTCGTAGATTTATTTACACTAAATTTTGTAGTAATTTGTTTGTTCTGTCTGTCCTGTCCTTGACCGTGACGCAAATTTTTGAAATACCTTAGGGTCAGACCGCGTAACCAGCTCCAAATAAAGAAAAACAGATGTTGTTTTTTAAAAACAAATATCTAATGAAGCACCTAAATTGCCGTTATGTATTTTATAGCGGTTGACAAAGATTAATACACCCCGCAGAGTTTTCGTCGGCCGTTAGTTGGGTCGGCTTCCAATTTTTATGAGGAATCGGCCGATACCAAATCGGTGTAATGTAACATCTCGACCAAACTATCGGCCGAAAAAAGTTTGCAATCTGGGGCTATCTTAGCTTAAGATACTGCACTTAAATGCTTATAAGTATATGACGTATAAAATGATATGTTGTTGATTCCGACTCTACCATGGGCGGCTGACATAAACGTATGAGTTCCATCTGATTGAAAATTCGCTCCGCTCCATCGTGAATACATCCAACGTTGATGTTTCTGTTAGCGGCATGTGGACCAGATTGTGATTTATGTTGTTTATCTTGCGGGAAACGCATTCTTCAGGGGGAAAATAATTTACCTTCGTTGGGTTCGATAGACTGCATTTATTTTTTATTAATAGCAAAACGTGTTTACATCATTGCCGCCTTCAATTACTGTATCATAAATTGCTTCTTTTTATAAAAAGCCCTGTTTCACTGATTCTATTATGGCATAATGAATCTAATATTTAAATATTTTAGAAAGTTATAGAAATAGATATATTCGTTTGAATAGATCAATAGCGAAATAAGAAGCGTTTCTAAGATATTCACTAACATGTATAGCTTTTATTGAATCACTGCTTTCAAGCTGACCTTAAATCTGTTTTTCTGAAGAAGTCATCCATAATGAATGTTCTGACATTTCCCCGGGGTCGTGAAAAGTCACTAGTCTTGGTGATTGGTTCTTACATTTCACGGTCTCGAATGAACTCGGGCCATAACGGCGTGTCTCTATTACTATAACCCAGTGACACACTTGCGGCTCCTGGTCAAATTGATTCTGACCTGCCCTTAGGTGACGCACCTTGACCTAGGTTAGGTATCCGTGCGTACTTTGGAGTCACGCGAGCGTGTGCACCCCACTCATGTTCGGTCTACCTTTCTTGGAAACAATGCTCTTGGAAGCAACCACTTACACGGCTATTATATGCCTCTGTTCTTAGCTGTTTTCTTAAATAACTTAATTTTGTAAAGTTCTCGTAGGCTGCCCTTCGTTTTGAAATTACATGAAGGTGTATGTCGGTGATTAATTTTAATGTCAGTGCTATTAGAGCGAGCTTTTCTTTAAGACACAATTGATACAATCAAGCACTGTACTCAGACTTAATCACTATTTGGTAACCGTCGTCCTAATTCTGAAAGTTTTTCAATATCCCCAAAAGCGCGTGTTGCATTTGGGCAAAATTTAACTGGAAAAGTTTTAAAATTGCTAACACCAGCAACAAATAAAATAAATACTGCATCAAAGCAACATCACTTATTATCGTTGCTATGATAAACAACTTCAATTGTGTCATCGACGAAGTAGCGTTCCACCGGGTATTGACATCAGAGTGATTATCACCGCGGATGCATACCTAACTGTCGGTATTATTTACTCGCGACAGTTTCTCGTGTGCTAATGCTCGTGCTTCGTGGGTGTAACATTAGAGCATGCTGACCTGGCAGACTTCTCACACAAATAGATCGTTCGGCGATATTGGGAACGCATAGGCGAGGTGTTTTGGCCATTTAGTAGATGGACGCACGTTATCATATTTGGATCATAATGACAGAATATGGCTGTGTAAACTAAAAAGGTTTTTGTTCTCAAACTCACGTGACGTTTGATATCTTAGCCAAACATCATGTTTATTGACTAGCGACTATATCTTGTGGATAATGCCCGAGCTTCGTGGGTGCAGCATTAGAACAGTGCTGACCCGGGGAGCTTCTCACGCGATTGGCACGGATACCTCGTTGGCCGATATTGGAAACGCATGGGCGAGATCTTTTGTCCATTTTGTTGATGGACGCATATGGGTCTATAATGGCGGAATGTAGTTGTGTGGGCTAAAGAGTTTCCGCTCTCGTAATGATCAACGAATCAGAAGATAAAAATGGGAAACACGTGGTGTGTGATCTCTCTAAGTATATATAGAAAAGCTACTACATCTACTCAACGAAAAATTAATAATAACAACAATATAATTCTCACACTACCAAGTACAGTTTTTATCAATAAATCAGTTACATTTTTATCGTCTTTGTATCTAATATTACTAAACTGAAACAATTCCTTACAATCTACGAGAGTACCGGTTTAATTTGTCACGGCTGCTTCTGTTCTTATATTAATAAGTTACGGTGTACATTCTCACGCTATTACCTTCGGAACAACGTCAGGCATAAAATAAACCAGAATACATCCATTATTCATGTAAATGTTACAATATACTATCCATTACGGTGACATTTTCTATAATGTAACAATTTCGATTAAATTGCTTTCCCGCACGATTCCAGGATGCTCTTATACGTGATTGGTTCCCTTTTTACGTGGTGGACGAAGTCAATTCAATTCTGATAGATTGGTATTCAAATCTATTGACTATTGTGGTACCCCCCTCCCGTAACAAAAGTATAATTTTGGCTTAGCACGAGAGGTTAACGGGACTATTAGTAATTTGGGCAATAGTATGAAAATCGTACTGACTTATTTATTTTAACTCAAAATTATCAAAAAACTGAGTCTCTTCGAAAGGTATAATTTAATTTTAACTGTGTTCTGCTTTTAGGGAAATGTTATTAACATTTCTACCCATTGTAGGGCTAGGGTCTGCTTCACTCTCGCGTGGGTTTGTAATGGTCACTATCTCTATATTGGTCAATTCAATCTCCTCATGTACTGTTACAATTCTCACGCAATTCAATTTTAACTTTTCTGCATATTCAATTGAAATACTGCACTTAACAACTTGATCATTATTTAGAATCTCAATAATTACTTTTTATATTGAAAGTCATTGTTGCAAAAATGATACTAAGCTTTATTTTATACCTAACGTTGTACCGTTATGTTGGTGTCAAAAAAAACTACTGTCTCTTATGATCATGGTACCATTTCCTGATGAAAATATCTAATTTTTAATTTTCACATCACTATATTTCATTCGTGGGAACTTCCGCATCAATTAAAATAATTTCTCTGAACGTTGCATTAATTTAGTGATACTGAAAGATCCATTAGTGTTGTACGAGTATAGATACCGAAAGATTTGAATCGATGATTGAGTGATGTCGTTAATGTATCCGGCATTAATAATATTCAGTACTAACAGATGCAATATCACTGTGAAAAGCTGTGAACTGATTGATTATCATTGGATCTCATAGAGTTTTGCTCAGTATTCATACCTGAAGGGAACGGAACTGAGACTCCTGATTACAGTAAATGATTGAAAACCGACCCTGCCTAAAGCCTTAATATTAGACGATTTAGAGATATTGGCTATTTCTGTCACTCTAATTCTCTTCTGGCAGGTTAAAATGACAACTCAGTACGGTCAAATAGTTCGTGACATTCAAAGTCGCAACACGTTTTTTTTACAATTGAAATAAGGTTGTCAAATTGACCACATTGGGTGTCACGAACTTTGACGCTGACTGCACCTAAAACCATTTTGCAAAGTTAACCTACTTACTCTTGCTTGAACTTGAATTGAATTTTGAGCCTACTAAACGGAGCTAAGTATCGATATGACTGCGCCAATTCAGCAATGCTATTAATGTTCTATCGTTTTAACGCTTCATCTGTTTTGCTTCCGCCATTAAACATAATGCAGACCCGTTGCACGGTGCCCATAAGGTAGGGTTGCCAGGTCCAAAATCACAGGTCAAAAGCCGGACTCGGTGCTTAACCGGACACTTAATCCTAAAAGCCGAACATATCTTTTTGTATCTGTGCAATTAGTATCATACTTCATGACTACAACTATCATCTTCGTATCGGTAGCCCAACATCAAATGCCCATGTGTGATCGATATTATTCTGTGGCTCGACTTTCGACTGGCGCGTAACAAAAGCCGGACAGGTCGGACAAGAGAATAATAATATTTGACCGGACAAGCCCGTAAAAAGCCAAATATGTCCGGCTATAGCCGGACACCTGGCAACCCTATACGGAGGCCATAAATATCGCGATGCATCGCTCGGTTTCGCTAGCGGTCTTCAGACAAAGAGCCTCTGTAGAAAGCCGGCCGGTGGTTTGATGAAGGTCATGGTGATATACAGGGTGAGGCTTGAAAGAAGAGGAATCGCTAAATTAAAATCACAAGCCTGATAGTGGATACTTTAAGCATACCTCAGGAAATGTTTATTCCAGCTAATATTTATTTTCATTTGACCTCCGTGTCTGTTTGTAGAACATCAAACCTAATTTTCGTTAACTGGTATATTACTTGTAATTGTGTATTACCTAACGAAAGAGACAATCGGTCTTATTCATAATAAAATGCTNCGCGAGCTAATATGGCGGCGGCCGTACGAACTGTCACAGCGCCTACAAAAATCACTTTCCTATGTATTACTTTTCTCTATGATCACTATGAGGGCTACGTGAATATTCACGATTCCCAATAGGACTACGACGCGGAGTGCGTACACATCGCCTAGGTGACCTACCTCAATACTCAAAACTCAATCGATGCACACGTTCATTTAACGGCGGCATTCGATATTCGAACAAACCCGACGTTTAACTAACTTTTATCACGACACTGTTTATGAGAATAATCACGTTCTTTTTTTAATCTAGACGAACGCCTGGTCATCTTAACTTTGAACACTGCACTGATAATCACAAACTAAGGCAAAAATAGATGGCAAAAACGGTTAGAACGCGTGGTCAATCCCACTTCTGATCTTAAAGATCAGAGGTGAGAGTGCTTTTTTAAAAGTAATGAGCGGCACCAGCAAATATCGATTTATTAAATAACCGAAACACTAATTCCACAAATCAAATGAACGTAATAAAGAAATATGTCTATGCCAGAAATAATGATCTAGGTCACAAATATCACAATCCCTGAACCGAGAGAACGTCCGTCACAGCCAAGCGCTCGAGCAAAGTGTCGCGGTGCGCGGGGCGGCCGGTTTCTCGTGCCTTCCCTCTCTAAGACAGAGACAACAGGATCGAACGATATGACGTCACGCTGACGTAGCGGGTGTTATTTCTAAGACCATTTTATAGATATGGTGGGTAATACCTAGGTATTTATAATTCAAAATCTCTGGATGTTTTACAAGCAATAAAATTGTCAAGTAAGTTTAAATAGTAATGTCGAAATCATGGTCTACTTGGTTTCTTACCTTGGTTTATCCCATTTTATAGATATGGTGGGTAATACCTACCTAGGTATTTATAATTCAAAATCTCTGGATGTTTTACAAGCAATAAAATTGTTAAGTAACTTTAAATAATACTTTCGAAATCATGGTCTATTTGGTTTCTTACAGTCATAAAAGATCCCAAAAGTTACTTCTAGTTAGAGCTAGAAATCAAATACCTAATCGGCATCTTTCGAGAAAGCCAGCAGTGGCAACCGTTGGAGAAAAAAGGTTACCACGATCAAGAACCTTCCACCCCCTGGATGCTGCATGCAAACAAATAAGAATTATGTAACTAGAATTAAATACCTGTAAATATGTATTTGTGTTGGGTAATAAGGCTTATTAGATAAGTAAAAGATGCTGATACTGAGTGCTGAGGCAAAAACAGATTTACCTCACCGTAATACCCAAGATAACATTAATAATAACAGAAAACTGTTATCAGTTTCTTCTGCCAAGAGACATACAAAATGCATTTTGTGCAACTAGGTTAATTCATAGTTCGTTATATGGTTATTTTGTTTTTATTAATTAAGCACATAGAATACAGGTAAGTAGGCTAGGTTAGGTAGGTTCGTTCGTTTCAGCCAAGTGACGTCCACAGTTGGACAAAGGCCTCCCCCAAGGATTTTTACACAGACGACAGAAAATAATTTTAAAACTAGGAAATGTAAGAAGATTTCACAAGAGTTTAAGGCTGAGTTGCATCATCGAATTTTAATCGTGACTATAACAGATATTTTTGTATGGACTTTTGACGTTAGTTTAAGTAAAAGTAAGATGGTGCAATCCAGCCTAAATATTATAATAATAAGTTCACTTCATGTTAATCCATGAGTTTCCAAGAGGAGCCAAACCACCTTTTGCTCGTGCGTTTCCTTAAGAATGTTATAATATCGGATCAGGCGGTTGTAAAAATCTAAGCCACAGTGAGAATTTAGATAATATGTCTTCTATAGCAAAACCTTGGCTGTACCTGTTATCAGACAAACGCAAACGCTTATCGCCACGATAACACTGCCAACTTATTGGTGTACATCTGTGGGTGCTTGTCGTGTTGGTGAAAAAAAATATTCTTTTGTGTATTGTGCAAGTTGTAATTTGGTAAACATGCAGTCCCACCAAGGACGTAAGTTGATTTTTTTATAATATTTAGGCGTTTTGGAATACTGGAATTATTCCTGTAATCATAAAGAGAAGGCTGGATAACTAACATCCTTTCTGATAGGCGATAACGCATTATTCATCGTGAATAGTCTTTCGAGTCTACTGCACTATCCTTTCCCATAGAAAGTCAAATGAGACTTGACTCTTGACTTTGTGAACATTTAGGGTGGGTTGCACCATCTTACTTTAACTTTGACAATCGTCAAAAATCTGTCAAATTCTATACAAAAAAACACCGGTTATCGTCATAATTAACGTCAAAGTTAGGTGGTGCAACCAGCCTTAGTTATTGATCGCTCCTTGTTTACATACACCAACCTACCTACCTATTATAGAACCCATAAGGACACCATTTACTCATACTTCACCTCTCGTTAGTTACTGAAACGTAAATAAATCGATTAGTTAAACAAAATCAATACGTTGATATTTTTAGGATCGTATTAGTTTATTCAGACAAAGAAATGAAATCGAGATCTTATTCGACGATACCACAAAGTACTTGTGACGATACGCTACGATATTATAATTAATGTTTTTTTTTAACTTTTTTGTAAGGTTCTGTGTAGTAGAATAATAATAAACATTGCTAATTCTCATGTAGTGAACACTCATTCAAATGCTGACGACTTATTACATCATTTCGTTACATTGTGTTTATCTTCTTATAAAAAACGTGCTAAACAATAATCAGTAGGTACTCGTTGGATTTCAGAAATCATATTTTAATAGAACTTTATCATTATTATCTTGAAGAAAACAGAGATAAGTGTGTTTTCTGCCAATTTAATCTCTCTGAAAAAATTGTGCTTGATCGTTTTAATTATTTACTTATTATTTATTTTTATGTGGAAAGAAATTATCTGAAAATGAATAGGTATGTATTAAACGCTTCATTTCTAAGGCCATGTATCATTAACTTGTGCAGTGTAGGTACCTACTGTGCACCTATGAGATATTTAGTAATTTAATGTTATAACTTTGCCTAACTAGAAAGTAATTGGAGGACACTTAGCTATAATGCTGACTGACTGTTCTGCGAGAAAATATGTATTATACAAAAATTGTGTAATGAGGATGATGGGGTACATCTCTACTTGAATATTATACGAAAGTAACTCTGTGTCTCTTACTCTTTCACGCATAAACCACTGAATTTATTTTGATGAAATTTGATATCGTGAATAGTTTGAGCCCCGGATAAGTATATAGCAGGGGTGGCCAACTTGATTAGACATAAGATCTAGGTGCTGTTTACTAACGAAACCCTCGGCGATCTAATACTTACATACTTCTTGAAATCTTAAATGGAACAGCATAGTTTAGTACACAATCATGTATAGTATTTTTTGCCTTCCCACGATCGACTGGTGGACTTCGTCCGGTTGGCCACCCCTGGTATATAGGATACTTTTTATCCCGGTTTTGAAACGGAAACGCACGCGCTAAATTTTTTCTGTGACTGACAAAATTTCACGCGGGCGAAGCTGCGGGCAAAAGCTAGTTTACGACAATTATTTACTTAAAACAAAGCTTAATCATCTTTTGTTAATTCCAGAGCCACCAGCCTATGCTCCTCCACCACCATACTCAGACCGGCCGATGGTGCACGGCACCACAACGGTCATCACCACAGCCCCGGCGCCCGCCATGATGCCGGCTGTCATCATCACCCCAGGCCCAGCCGTGGGCTCCCAGCCCACGATACTCAACTGCCCCAGCTGCCAGGCCCAAATCGTCACCAGGGTTGAGAGCAGTCCGTCGGTCAGGACACATCTTATAGCTGCTTGCTTATGTTTATTCATGTGAGTATATGCCTTGTTTTTTAATTTTGATGAAATTAGGAGATCCTTTATTTATGACAATTTTGAAAAATTACCAAAAGTAGAGCACGACGAGTACAAGATTTTTTAGGTATTTTTATTACATTAGTAGTACCTCTAGTAGTAGGTACCTCTTTCATTTTGGTCAATAAGCCCGTCTTAAGGTATTTTTCACAACGATATTTATTAGTTACTATACTCGTACAATATAAACTAGACGAGCTGTTTAAAATAAAAATTGTGTCTTAGCACAGGCGTGCACCGGTTATCTTAAATAACAACATAATAAAAAACACGTAAACAAAATGTGCACGTAATAGGTACCTACTTAACGTGCAATTCAAAACGTTTTATCAGTGATCATATGCAATTTGCGTGATAGTTTGTTAATAACAAACTTTAAATTAAAACTTTTTTTTTATCAAAACTAGATTTTTTTATCAAACGAGACTGTGATAGGATAGGAGTCACAACTTTTGGGAGCCACAATCAAGTCTAATATTCATAGCCACGATAGCCGAACGGTGAAGGGGTCGGAGTGGCCGACTCGATATCCGAGGAACTCGGGTTCGAATCCCACCGCCGCTCGACTATTGTGGTGAGCCCACTTGTAACACAAGCTTATTTAGCTTAACACGAAGGGCTAATGGGACTATTAGTAATTTGGGTAATACAAATTGCTAATAATCTTTAAAAAATATATATGTTTTTGATGTTGAATCTTTCTCGTATTACACTTAATCCTTTATTTTCCAGTTTCTGGCCGTGCACCTGTCTCCCGTACTGCATCGGCTCCTGCAACAACGCCGACCACTACTGCCCGAACTGCAACGTGTATCTTGGAAGCTACAAATTTTAAATAACCTATAACTATACTCGTAAAGCGCAATACACATTGAGCCCGCCGGGCCGCCGATATTATGTCTTTTTGTCGGCGGTCAAGTTGGCGGCTTCACTATTACAAGTCGGAGAATTTGGTCGGCGGCATGTCGGCGGCTTGAGATGAGAAATTTATTTGGTAGTCAGCATACAAGCACGTCACTACAGGTCAAACGTCGCCGGGCAATTGAGCGCAGGCGTACCCAAGCCGCCAACATGTTGTCGGGTAACACGCGCGGGCGCATGTTGCCGACATGATTCTTTTCATATAGGCCGCCGGGTTATGTCGCCGGGCTTTGTCAGCGGCCCGTCGGGCTCAGTGTGTATTGCGGTTAAGCCTAGGCGTCGACATCGAATTTTACTTGCCCGATAGTTGGGTCGGGCTGTTGATCAGTATGGAGATGTTTGAAAGTGCGCACTACACCAATTTGGTATCGGCCGATTTTTCATACAAACAAATTAGAATCGGGCCCAACTATCGGCCAACTAAAAGTCGGTGGTCTGCGCCTAGGCTAACCGTAACTATAACGATAACATGAAGTTTGACAGATGTTTGACGTTTGTTATAGTTAAAGTAAGATGATGCAACCCAGCCTAAGTTGTTTAGTTTAATGTTTAATATTGTGAGCAAAATAAAATAGAGTCAACATTTACAATCGTTTAAGTAGGCAAAGAGGTAGAGGGAGATAGTTCAATATTGAGATTATGTCTCGAAAAATCATCATTGTATTGTTATATGAGGCATATTAATATTGAATGTTAATAAGTATTCTTTGTATCTATCTATTGTGTTGTAAGATAGTAACATTGTTCATGTCAAAATGTGACCATGGCCAAGCCAAGTTTTTTGTAAATAATAAACCGTATTTTATAATGAATAGTGCTATAAAATATATATTTTATAGTATTGCGATTATGGATTTTTTGTTATTTGAAAATAAATATTTATGAATATTTTTACGGTTTCCGTTTTTAATTTTATTTATCTTTTAGTTATGTGCCCTGTCCATATTTTTAACTAAGATTTAATTTTTAAAACAAGTTGTCCGAAGTGACATTTAACCCATTGAAAAAAAAATGCAGCTGTGAATTTTCAACCTTTTTGTTTGTACTTATAGTATAAAAATGTTGTCTCAATCTAGTTACAAAGAAGGTACAAAATTTTATGTTTAAAGATTTAATTACATGTTCCTAAAATTAAAAAAGTAAGATTTTTTTTGCGAAATTGCCCATAAATACAGAAACGGTAATTTAATTGGTAAATAATCCAGTAACTTAAGTGTTCTTTCATTTAAATTACCTTTTTACTTACATTTGATAACAGAGTTGCTTTGTTACAAAAGTACATAAGAGGACTAAAGGAGTGACTAATTCTTAATTTTGTAATCGTGAAATTGTGACATCTTTATGATAAGATTAAATATTTATGATTACTATCAAAATGAGTCACAAAATGACATATTTATGGCCTTTATAAATAAGCATTCTTTCTGTAAAAGGTAATTAGATGACTCATGGTATCTTCTATTTTTCACAAATAATCTGGAAACTTTAAGCCCTTAGGTGAATGGTATCGTAAAACTTTTATTTTTTTGATAAGATAAAAAAACTTGACAATGAGCGGTGCATGAACGGGCATGGCATTCGTATTAATAATTATTTATTAGATTAGATTAGAAATGCGTGCAAATTCAGTGCAAAATATTATAATATTAAGTTATTTTACTTATTTTTATAACGTAGTTATTTATTTATTTATTTAAGACGTGCAAAACAGGTTACAGCCAAAATATTAATTTCAGATACAAGTTTATTTTATGTACTAGATAGAGAAAAAACTGTTACAAAAACATTAAGTCATCAAAACATATCATTACCCCAACCTTTACCGTAACTACAACCACAACCGGTGGATTTATAAATAGCTAGGCAGAGTTTTGGCGTTTGCTATAGTTTAAGTGAGGTGCAACCTCAGACCAATTAAAACATTCAAAATCATAATCAGTCAAACTCTTAAGGCCAATGTTTTTTTTTGTAACTAAATCATTAATCAATGTATTTGGCTGAAATGTGCACCCCCCCAGCGGGAAATTGAATATCTGATGAAATCCAAAAATAAAATGCCGACAGTGTACAGTCATAGTTTTCTAATCGCCACGTCATAGGATTTGTCCTTATCTGGAGGATTTTTTGCAGTTAACCTTTTTATAATTTTGTGTAGAGACGAAGCCAAGTTCTCGAACTTTTTGTATTTACTTCATTTGTCAGGAATTAGATTATTAAATGATTAAATTACTTAGCTCTTAAAATATTAGATTGTTTCAACCTATGTATCATGATACTTTCCTTAGCTTTGTGAGTTCTTCAAATAAACGTTTAATTATGCGACTTATTTATCCGTTTACGGCGAAGTAAAAGAAAGGGTAATAGTCCGTTAGAACGATTTATGCACAACTTAAAATATAAAGGAGTAGGGACTATATTCCTACCTCTTATTCTCAGTGGAAACTTCCCACCGCAGCAACTTCTGTGTTAAATAAAACCAGTAATCTCAATCAAACATTAAAAATCAAGAAAAATATACACATTCGTGCAGAAACCTCCAACTTGGCTCTTTTTTATCGTTGCCCTTTTTCATAGATAAACGTGCTGTTTGCTATAAATGGTTAGTGCAACACTGAGCTAGTATCGTTGTGAACGCCGACTTGTACAGTGAACTGTATAGAAGGGAAGGAAATATTTTTATTTTATACGAACTAAAACGTAAAAAGTAAATAAATAACATGGACCAATATTCAGGAGAGAAATGTAAGTAAACAGATCTTTAATTTTTGATAAAATTTTGAGGTGTGGTCTTCATTTACCTACTTAAATTAAAAAACACCAATTAGTTAATAGTTATTTTATTAAGAATACACATTCAGTTAGATAGTTAGGTATTATGAATAGATATTAACGTGAAATTAAGTAGATACTTATTCAAAATCCTGACATGCATGAACAATAGTATTCATATAAGTATTTTTAACACGAAACATGTCGTGTGCACATTTTATACTTTACTTTTTAATTATTAGCAGAATAGCTAGTAAAGTAACCTAATCAGACTCGTAAATATGAGCTTGTGCTAAAAATATTTCAGTTCTCGATTCGCGATGGAAAAATCGACTATCAGTATTATCGAATCTTTTGGCAGATGATAACAGCTATCACTGTGTGATTGATATTCCGAAAAATAGAGCTTATTGTACTGATAAGTAGTTACTTATATGATGGTCAGATTTACGTCATAAGTAATCACTAACATAATGATAATCTTCTTAAAATTATCTTTTTTGGCAACAATGGGATGCAAGTTTGCTGTAGCTAGTTTTCTTTTTAATTTTAATATGGGTCAAAAAATAGGAATATCAAGGCAACAAAGAAACAAAATTATAATAGCTGGGATGTTTTCTCGTGTATTTTTTGGTTTATTTTAGAAACTAGTAGTTTCTGCCTTCGTAAATCACGCCTGTTATAGAGTTGATATAAAGATATGGGCTTGAAAAGCCTGTTATAGAATTGATATAGAGATTTTTGGGCTTGTCATCAAAAGGTTTTGGCCCGAATGTAACTGATAAATATATAGTTAGATAAAGTTTCGTATTTACAATATTAAAACAGAAAAAAATATCATTTCAGCCACTCCGGCCCCACCGCCATACACCACCGGCCCTGGTCCGCAAGGCCCACCAGGCCCGCCTCCAGGGTTCTACCCGCCACCCCAGGGGGCCTACCCGCCGCCCCAGGGGTCCTACCCACCGCCTCCAATGGTGACCACCACCACAGTCTACCCGGGCACCGTCACCGTGGTATCAACCGTCACCCCCATGGGGTCTAAGCCCAGTGCTGCGGTCTGCAAAAGCTGTAACATGGAAATCACGACAGTGGTCAAACATAAGTCGACCACCAAGACGCATCTGTTCGCACTTCTACTGTGTGTGTTTGGGTAAGCAGAGACTTTTGACCGTTGATAGAATGTAAAAACATGTAATAGCTTTGAAATATACAAAGTAATTTTACTTTTGATGTAAATATACTGACAAGCGCAGGACCGTTTATTGTGGAAAACCTTGGGGGAGGCCTTTGTCCAGCAGTGGACGTCATTTGGCTGAAACGAACAAACACTGACTAGTAAGGGTATCGAGGACCCATTATGATCTTAATGTAGAACTATCTGAGTTCCTTTCCTTTGCCTTTCCGTTCCTTTGCTTTTCCTTCCACCATTGGAACTCCTGTATAGCCAAGGTTACGTACAGTTGGGCCATTAGTTAAATTCAACCTGACCTGACATCAGGTTCTGACATCAGGTCAGGTTAATCAGAAAAATAAAGGTTGAGTGCGATGTGTATTTGGTTTAAATTACCTAAACTGACACATTAATAATTTACAGTAAAAACCTGGCAGGTATGAGTGTATTAAGGATAAGTTTTTTATTAACGTACCTATTTCTTTTGTTTTCAGATTATGGCCATGCGTGTGCATCCCTTACTGCATGGACAGCTGCCAGAACGCTGACCACTACTGTCCAAACTGCCAAGCATACCTGGGATCTTACTTAGGATAAATCATCATTTAATCTAAATTAAGTTCTTGAAATCGATTTTATCAAAATTGCTATCTGGCACTGATATTTCCTTTTTTCCATTCGAATTAAGAAGTAATATCAATGGCAAAAGGCACGGATTATTTAGACTGATAACTTATCTGAGGATGAAGATACAGTATCAGTAGTAAGAACTCCGAGCTAGATTCGTGCTGTGTGAATCATTAGTCAATTTATTTTAAGTAGGTTACATAGGTTATGACTTTTAGATGAGCTAGAGAATATTGACTTCTTTTTCTTTGCCTTGTCCTGTCCCATTTTATTTGGGGTCGGCCTTAGAATTTTGACTCCAAATTGTTTAAATTTATGAAGGTCTATAGTTAGTGACTATCTTATGTGATACTAAAGACAATTTTTGTTGTAGTTTACATTGAGAATTAGTGTTCTTTGAGTCTTGTTTGGAGATTTGTAAACTCTCTACAAATGTTAAATAAATTGTAAACTGCTTATGTCTTATTTATTTTTAAGAATGTACCTAATAGGTACCTAACTAGGTAATAAAATATTATTAACTAATAATATTTTATGCTTATTTGTATTATGACGATTTCATGTTTTATCTGTAAATATTATAATACTTAAATAACAAATTGAATGTGTTTCATTTCATTTTATCTCGAAAATGAACTTGTGTTGATATTCTTATTAATTAGTGTATGAGTAATATTTTAATGCTGTCAACTGATTACTAGAAATAATATTATGTAACTGTATAAAGTAAATATTTTGATATCAAATAATAAACATAGTAAATAAATTATTGAGAACATGCTTTTTAGTTGATAACTAGCACTTCATTGCCTGATACAATACCCGCATTCAAAACAGAAGTACTAAATCAATCTAGAAAAACGGAATCATTTTGTTAATGGAATGATTAAATTGAGGAGTGAAAAAAGAAAAGTATAAAAAACATTCAGCCCTCATTTCCGGGAAAAAATGGTTCTTACTTTATTGACAAGTAGGTAAGTAAAGAATAGTAGAGCCATCTAGTAAACGCAAATACGTTAGCACTCATATTAATTACATACTCGAATTATAGAAACACACACACTTAAGGGTAAAATAAATATGTACATCCACGGGACATACATACATGGGACGTCCACCCACAAGGTGGACCGACGACATCATAAAGGTAGCAGGAAGGCGCTGGACGCAGGCCGCTCCCAACTGGGCAACATGGAAAGCATTGGGGGAGGCCTATGTTCAGCAGTGGACGTCCTATGGCTGAGATGGTGATGATGATGAAATATGTACATGTGTAGATGCATGGCATGATTCATTGATGAGTAACTAGAATAACCGAGTAATTTCTAGAACCTAGTAAGAATTTCTAGTGCAGAACTAGAAGTGATGAATCACGTAAAGGAAAGGTAAGTCAATTCCACGTGTGATAGAAGTTATTTCTAATTACAGATTCTTTTTAAATTCTCGAAAAGAAAAACAGCTGTATTTTTATATGAGTGTGGTCGGTTTCCCCCAAACGGATGGACCAATATTGTTTTAGTTTTGTTCAAGGGATCAAGGGAAGGGAAATTTGTCCTGCCTACCTACTTTGATATGGAATATTTTATGCTTAGTAGTAAAAAGAAGTCCACCAAGTTGGTATTACAATGGATTATTTACCAAAGATAACATTCTTTACTATATCGACCACCAAACAGCCTTGACCTTACTTGTAAACCTTACTCACTTCCTGAAACAGAAAAAAACTTAACAATGAAGCGTTGTTGTTACTTTGTACAAAAAACAAAGTGACATCTATTGCCCGCAATTCCGTCTGCTCGAAGTAGTATTAAAGTCGTTAGTTGTACCATCCCAACGTAACCAGACTTCTGTGAGTGATTAAAACAATGGCGTGATTTAATTTTTATTATATTTTTCTTAGAATTAACTTATTTATGGTCTCTAGTAACTACAGGGTGACTTTGAAATCGTTGACATCCTTTAAATACAAAAAGGATTCTTTGTATTATGTTGAGTGAGATGTTCGTAACAACTGCATTATGGGCACAGAACATAGAAAGAGGTTGCTATGTTCTGTCATTATGTACCCGTAATGCATTATACGGTATTATACCCATAATCCAGTCAAACAACAAATGCGTGCCCACACTTTCCCACCACTGTAACTCCTTTACAGCAAGGATCTACCTACAGCTTAGCCTCAAATGAAACCCAACCAGTGAAGGTTTAGTCCGGTAGCTTACTGTCTTGGAACCCGCAACGAATTGAATCGAAGAATAGGAGTTCCAAATAACTGAACTGAACAATAATAGAGTTAAAGCAAAGTTGTAGGTATACCACAGAAACAATAGTTCTATTTATGTGAAAGGAGTCATCTGATGATAAGTAAATCCCACCGTACATTGAAAAGCCGTAGAAAAATTGACAATGCGTGCCAGCCAAGCCTTGGCCATTGGGCTTTTTAAATAAAGTTGTACCAACTAGCACTTTTATTCAAAGTGTTATAGCATTTAATTATCTTCATCTGAACATAGGCCTCCTCCAATTATTTTCATAATGACCGGTTGGTAGCGGCCTGCATCCTTGTGGGCGGATGTCCTACGCTACGCTTTCCGGTACGTGCCCCATCGGCCGTCAGTTCTGCGTAGGTACTATGTGCCCTGCCCATTGCCATTTCAGGTTTCTAATCCGTCGGGCTATGTCAGCTACTTTTAATCATAGTCTACTACTAATTGAACAATTATTTTAAGGTAATACTTGCGTTTTTCCCGACAGGTCAATCAGGCAGGAAAACGTTTGCATATAGCTGGATTGATAAGTCATAATTATAATCAAATACCAAGTATATGAGCTGTTCCACCTAATGATAATTTTTAGATAATGGGATAAGTAATTTATCTTTACAGTGTAAATATACATAGATAAGATTTCTGTACAAGGCGTACTTACCAAAGGTACCAAAAGTACTAAAGTACCTTTTTATTGGCATAACAATAAACTTCCTTAGTGGAATGATAGTATCATGATAGTAGTAATATAAAGGCTTAACTTGTTCAGGCTTCCTTTTTTTTTTTTTTTTCGTCGGTAAATGCTTTGCGCATACCCACTGGTCTATGGGGACGGCCAGTGGGTTATGTGGGACTCTCCCCACCTACCCACTAAAGGCGGGGCCTACCCACTAAAACCCGACGGTTTCCACCAGAGCCCAAAGAAACGGAGCCGCGAGTTATTGTCCTGGTTGGACATTCGTCCGCAGCTCCGCCTCAGGCTAGAGGCTCGCTCACGAGCAAGCCTCTCTGGCTTCCCGTTGTTTTTTTTTTCCGTTGAGTCCCCTCCTCCAGTTGTTTTTTATAGAGGTTTTCTCCTCGCGGCCCTGGTATAACAGGACCCCCGGCCCGCCGTAGCGGGTTACGGTCTGCTCTATGCCGCTGCTCGGTCAGCTCTGCTGATCAGAGAAGTACCGAGAGCGGCCCTCCAAAGAATGGGCCCAGGCAAACGCCCCGCCAGCCCCCACCTGTGGGGGTTTTTAAAGATGTCCCCTGCATCGTGGCCCGGGCAAATGCCTCGACGGCCCCCGGCCCACTCAATTGTGGGTTACGGGTTGCCCGACAGACCCGCCGAGTTGACGAGACCTGCCGCGCAGGTGAGAAGTTAGCCGCCCGCGTGAACAGACCACGCGGACGTTGCCCAGGGTGCACCACGAGGAGGTCGCTCACCATCGCACCCCTTGTTCAGGCTTCCTAGGTTAGGCTGAGTAAGCAACTATTACGATAACGGGTGCTGTTTGCATGAAGTTTGACAAAATTTTGACGTTTCATTATCATCATTTCAGCCATAGGACGTCCACTGCTGAACATAGGCCTCCCTCAATGCTTTCCATGATCAATTGGTAGCGGCCTGCGTCCGTCCAGCGTTTTCCTGCTACCTTTATGATATCGTCGGTCCACCTTGTGGGTGGATGTCTCACTCTGCGTTTTTCGGTACGCGACCTGGCCTCCATGACGTTGACGTTTGTTATAGTTAAATTAAGATGGTGCAACCCAGGGTAAGTATTGTTAGTGGTCCTAGCAACACTTCTATGCTTAGTTTAAGATCATTAAAGGGCAGTATAACAAAAGTAACATAAATTGATAATAACCATGCAGTAGCTATAAATTGATCTCAGGAAATATTTAATAATATGACCTTACCTTAACACCCTGTATTTTTTATTTGTTTATAGAACTACAATAGATAGAGCAGATTAGGGCAGCGATATCCGATCAATAAGTACGTAGTTGATAATAAAAGTACTTAGGATGAGTCACCCAATTGTTTTGCATAAGACGAATAAATTCTTATTGATGATGAATGAGTCAAAGAATTAGATAAGAAGCAGAGTAATAATAAGAGCAAGTTTAACATGATTGAATAAGAGATATACCTATATCTCTCCTTGCATAAAAATCTTCAAAGATTAGAATTATTATCTTTGAACATTTTTTACGCAGGAAGGTTTTCATAGAAGTTACGTAAGTTCTTGAAACAAAATCTTAACAATAGCAGACAATAATAGTACAAGTTTTACAAAACAATAAAACTTGTATTATTGAGCAGAGACGATGCACAGCATCTGGTGAGAGATGCGTCTACTTCCGGTGTAGTTTTTTACCGTTTTATACCTTAAATGACGTCATTTCCGCAATTATTTAATAGGAATTGATTTGACTTACTTCCGTTTGCCGCCATTTTAGTCACCTGGGGGCGAGCTTGCTCGGAGTTCTTCATAGAGAGCTCACCAGGAGGCCTTCTTGGGATGCTGTGCATCGTCTCTGCTCAATAATACAAGTTTTATTGTTTTGTAAAACTTGTACTATTATTCGGCATGT
This sequence comes from Ostrinia furnacalis, assembly GCF_004193835.3. Lineage (NCBI taxonomy): Eukaryota > Metazoa > Arthropoda > Insecta > Lepidoptera > Crambidae > Ostrinia > Ostrinia furnacalis. The sequence goes on along the minus strand of NW_021135634.1, from coordinate 537,647 downwards.
GACGATGCACAGCATCTGGTGAGAGACTTGTTTATTAGCTCCTGGTGACTACTTACCAATGGCGCTATGTGATGAAAGTTTTCGAGTTTCTGTAACAGAACTAGATTAGAACATGATTAATTTCAGGGTATTAACATGTTTTGTTCTAAATGCTCGCCGGGGTCCGAGTTTCTCTGGTATCCGACGCTCTGGGTCCACCTGCTCGTCGTCCGGAAGACACTCGTCCCCTTTGGCGCCAACCACCATCACGTACATGTCGTTCGCGGTCACACACGCGCGGTCAATTGCACTTTTTAATTTTAAACTTAGTATAAGAACGTTGAGAAATAACTTATTTCAGTAAAAATCTGAGCAGAGTTTCTGCTTACGATGTTGCTAGTTTGGAAGTTAAAGACGCTATGAAGAACTCCGAGCAAGCTCGCCCCCAGGTGACTAAAATGGCGGCAAACGGAAGTAAGTCAAATCAATTCCTATTAAATAATTGCGGAAATGACGTCATTTAAGGTATAAAACGGTAAAAAACTACACCGGAAGTAGACGCATCTCTCACCAGATGCTGTGCATCGTCACATGCCGAATAATATAGTATTTTATACTTAGGCTGAGTTGCACTACCTTGTTTAACCGTAACAATAACATTAACCAGTGCTTTTTGTATGGAATTTTATATATTTCTGACGTTTGTCAAAGTTAAAGTAAGATGATGCAGCCCAGCCTTAGAAAACTCTAACAAACAGTGAGTCTTTGGTCGGGACTTTGTATTTAAAATATCAATTGCACAGTTAAACAATAGCTTTGAAGTTAAAGTGACCGACATAGCCCATTTATTACCAAAATAAAATGGCAGTGGGCGGGGCACCTGTGGGGTAGTGTGGGCAGGCAATTAGGTGGAACGACGATCTGTGTGCCTACCATGAGTTTACGTTAGGTGAGCTTGCTAGCGAATACGTCAAAAAATTCTATGAAGATTTTATTTCTTGAAAGTAGCCGCTAGGGGCGCTGCACAATATGTCATACATTTAAATGTCATTTTTTTACGCAGTCGCTAGCGAGCACACCTAACGTAAACTCATGGTAGGCACACTGGTGAAGGTCTGTACCTCTAGTAGGAAAAACTTTCGAGTTCGTTTCGTTGCGTATTCAAAGTGTCATCGAAAAATTTTGTATGAAAAATTAAACAGCGCCCCCTATATTATAGCCGCCCTAGGGGGCGCTGTTTAATTTTTCATACAAAATTTTTCGATGACACTTTGAATACGCAAACGAAACGAACTCGAAAGTTTTTCGTACTAGAGGTACTGGTAGAACCTGGGTGCGGGCAGCGTAGGACCGGTCGTTATGGAAATTCTTGGGGGAGGCCTTTGTCCAGCAGTGGACGTCATTTGGTTGAAACGAACGAACGAGCTGTCGTCGGTAGATACATCATTTGGTTCGCCGAATTTGCGGATATGATCGGAGCTTATCGCAAAATATTATCAATTTTATCTATTATGCCATACCATATCGCTCGAACGCACCAACCACTGCCTGCTATTACATTTTTGGCGATAACCCTCCACGTTAAAGGCAAAGTGAGATGGTATTTACTATTAGTCACCGAATTAATTCTGCCAGTGCAAACGAATAAGCGATCGTGCTAAAAATAAAAAATAAAATTTTGGAATTGTCACTAAGTAACCAAAATATTTCAAAATGGGAGATGTAAGTCAATTTTATGCATAACTTATCAAAATGTTTTAATAATGATATTTAATATACTTGAAAGCTACATTTAAAGTTGTCCCTTAAAAACCCTCCAGTATTCAAATAGCAAGTTGTTTTACTAAGCTCTCAGTGCCTTTAGGGCTTTTGATACATTTTTAAAATCGAGGAGTGAAAAAGATTAGAGGAGTACTAATCTGTTTTCCGGCTTTTCAAGGTTTAGATATGGAATGAAGAATTGACTAGCAATGTCAAATTTAAAGCTTTTATTCAATATGCCTTTTCCAAGGCGTTTATTTTGTCCTAAATAGCCCTACCGACACTTCGGGACAACATAATATAGGCTGCTGCTGAGATGAAGTGGCAGAAAGAAACCCATTCACCTTTGTCAGCCTCTTTTTCAGACAGGTCAATATCCCAGCAATGTTTCAGGTAAAAATATTTTTAATTTATATAAATTGTTGATTCCAGGTTGAAATGAACCCCACCAAGGTCACCATTGTCACCAATGCTCCAGCTCCGGGCGCCATCTCTGTGGGTCCCGTGGGGCCTGATGAGATGGCAGTCACCTGCCCCTCGTGCCTCGCCACCGTCACCACCAGGGTTGAGCGGAAAGCCTCCACCAAGACACACATGATCGCTTTGGCGATATGCGTTTGTTTGTGAGTATCATTTTATTTAGTCTACCTGCTCATCTCTACGAGCTATGTGCCGCCCACTGCCACTTGATCGAGGCGCTGGATGCCGTTCATTAGTTCATTAGACCGAGGCCTTTGTCCAGCAGTGGACGTCATTTGGCTGAAACGACGACCTACTCATCATCATCATAAGCGTTTTACTGCTGGACGTGAACCTCCCCCAAAGAACGAGCTCTAGCTGTTTTCATCTAGCACTGCTGACTATTTTTGCAGTCGTCGGTCCATCTCTTACCATATTTTTACCCACAATAGAGAAGGTCTTGACCAGCATCTCACCTGATGGAAACTGATAACCAGGCTGAAGATTGAAGTAAACTTCACCACGAGTTGAGTTTCTCTGGAACTGCTTTAAGATGTCAGATGTATGCATGCATTTTCAAAATTAACAAAAATGAATAGGACGTCATCTAAATACTTAAAAGTCGCAAGAGATAATCAAAGCGTGATAAAATGTGGACTGAGAAAAAATAATCATTGTAACAAGAAAGGTACTCGTAGTAGAACATAGAAGAAAATACAGCCAAAAACTGCTCTACATAGCAGTGTCAAGTATGAATAGGTTATCATATTAATTCGGATATAATTGATAATTATGTACTTTGTCGCTACGTGTTACATCTTATCATTTTTAATCCGGCTTATTGGCGGTTTTTATCTACTATTATCTGCTCATACATAGGTTTAACAACTTGAAAAAGTGTTTTTTTTTTACCACTGATTGGTAACAATAAATTATGATCAGTACATATTAACTGGAGTCCGATGATATTGATCCAAGTCAAAGAGTAGATTCAAACGTTTCAAATAATTTAAATGGGTAATTCTTAGTTAAACTCATATCCGAAAAAAAAGTTAGATGTGATGCGATAATTTTCAACTATCGGGGGCAGTATAGAACAAAAAGGTAAACGGGACTATTCCTACCTCTCGTTTCCACCGCTACAACTCCTGTGTAGCCAGGATCTATCTATAGCTTAACTTAAAAAACTCAATTAGTGAAGGTCAAGTTTGTCCCGGGGGAAAGTTAAACTGTCATTGGACCCGCAAAGAAATTAATCAAAACAACAAAAGGATAGAAGATTGAGATCTCTTTCTTGTTCTTTTCCATCTCTGTTTCTTTCGTATCTAATCATAATTATAATTTATTTCAGCGGCTGTCTATGCGCGTGGATTCCCTACTGCAAGAACTCCTGCCGGAACGCTGACCACTACTGCCCTAACTGCGACTCCTACCTCGGAACGTACCAGAATTAGTTTTAATATTTACTTGATAAGTTTAGTGTTCTATCTTTAGTACAACTCCTTTTTTCCCAAGCCTAATCTACTTATAGCTCCTACTTTTCTTAGGCTCTGTCTTGTTAAAAGTTCCTTTTTTTAGTACAACCTCTTCCTTTTCAAGTCTTATTAGCTGTCTCTCTGTTTGCGTTTGTTTTATTGCTTTAAGATTAAAGAAATGAAAACAAATATTGCCCACTTGTAAGTTTTGCGTTAAGTATTTTTAATAAATAATGAAATCTCACCAAATCATACAATTATGTCTCTAAGCAGTGGCTTTAATTCCTACAAGAATATGAAAAATCTACAAAATATTTTTAAGGGAAAATCAAAGTAAAGGAGTTTTTACTGAACCATTTCAGAATGTTTCATGTAATAGCTAATCATTAAGTGGTATCTTTATTCTATTGTTGGTTTTATTTTTTGTTTAATTTAAATTAGGTTAAGTATTTAGTTTTGTATAGTATCCTATAGATGAGAGCACATCATTCAATACATTTGTGTTCTGTTGAGCTTGAATTGCTGTCGTCTGTACTCGTACTAGAACACGATCATAATCTGATTGAGATAAATGTTTTTTTTTTAATAAATTAAATTAGATAAGGACTTTTACTTTCCTGTTAATATTGCCGCAGTGAAAAGAAATAAGTTATTAATTTATTCATATAAAATAAATTATAAATTGTTTCCACCATGTTTTAAACTTTATTGAGAAATCTTAGCCTACTTATAAAATTAGGTACAAATAAGATTCAAAACAAAAATTCAAAACATGTAATAAATAATATAGGAGATGAGAAATTAATGCTGTGTTTTGTTTGTGACTAAAGATTTATTGTTATTATTACATCACAGTCCCTATTAAGTTAACAAAACTTCCAGTTGCTATAAGCCATGTTTGGGGCCGGGTAATAATGTGAATGAATAAAAATAAGATATCATTAATTTAAATAAGTATCTTAATTATTAATAAACAATAAGATGACTGTTCATTGATGACTGTCAATTATAAAATTAAATACACAATATTATGCTTTTGGTTATCTTAATAGGTACCTAAATAAAAAAAATATTTGGTCAGATAAGTTTAAACGCTACATCCTTGTTTTGTTTTTTTTGTTGTACTTTAAAATAATAATAAATAAGGTTAAGCCCCAATACTTTTAGGACATAGTAACTCTAACCTCAGTATATTATATCTAATTAAACGGGACTATTACCACCTCTCGTTCCCACCGCTGCAACTCCTGTGTAGCCAGGATCTACAGCTTGACCGCCAATAAAAACCCAACCAGTGAAGGCCTAGTTTGTCCCGAGAAAAGTTAAACTGTCATTGGACCCGCAACGAAATTAATTAGAAGAACATAGAAGGAGTTCGAAACTTCGAAGTTGGGGTTCGACTTCCTTCCAGTGCAAAGTAGATGACAGGTGACTAAACAAAGTTCGTTCGTTTCAGCGAAATGACGTCCACTGCTGGACAAAAGCCTCCCCCAAGGATTTCAATAACAACCGGTCCTGCGCTGATCCAGGCTCTTCTCGCGACCTTCACCAGATCGTCGGTCCACCTAGTGGAAGGCCTGCCCACGCTACGTCTTCCGGCCCGTGGTCGCCACTCGATAACTTTTCTACCTAAACCTAAACAAAGTATAAGAGTATTATATTGCCTACATACAGGTGGGGTATGTTCTTAATTTGTACCTAAGTGATAGACCTGCCCCTCCCATCGATTATCTATAAGTTACGCCATCGCTCAGCCATATCAACACTACCCAGAAACGTTATCGTTAGACTTACGATATGTATGAGCCATAAACGACTAAAGGTAAACTAAAGTGATATTAGTTGCCTGATAATTTTTTGCCAGTGTGCACGGGATAGTTATCGTTATAAGCAAAAAGTGTTGGGTGAATACCGAATCAGCTGTAACTTAAAACGTACGTATAATATACACATGTCATTTTATGAAGCAATAGTAGGTACTACAATAAGCCCTAACCTATAAAATATTAGAATGGTTTCTGATTTTATAAGTGAGTAAAACATTTTAGGCTACTGCCAACTATGTATTAGATTCTCCGTAAACTACAGATTTTTAGTCGGCAGATAATTTGGTCGGCTCTTAATTTGTATGAGGAAGTGGCTGATACCAAATTGGTATGTGCGCACTTCCTGTATGTTCATACTGATTAACAGCCCGACCAAACTATAGGCAAAAATTCGTTATATTATTTTTAACTATTTTGTGACAGTTAACTCTATCAACCTGAAATTAGTACAGTTAATAATAATTAGTAAACAAGTAGTTCCTGATAAAACTGCAATTTGGCGGTTCGGACCCTGTTGAAACCAATTTTATTGAGAGAAACAATAAGTGTAATTTATACGAGCTCTTAGATTAACCTCAATTGATATGATAGTTGATGTTATCAAATTTTATTTTTATTACATACCTACGCATCTTTTAAAACCGCTATAATACTGTTATACTATAATTTACGTCTATCTAATCGACAAATACAAAATTATTTGTGTAATGCTGGTTTCCTAGCAACTGTGTATATTTCCATTAAAATAATGAGCTATGCAAATACCTAAAATAGTCATATTACGATTAAAACTACCTCTATGTTCAAAACATTTGTATACCGGACATATAACTCCCAGCAGCAGACATTAGCTTTGTTTTGAGGTACCTAAGCAATAGGTATAGTCGATAGCACATCAATTTATACATGTTTGTAGCAAAATACCAACTACAATTATTTACCACCATTTAAGATGCCACAGTGTTATGCTCGATCTATTTTTTTTACTTCATCATCATCATCATCTCAGCCATAGGACGTCCACTGCTGAACATAGGCCTCCCCCAATGCTTTCCATATTGCCTGGTTGGTAGCGGCCTGCGTCCAGCGCCTTCGCTTTATGATGTCGTCGGTCCACCTTGTGGGTGGACGTCCCACGCTGCGTAGGCGGCCTCCACTCCAGAACCTTGCTGCCCCATCGGCCATTTTTTTTACTTATTTGGAGCATTTAAGTATTAGTTTTCCTCCTGTTCTTACAGTGAATTAGTAGTGTTAAGTTTCCATAGAACATAGTTAGATATCAATTCTGTAATCAGGATTTCGATGAAAATTGTTGATATGATGATAAAAACAGCTGATAAAGAATCAAGTTGGTGTAAATTTAATGTAAACAAAACGTCGACGTGTGGATAGAACTGCTTCAATAATACTAAGAACTGAAGTGAAAATGTTATTTCAGGAGTCATTAGGCACGAGAAAGTAGACAGTTCGAAACTAGCATTGATACAGACTTCAATTGAACTCTATTGACATACAATACTGAAAATACTCGTACCCTTCAGCGAGAATTCGATAACAGACCACTTTAGCCTGACAGTTCTATTTATTTATTTATAAAAACCAACAGCGATACATTGATATTTATACTGAAATAGAAAGACACTGGTCTTAACGCGACATTTATGAATGAGTTACATTATGTACTCATGGCTTGACGTTTCGGTTGCTATGCTGCAGCCGTGGTCACAAGCAGACTGGCGGCTCGCTGCGTCGTACGTTCGGGCGGGCTTGATAATTTTCAACTACCCTAATACCCATAAACTTTTACATTTGTTTAAAATCTTATGGTCTACTAGCGGCCGCCCGCGACTTCGTGCGCGTGGATCTCGTTTTACCCCCCCTTCATTTATCTTACGCGGTTCAGATTTTTTCATACAAATGTTTTTTCCCGCTAACTCCCGTTCCCGTGAGAATTTAGCAATATCCTGTTGTAACTAAGCTTTAAGTTTACTAAGGTACCTGCATGCCAAATTTCAAGAGTCTATCTTACGCGGTTTAGATTTTTTCATACAAATGTTTTTTCCCGCTAACTCCCGTTCCCGTTGGAATTTTGCAATATCCTGTTGTAACTAAGCTTTAAGTTTACTAAGGTACCTGCATGCCAAATTTCAAGAGTCTATGTTACGCGATTTAGATTTTTTCATACAAATGTTTTTTCCCACTAACTCCCGTTCCCGTGGGAATTTTGCAATATCCTGTTGTAACTAAGCTTTAAGTTTACTAAGGTACCTGCATGCCAAATTTCAAGCGTCTAACTTAAGCGGTTTAGATTTTTCGTACAAAAGGATTTTCCCGCTAATTCCCGTTCCCGTGGGAATTCCTAAGTATCCTATAACCTGCCCAGGAGTATGAAGAATAATTGTACCAAGTTTCGTTAAAATCCGTCAAGTGGTTTTTGTTTCTATAAGGAACATACAGACAGACAGACAGACAGACAGACAGACAGACAAAAATTTTACTGATTGCATTTTTGGCATCAGTATCGATCACTAATCACCCCCTGATAGTTATTTTGAAAATATATTTCATGTACAGAATTGACCTCTCTACAGATTTATTATAAGTATAGATTTATAGTTATAGAATTCACATTGCTAATTCCAGATCAAAATGGAGCCGACCGTCACCACAACCTTCGTGACCTCAGCAGCGCCTGTGGGACCCAACGAGACGAATATGACCTGCCCATCATGCCAAGCCACCATCACCACCAGGGTTGAGCGCAAAGCTACCACCAAGACGCACATGATTGCTCTGGCGTTATGCGTTTTTCTGTAAGATTTTTTATGCCAACCCATATAATGCCATCTAATAATGTCTCTATAACACAATATAAAGGCTTGAATTCTCAAAAGATGCTCTTTTAATAGAGCATCTTTTGAGAATCAAACAGGCTTTAGCCTGTAATCGTTTTCAAGGTATTTGTCGTAATTAGGGCTTGAATCTGTACTAAGGTTCCAAACGTGTTTTGACCATTATTTCAGAATCTGAAAGGCTAAAATTATGAAACAAATTCAAGTATGATTAAAGTTCCAGATTGGCCCAAATATAGTTGAACCATTCATAAGCTTCAATCACGTTTTGACAGTAAAAAGTATAATATGCATTGATTGATGTGATTGGATAACCAAGAGAGTCAATTACGTTAAAATTTCAATATTTCTTAATGCGAACATCTAGGGTCTGGAATTCGCTGCCTGCTGCTGCCTTTCCCGAACACTATAATCCGGGCCTTTTCAAAGCGACAAAGAATAGGCACTTATAGGGCAGATATGTACCATCTTAGACGCATCTCACTTAACATCAAGTGCGATTGCAGTCAAATACCTACATGCCTTATTCTGCATAAAAAAAAATTGTGTTATGAAACTTGGTGCTCACATTTAATAGTTTTTAGGCGTATTCTCATGATATTTACCTATCATTTCCAGGTGCTGGCCATGCGCGTGCATTCCCTACTGCAAGAACTCGTGCAGGAACGCTGACCATTACTGCCCTAGCTGTAACGCGTACCTGGGAACATACGTCAATTAGTTTTATACTGCTGATATAATCACCTATAGTTTAAGCTTCTGTCAAGTCAAGTTATGGGCTGATTTCTCAATCGTCAGATATCCTTAAGCTGAAGAATGAATTTGAAATTTTGACATTATTTCCAATACTGAAACTTTCAACGTACCAAACTAAGGGCTTCTTTCACCATGTCCTTTTAAGGTTCCAATTAGTTACCTCCTAATTAGCAAGATGGTGAATTTAGATAAATTGCTACTTAATGCAACGGAGCCCTTATTCTTCAGTTAAAAGTTGTCCAACGATTGAAAAATCGGCCCTTAATTGATTTTAACCCTTCATTCGACGGATTTTTTTTTTAATTAAATTTATAAAACAGTTACTGATTTCGTTTCTTAGCTTGTCTAGGACCCCAGAAAAAATACCCAAAAAAATCTAACTATTTCAGTTTCCTGAAAAACCTATGTCCAGTATACTGGACGTTGCCAAGTTCATAAGAAAGTGACGCTCTCCAACCATGTCCAGTATACTTCCCGTTGTCGAAGAGACAGAAAAAAAAAACAAGTGGTTCCGTAATAAAATATTAATTATCATCATCATAATTTCAGCTTTATGACGTCCACTAATGAACATTGTCCTCCCCCAATGATTATCAGGTTGGCAAGTGGGCTAACCACCGGCCAATCTGATAGTCACTCTGTATCCTGCGCCTTCCTGCTACCTTTATGGGTTCATCTGTCCACCTTGTGAGTGGACCTCCCACGCAGCGGTTGTCGGCACGTTGCCTCCATACTAGAACCTTGCTGTAGCCATCAGTCATCAGTTCTGCGTGATGTGCGCCCTGCCCATTGCCACTTCAGCATGCTAATCCATAAGGCTATATCAGTTAAGGTGTTATCCCCTTTCTTGAATAAGGGTACCACAACGCTTCTGGTCCATGCCTCTGGCATTATTCCCTCGAGTAAGACAAAGTTAAAGATTTAGCTGTCTATATTCATGTGCTCTATGCAAGAACTGATGGAAAAGCAGGGTGAGAAGAACAATTTTCTCATAAAAACCAGTATCTATATGAAAAGGAGTAGTGTTAGGTGGCACCAATGCTACTAAGGCTTGTTTTTTAGAGTTGATACTCTGAAAAACGGTACATAGTGAGGCAGAAAACATTTTATGTGTGGATCCCTAAAATATTATTATCAAAACCCACAAAAGTTAATTTTCTAACAATTTGGCAACGGGAAGAATACTGGACATAGTTTTTAGCAGTTACTTTACTAGTAATTCGACAACGGGAAGTATACTGGACATGCAAGTTATAGGTGTCGTAAAACGAAAACAAAACTCTGTATGACAGTAAATACATTGTAAGTAGCTTCGCAGGTATTCTATCTATAGTTTTTAATAATATTACAAGAGTATTAAGCCGTAAAATAATGAATAAAATGCAATTTACCGAGAGCCCGCATAGCGGGCCCTTCCTCCCCGTCATATTATTGGAGATTGCTCGCGTCTCATCGATATTGGTGCCTTGCTGATTTTTGACAGCATAGTTAGATAGTTCAGGGAGCAAATAAACACCTTGAGTTCAAGATATACGGTCAATTTTTTTACGGAGATTTATTTTCGTTCAATGGGAAGTATATCGCACGTCGTCGAATTAAGGGTTAAAGCCTTTCTAAAAAAAAATACATCTCAGTTACAGTTTGACAGATGCTGGATCACATTATTATGTAAAAGTGCTATTACCATACTTGATTCTTTATATCCATCACTATTTTGTATTTTGTAAAGGCAATGAGATGATGGCGGCATTCTCGCAATGATCCTACCTATTATATTTATTTTTACTCTCTTCATAGAGTCATTTATGATATTATCTTACGATTAATTTGAAGGTATTGGATATTTTTGTTCTTGCCATAATTTAGTTAACGTTTAAATGTTAGCAGTTCATCGTTTAACTTAGTTATGTCCGTCTTCGTTTGAAGTGGATTGTATGGAGGTCTGGGTTGAGTTATTGGTTAGTGTCCAATTTCATTGTCATTGACACAATGTTACTAAACAATAACGTGTTTTGACACGAAGCGGAGTAGGTACAGTTGCTTTTATGGCAGTAGCATGAAATACATACTCATTTTATATTCCTGCTGAATTGAAATGGATTTAGAGTTTTAAATGTAACATATTTTCCTTATTAAAATATTTTTAATAATGTTTCAGATTATTATTGATTTATTATAATTATGATTATTTCGATGTCATCCTTTACTTCTGTGCGATAATTCATTAATATCGAATTCAGTCTTCATCAGCACACCTTCTGCATTCCCAGCACAACCCATTTTTACTAAGACTACATAAGTAAATGTAAGTATTTCTATTCCATTCATTTAACTATGTTAGGCTTACTTAAGTACTCTATCATCATTTCAGCCATAGGACGTCTACTGCTGAACGCCTCCTTAACGATTTTCCACATCGCCCGGTTGGTAGCGACTTGCATCCAGCTCCTTCCTGCTACCTCTATGAGGTCGTCGGTCCACAGTGTGGGTGGAAATCCCACGCTGCGTGCTATAGTATATGGCCTCCACTCCAGAACGTTGCTGCCCCATAGGCTGGCAGTTGTGCGTACTATGTTCCGTGCCCATTGCCACTTATTCTAAATGTAGGTACACATTAAGTTAATCAATGGTTGGAGCGAGATATCAAATAATTAATAAATGATGCAAACGTCAATTATTGATAATACAAAAACGCGTTTTATTTACAATGTTAATGATTATGTCATAGTAATTGCATTGTTTAATTAATAGTCTTGATATAAAACGAAACGTATTACAATATCAAAAAGTTAATAATTAAGTTTACTGACAACTGATTAAATAAATTATTTTAGGTAAGTACTATCTTGGAACAAGTATAATAATATTAGTCATATCGTAGGTTTACTAGTATTTATTAATTGTTGATAGCTAATTAATTATGCTGTTTATTTAAAAACGTAAATATTAAAGCAAATAAGTATGTACATACTTAAAAGCATAAGGTCGTTATGGAAATCCTTAACCTATGTCCAGAAGTGGTGGTCAAATGACTGAAACGAAAGATTTACATTATTTTTAGTTACAAAAGAACATCCAGCCATAATTAATGTATGCCATTAATTAGGTACTATCACTATTTGGGTATTAATATCTAAATTAATGCCCATGGGAAATGGGCAACAAAACAATTGAAGCAATTAAAACAGTAACATTAATTAATTAAAACAGTCCACTATAATTTTGTTCACAAAAAACGGACTCCAGCCTAGACACTATTTAGACTTATTTCGATTTTTTTGTTATGAAAATAATAACAAATCCTAAAGCGGATGATGAATAAATTATGATCTGATGTTGGGGAAGATTTTTTCAACTTAGTAAGTATTTTGGGCAATTGACGAAAGTTTAAAGAACGTAAACGGATTATACCCTCTGTGAGAAGCCAGAAGCCACTACATGACAGCTACCACGAGCCGGAAGACAAAGTGTGGGCAGGCCTCCCACTAGGTGGACCGACGATCTGGTGAAGCTCGCGGGAGGTGCCTGGATGCGGGCGGCGGCGCAGGACCGGTTGTCTTTCGGCTGAAACAAACGTGAAGTACAGAGGACACTTCAGTCATTATTTTTGTTGCTATGTTTTTTATCTTGATGTGCCATTGTCTGTAATTAGATTTAGGGCTGATTTTTCAATCGTCGGATAAGTTTTAACTGAAGAATAAGTTTGGCACATTGACAGTTTCAGTATGGGAAATGTGTCAAAATGACAAGTTTATTCTTCAGTTTTAAGTAACATATCTGACGATTGAAAAATCGGCCCTAAGTGTGGCTTGTTGTCATATTTATTAGTAAATGATCATGTGGCTAAATAATGATCATGTGGCTAAATAATAAAATTACTACACTTTTAATGTACTTACTCTGCAAAAATAAATCCAAAGGAATAAGAACTCTTTAACTAAACTAGCTGAAAGAATTTTGTTCGGGGAATCCCGTGCAAGACAGATTTAGATTGTCAACACAGATAAGGAAAAAATAAGCATGTGTGCTTTAATATAAACCCATAATTACTGAGTCTCACACACACACAGTAATTATGGGTATAATCTTTTGTCCACTGATAGGAAAACCTAATAGATAAGGTGTACCCATTCGTAGGTCGATTTGAGGTTTTCGATATATTTTCAGGGTTATAAATAACTCGTAATTACGAAAATATTGTAATAAAAAGCAGGTAAAGCAAACATTTTATAGAGTCGATATTAAAAATTGTTACCTATTACTATCTAAACTGGCCACTTACCTAATAAATAGTTTAATTTCTGATTTAATTTCATAAAATGCATTTATTATCTCGTAGCTTAATGTCACAAACAGATTTTTTCAAAGTTACATTATTAGTTTCTGAAAATGCGAAGATGTGTGGTGTGTACACATGATAGTTTTCAAAGTCTCTTCACAATCTCTTTTTAAAATTAATATAATATTTTTTATGAATTCCACATGATACATCAGGTTCCGTCATGACGGTCATCAACTTCAAAAACATTTCGCTTATTTATTTTGATGCAAAGAGTTTAATTTAAAAAAAGCTAAGTAAATACGAGTAGGCTATGCAAAATGAAAAACAAGAATTTATCTTGTACTATTAAACTGTTACTAGGTCAAAGTTAAACAAATGTAGGTAATCACTCATACCATCCCTATGACACCCACTTAATAACTAAACTACTAATATTTACCCCATGACGTCACCGTTCGTGACGGACACTGTTATCGCCCTGCCTAGATTGCTATACAAAATATAATAATGCATTCGTGTTAATAGTTCAAGTGAAGTCGCTGGGTTTTAGTCGTCGGTTAAATCTGTGACAGTGCGGACGGATCAGCAGTCGCTTCGAAAACTGTTGTGCGTGAGTGTGATTATTTTAAGTGATTTGCCTTTTTAAAAGTAGGTTAAGTTTGTTAATGTATAAGTTGTTAATTGTGGCGTAATAATAATATCATTTGACCGAGGGGTGTTGGCTACCTGTAGGAACAACTGTTGCTCTAGTAAACGGTAGTGAAAGCATATTAAAATATTTTCACATTTTTATAAACTTTCAATGATTTTATAGCATTAAATTTTCTCGTGAGAGTGGGATGTGATGTATTTTTTGTTGAAATATTTTCTACTTTTTGTCTGATTAAAGTTTTTTGTGCAAATAACAATAAAAAAATAGTTGGAAAGAAAACTTTGAGAAAAACACGTTTTGGTCAATTATTAGTTATGTTAGAAATAATTATTGTTTAACGATATTATTTTTTAACCCACTTTTTTCTCGGAAAGGAGTATTTTGTAAACAAATGAACATGAATTCAGTTCGGGGAACTCCCGTAACAAAGCGTTTGATACTTCGCAACGTACCTATTTACTTGCTTCGGAAATATAGCTAAGGTGTAGTTTCGTCGCTTGCCTCTCTAACGGACGTAACTGACATTTTCAGGCGATTAGACAGATCGATTCGTCTTGAAATTAAGATGGTGTAGATAACTTAGTTTCGAAAAAAATGTCAGATAGGTAGGTACGTCAGTTAGAGAGGCAAGCGACGGTTTGTTCGCTTCAGCCAAACTGGACAAAACCAAGGATTTCCATAACGACCGATCTTGCGCTGCCTGCATTCAGGTTGTTTTAAGGATTTTCCACACTGGATGTGTTCTGCGGTCTGCGGTCAGGTCAAAATTAACAAAGCCTGCTTCATGTATGAACAACATCGGTCTCTATACATTTTGTAATGATGCTATAGTGCGGGCATATGCAGAGTACTGACAGGTGTGTTCTGCGTTTATTTGACCAGACTGGAGAACGCATCCAATGCTTCAATGGTTGTGTGTGAATCCAGGTGAAGTTCGCTTCCACCTTCGGCCTTATCATCACTTTCCATCGGGTGAGATGCAGGCCAAGAGTTTCCTCGTAGTGGATAAAAGAAATAAATTGTAACATTTGTGTCTGCAGGTAAAAATGAATCCTTCAGTAGTGCCCGGAGTAGCTCCCGTGGGTCCCAAGCCGGCCCAGCTGACCTGCCCCTCGTGTCATGCGACCGTGGTGTCAAGAGTCGACCACAACAGCACCACCAAGACACATTTGATCGCTTTGGCGCTGTGCCTTTGCTTGTGAGTTGATATTTTCTTGTTATACTGGGTGAAATTGAATCGTGAAAACGGATTAGTCTCATGTTATTTGGGGAATTGACTTTTTAATGTGTAGGTACACATTAATCAGAGTAATAATTTAACTTTATGAATGAACAGAGCGTATTAAATAGCGTCCTGCGTTCCCACTACAATCAACAATAGAAAACAATAGTTATACTGTTCCTTGTATGTGTCGGCGGCTGAGCCCGCCAGTTTTATTTTTAGTCGCAAATACACCTTTAAAGAAATCACATGTTTTACTGTTCCAACCTTCTGACGTGCATTTTGTGGACTTAACTTATAAAGTGGACAACAACAATAATATACCTGAATATAGCTATATTATATAGTATAGTAATATACATATAACGTAAATTGATATTACTACTTATTTTTTACCGATTTTAGATAGTTGTTGTGACATTTCAATTTGAATAATTCAAGACCTAGGTCCATAATTTCCTTGTAGGTTATTAAGAAGCACTGAAATTGGCTCTATGTTGTTTCCAACTCTACATAACATAGGTATACGAAAATGTATACTGATGTGGAACTTATCCACAAGTTTCTGCTAACTGGGTGATTGCTTTGATTGTTGATAATTTTAATGTAATTTTCCAATATTATTATTGCAATAGCTACAATAAGTTACGATTGTTTATTTTTTATGAATGAACTCTCAACGCTATCAAGCGCCTGCGCACTGCCCTTGATCTAAGACATTGACTTGCGCCATCAAGGCCACGTTACTCTTCCTTGTATAGTAAACAGCAGACCAGTTAAAGCAAAATAGCATCTATCACAGCTACTTAAGGTGCTACAGTGTCTACTTAGATGTGCCGTCGCTGATACTTTATAGCAATTACGCTACCTACTATAGCCTTACTAACATGAATGACTAATCTCGCTCTAAGTGTGAATTGATTTTAGTTCCTTGTACAAGAGTTATGAAGTCTAAGGCTGAGTTGCACCAACTTACTATGAAAGACGTTGGTACTATCGGGGACTCTTCCGCCTGACCACTTTGTAGAAATTTTAGCGTAAGCGCATCGCTCCGGTCACGTGCTCACCCCGTCTCTAATTGGTTACGCATT
The DNA here is from genome assembly GCF_004193835.3 of Ostrinia furnacalis. NCBI lineage: Eukaryota > Metazoa > Arthropoda > Insecta > Lepidoptera > Crambidae > Ostrinia > Ostrinia furnacalis. The sequence continues at coordinate 521,292 of NW_021135634.1, read as the reverse complement.
TTACTATATTTTTACTACGACCAATAAGAGACAATCAGGGCTTAGGTTGCAATACGAAATACCATTGTGCACTTTATTGTCATACGGTTAGGGTTTAAAACGAAATGTTTCTTTTTCTTCAATCTTTCTTAGTTTTAGGCTGAGTTGCACCACCTAACTTTGACCGTAGCTATAACGGTAACCGGTGCTTTTTGTATGGAGTTTGACAGAATTTTGACGTTTGTTAAAGTTAAAGTAAGATGGTGCAACTCAGCCTTAGAATTTTAATAATAGAATTTGGTTACAAACAAATAGATATGTATTTTTTTTTATAGTGTGTTTTTATACGAGGTCTGTATGCTTTTTGCTTTGGCGATCTGTTGACATATTCTCTCCTTTGTTTTTTTGTGAAGTTTCGTGATCAATAACCGATTGATTTGTGTTGACCCGTGCTAGTAATTGGACTGTTTGATTGCCTTTTTATTGACCTCCGCTCGATTACTGAACCATGCCTCTCAAAATAATTCTTATATTTACTTACAAACTTATCTATACATTGTTAACTGTTTAAGTATTATTTAGTTTGAAGTTTAATTGTTATTGATTTAAGACCTTGTGTAAAGACACTTAATGTGCAATAAAAAATTGAATTTGAAATAAAACTAACTTAATATTATAATATTTACGATAACCAATTACCTGGATCATTGCTACCTAGTGCAATATTGATATTAAATTTTAATAACGTAGATAAGTGTTTCTTTAAAACGGAAAACAAAATATGCATTAAAAATAAATAGAAACCTATTATAAGTTTTTATTTACATTCAAGGATTTAAGAAAGTTTTAGCCAGATCTTACAATAATTGTTTTTAAGCCACAAATATTCCTTAACTCTTTATCAATTAATTCAATAACATATTGTTTTAAATTATAAGTTCCGAATAAATTAAATACCTATTAAATAAGTAAAATTCTTAAGTAACTGTATGATTTTGTATTTCTCACCCTAACTAGCTAAACTAATATCATGAGATTTACACTCATAATATCAACAATAATTGTAGAAAGGGCTACTTTTTTCTCGGGAAATTGCATAGTTACCTCGGAATGTGCGATAGCAATTTTGTGACCCGAGCGGGCAATCGCTAGTTCAAATTTTACACGAAGTCTCATATAATATTTTGTAGTTTCAAATTGACTAAAATGCGACGTTGCCAAACGAGCGCTACGGATGCGGGTAATAAGCAATACTCAATCCTAAATGCTTTACATAGAGCTTGGTTTGCTAGGGCAAACATCTACAGTGATGCGCCGACGCTGCTTAGACCCGAAACATGAATGAACGGGGGCGGAGTTTAATCGAGCGTGTGTGTGCAAACAATTTAGGCCCTTAAGGTGTCAAGGCGTTCGAGTCCCCGATAGTACATACATCTAGCTTGACTTTGTCGATGTAGAGTCATTTACTAGACTAGTCGTCACTAAGACCACAGAAATAAATATGATATTAGTTAAAACCTTTATTCTTTTTACAAAAATAAATATTACCGCTCTGTTACCTATCTGAAATGTTGCGTCACTAAATAATAATTATAATGTTAATTAATCACACCTAATTAATTTCAGGTGTTGGTGCTGCGTGTGCGTCCCATACTGCATGGATTCCTGTCAGAACGCGGACCACTACTGTCCCAATTGTAACGCTTACCTTGGCACGTACCAGAGCTAAATTTTATGACCATGACCTAATTTTAAGATCTATAATATTCATTACCCGACTGCGGAAGGAAGGTTATGTTTTTAAGTGTGTGTACGCGCACGCTCTGCAGCCTAAACAGCGTGATTGTTACGCCCGTATTCACAAACGATGCTTGCTTAAGTGAAGCAGCAAATCGAACGCACAGCGTTTAATACAGCTCTTTGATTACTTCGTGTGTCACCCTGTGCATCCACCACGCGCACTGCGAGACCTCATAGTAACGTTTGATATTCGTATCAACTGTGAGAGTGACACTGGATATATCTAAAATATTTTCCAGTTCACTTAATAATTAGGTGATTTTACAGTTTTTCAGTTTACGCAGTCGGGTTTTTTCATTCAATTTAGCTTGTTTTAAGACCTTTAGTATTACTTTGATCATCACTATTTTATACTTTACCTAATATTAGAAAAAGCAGTTTTAAGTAAGCGCGGTTTACACGATCAATGCAAAATGTACTCTACTGTCTGATAACACTTAAATAGATAATTTTAATGACGTCACATAGTTGAGTTCACGCCTGTTTGGTACAAAACGGGCGAGTAACTAAATTGCTATGTAATTATTTATTTCCTGTAATGTGTTCGTTCATGTCCATTGTCCATTGTTGTCAGATGTTGATAGCAAGTGGACGTCGTTATAATCTTTGCTCTGTAGTCATAGGATGCGAGTAACAATAAAGTTTTTGCAAGGAATTTTGAGGATTTTTAAAGCCTATACAGTTGTCGTTTAAAACCATCGATATGATTTGGTATTATGGCGCGCACTTCCCGGTAGATCTTCAGTCTAATTTTGCATTAAGTTCGATCCGAATCTGAAAAAAAAGTCTTAGACCCTTTTGTAAGATAGTTTACGTACTAGATTCGATTTCCCTAGTTAGTTTTCTACACGGATTTGGATCGGACGTAGTGCGAAATCACTATAAAAAGCTACGAAGGCTGAAAACCAGGATTATTAAAGAGTTTTAAACCGCTGTATCTTTTCGACGGATTACTACTGTTCGTTTTTTGAGATTATGATAAAAATGGAAGAGAGATTTGTTGCATTTATTTTAGCTTTTGTATAAATAACTTTGTAAGTACTATTTCATAGATAAAACGTATTGTTATCAATATTACGCTTTTAAGTCCCTAAGCTATGAAAATATTTAATGTGATAAGAATGCCTTATATTTTTTGGATGGTTATCACGCACGTTTAATTGTATATTATTGGAATATTATACAGTTATACAGGGTGTGCTTTTGTAAAATAACGCCCATCTCAGGGGTGGTAGATATGTCGCAGGCAAATTGTATGATTCCGCATTTTACAAACGGCGTCGTCAGTTCACAAACGCTCGCTGTTCTATGAAATGCCGAAGGCAAAATGTAAATTGCCTTGGCACTTTATAATATGCCACAAAATTTGATAGCCAATTCAATCGCCGTTTACAAAATGCCGCGGCAAATTGAAGAATTTAGTTCTTTTTCTTACCACGCGAGGCGCTGCCAATCAAAACAAGAAAAATGGCGTCGAGTAGTGGTGTTGTGATACTGAAAAATATTGAAAACAGTGCAAATTCTACGTATTCAAAGGACTTTTCACAAAAAACTATTGTTTTAAAGACATTTATTTTACGATTCAAAAATTGGAGCAGTGAAAAAGCCGTAGACAAATGAAAAAGTTTTTGAGGTTATCAGGCATGTAAAAAACGCTAAGGTGACAATGGGATCTGGTGCTCGGAGGACTGCTGCGGAATATTATAAATATGGTATAAAAAATATGATGTATGAGTATTGGCGATGTGGACTATCTTATTCTGAAAAAAGACAGCCCTGAGAGCCCAACGGAAAACATACCTATGGAAGACTATTATGATATGTGAACGCTAAAGTGTAACCTTGCTGGTGACCAAATAAATAAATATTGTTAGATATTAATAGGGACAGTAGTAGAGACAAAATTCAGTACCAAATTAAAGATCGATATTGTCTATTTAAATAGAATTTGAATTACTGATATAAGGTCCGATTTTTCTACATGTGTTTTATGATGGTCACCCTATTGCAACAATAATGTCGAAATTTTATCAATTGAACGAGTCGCCAATTTGCCTTCGGCATTTCACAGAACAGCGAGCGTTTGTAAACTGACGACGCCGTTTTTAAAATGCGGAATCATACAATTTGCCTGCGACAGATACACGACACTGATGACAAAAAAAAATATTTTTTATTTTTATTTTTATGGAAAAATCCATGAAATCAGAAAAATGGTATTATTACACGGGCGAGCTATAGGACAGACCCCCCGCTCTCCCGGGGTGGTGGCCGCATGTGCTCGGTGGTTTAGCGGGGTACGCGGGGGTGGTGCGGGCGGTAACAAGCGCCGTCTCGAAAGTTTAAGAAGGTTTTTTTACTATTAAAGTAATAGTTAAAATTCTATTTATATTTTTCTTGTAATTACCTACTTTCATGTGTACTACCACCCCTGAGATGGGCGTTGTTTTACAAAACCACACCCTGTATACAGTGTAAACTGTATACTGATAACTGTAATAACGTTACTCGATTTAACGACAAACTCCGTATAACGTCAAATTTATTGGCAATTTTTAGGGTTCCGTAGCCAAATTGCAAAAAACGGAACCCTTATTGGTTAACTTGTTCTCTATCCGTTTTACCATTTAACAACCACGCTCTATAACATAACGTCGAAAGATGCTCAGTGCCTTGAGTGTTATTATTGTATAGAGTTTACATTGCATTTATAGGTAAGTGAAATGTTCCTCGACAAATTGTATTTCTACTACACTTATTCAAAATAAATATTATAATTAAAATAAATTACTTTTCTTTGTTTCGCTATCCTTGCTTATTCATATTGCATCATAGAACTTATTTTGTTCGATTCATCATCATTTCAGCCACAGGACGTCCACTGCTGAACATAGGCCTCGCCCAATGACTTCCACATCGCACGTTTGGTAGCGGCCTGCATCCAGCGCCTTCCTGCTACCTTTATCAGGTCGTCGGTCCACCTTGTGGGTGGACGTCCCGTTTGTTCGATTATTATTAATTACTAGCTTTCCGCCCGCGGCTTCTGTCACAGAAAAATTTTATTGCGCGCGTCCCAATTTCAAAAACCGGGATAAAAACTATCCTATGTCCTTTACCGGGACTCGAAACTATCTCTATGCCAAATTTCATCAAAATCGGTTCAGTGGTTTAAGCGTGAAAGCGAGACAGTTACTTTCGCATTTATAATATTAGTATATTATTATATTTATTTGGTTTTCCTGCTGATAAAACAATCAGTATCATTTAATTTAGCATTTTAAACTTTTCCTCATAATATCAGGTTAAAATTAATGTAAAATACTTATTTTGCGATAAAATAATATTTAATCACCTACCTAGCTGAATATCGTTTAGTACAGTAAAGAGTCGTAAGTATATCTAATTATTTATTTAAAACCTTTTATTGAAGTCCATAAAGTTTAAAAAAAAATTGTCATTTTGTTATAATTTGGCGTGCGATGCCTTAGGTACGTAAAATCGATATATAGGATAACTAAATTGAAGTAGGTACCCAACCTAGTTTACTTTTATCTTTCATCATCATCATTTCAGCCAAATGACGTCCACTGCTGGACAAAGGCCTCCCCCAAGGTTTTCCATAATGAACGGTCCTGCGCTGCCCGCATCCAGGCTCTTCCCGCGACCTTTACTAGATCGTCGGTCCACCTAGTAGGAGGCCTGCCCACGCTACGTCTTCCAGCCCGTGGTCGCCACTCGAGAACTTTCCTGCCCCAACGGCCATCGTCTCTACGAGCTATGTGCCCCGCCCACTGCCACTTGATTTTAGCAATTCTGCGAGCTATGTCGGTTACTTTGGTTCTCCTGCGGATCTCCTCATTTCTGATTCGATCACGCAGGGAAACTCCGAGCATAGCCCTTTTATCTTTATACCTACCGAATTCACCAGATCGTCGGTACACCTAGTGGAAGGCCTGTCCACTAGGGTGGAGCGAAAAATTTTTTTTTACATTTGCGTTTGTGAATACCTCTTAAAAGTTGCATCTTGTTGCCACGGTTACGAGAAAAATAAATAAAAAAATATTGAGACCATTTTTTAGCCCTCTACTGGCTTTTGAATATTTCATAAAAATGAAAAAATAGGACTTTATTGCAAAAATCATAAATTACCTTAGAATAGTTTTTATTTGATAAATAATATATTTTTGTAACTTTAAATATAATATACATCGTAAAAAATAATTGTATAACATTATAAGCTTGTCATAAACTTAAAAAAATACATTATTAAAAGCGCCGATTATAAGCTAAACTCACAGTCAGCGCATAACTTTGCCACTTGAACTGTTAACATCAGAATTAGTCCAGTTACCTATTTTCTTCTTTCTATCTTTGTCTTGTCTTTATCTTTAGTTAACTGATATTAATCAAGTAGATAGTTCGTAATTGCGTTATCTAATTTTATTGTTCCAAAGTCAAAATAAAATCGAAATTAAGCACTCGTAGTGACCTATTTTAGGATCTCCTTATTTGTTTTGTACCTTAATCAGTGTTACAACTGACACCTGTTTTTTTTTAATTAGATAGAGTGAATCAAGAGAAAGGTTTTTAAGTATAATACATTACATTGTACCTATGCGAAGCAGGGGCGGGGTCGCTAATCGGAAATAAAATAAAAAAGGTAAACAGCCCGTTGTATTTATCAAATTTAGTCGAAACTAAGAGGAAAACTTCTTAGCCTGTTGTTACGATACAACGAATAAAACAATTGTTAAAGTGTTGTTCTAATAAGTATTCACATTTCATTCGCTTTCCATAACCAAAACAATCAGATAACTTCAACGCTAAACTACAGCAATGGAAAAAATGCATACAAGAACTATTAGAAAGTTTTCTTACAAATCTAGTAATTTGAGCACTTGTAATTGTCCAAAAGTTGAGAAGTAACATTATTAGTAAGAGCGTTTTCACTAGATCAGAAACGTTATAGAAAAATACCAACAGGAGATTTAGACCAGATCAAGCAATGCAAGACTGAAATTGATTACATTATGGTCTTAGTAAGTCTTTGGAATCAAATGTTAAGAAAATTATTAAACGAGCTATTCAAAGAGTCACGTTTTTTGCACACCCTAAGCATCTTTTGTTAGCTTTGATGTACTATGAAAAACAATTATGTATATCAGAGAGCTTGAGACAAATAATGGCAGCAAGAAAAGACAACAAAGTACCTGGAGTATTAGAGCATTCAAAAATCCGAATTTATCCTTTCATTGATATGAATTAATTTTAAAATAGTGAATGTTTCTAAAGCAAAAAATAGATTTAGAAACAATTTAATGAGCAATATTATGACATCTTTCAATACCAATAGAATTGCAATGTTCTAAATAAAATTAAAAAAAAAACTAAATTTTGTGATATTTCCATTTATTTTTTCAATTATTTCTAGTAGTGATTTTTCGAATTAAACTTTTTTATTCATAAAATTTATTTTCTATTTACAAAACACCTTTAAATTAATTATATTTTCATTGTTCTGTTTAATAATACAAACATTTTAGAAAATAGCCATACAATAAAAAATGATTAAATGAAAACTACGGTAGAGGGCTAAAAAATACATTTTAAAAATAAAATAAAAATATCCTTGTTATTATCTTGCTCTCATGCAACTTTTAGCAGGTATTCAAGTTCGTTTACGTAACTTTTTTTTTTAACCATACAATGACGCTCCACCCTACTGTCCACGCTACGTCGTGAACTTTTCTGTCTCAACGGTTGAAACGAACCTACCGTATTACTTTTTGAAGCAATTAAAAAGAAAGGTGTTTTTTGTACCAAGGTTATGTTGCTCTGCGTAAGTTTCTACTTGTATGGGAAAATCAATAAGAAAATGAATTCGTATCGAATGAACATGGGACAGCCCCATATCGATTCATGTAAATGTTTTGATAAGGCACAACGTAAACATTGTATTGTATTGGCTGACGTCAACGCGTCGATAGTCCACATTGTGTTCCAAGCTATGGCACACATAAATCATACCTTTATTAAGGGAATTAATTTAGTAATAAATATCATCATTGCAACCACAGGACGTCCACTGCTGAACATAGGCCTCCCCCAATGACTTCCACATCGCACGGTTGGTAGTGGCCTGCATCCAGCGCCTTCCTGCTACCTTTATCAGGTCGTCGGTCCACCTTGTGGGTGGACGTCACACGCTGCGTAACAAACAAACGCTGCGTAGTAACAAATATAGTTATAGAAAATTGCAGTAGTCCTTTAAAAGTTAGAATTTAGCAACTCATTAGTATCCTTTAAGCCTTAGGCCCGGTTTCCACCAAAGTAGAGAAGAGTAAAAAATTTAATACCCGTAGACCCACTGTGGGACATAGCAGTAGGGCCGCGGCTTTTATAGGGGGTAGAAAGAAGGAAGAAGGGAAATTACTTGAGGATATTATGAAGCGATTAAGTTCTCGAATCGACACATCCTTTATTTTCACCTACCAAATCATGTTACGAGCAGGAACGTGAAAATTTGCTTCTGAATGATTTCATAACCTAGCTTCAAGAATAAAAAAGTTACTTGTAACAACGGAACTGTAGCAACAAAGCTTAACAACTTTAAGTCTCGCTTACAGGCTTACAATTTCCATAGATCCATCAGTGTGGTCAGTATGCATTTTGCCTTTGAACCGGCATTAATTCGATTGCGTCTCGGTCTTGCTCCGAGTAACTTTGGCTGCAGCGAGTTTATAGCTAACGCGCTTAACATCATGCTCTGTTTCAGTGTAGTTACGACTATGACCGAACTACAGCTTCTGCTGACGGAGCTAGTGCTTTAGTGGTGTTTGCTTTTAATTGGAAGCCGACATTATTTTGGTTAAGATATTCCACGAAGCTTTTTCGTTTACTAGTAGATTGATTAATGATAATCACGATATTAGCGATACTAGGTATAGCAAGAACACGCTGGATGTAGGCCGCTAGCAACCATGCAATGTGGAAGTCATTGGGGGAGGCCTATGTTCAGCAGTGGGCGACTGTGGCTGAAAGAGGTATTCCTCATTTCAGCCATTCATCATTATGAAATACTTGCTGACGTCATATTGCATTAGGAAACGATTGTGAAAGATGCGAGCGTAGTGTAACAGCTAACAGATATTTAAGTAGTTGTGGCTAGAAAAAAATTGCAAGTTTTTGAAAAGATTAAGGATTTCTTATTAAAACTCGCATCAGATAGTGACGTTATCGATAACCATGTGTAGTCGACATCATCATAAACGTTTTGTCGCAAAATAGTACCTATTGCAAGTACATAAGACATCAGTGTTTATCTTTAGTGCATTCTTACTGTAACGTAGCTCTGTTTACAGACATTGGATCGAAATTCTCAGAACTGCAAATCGGCGATAATACATGATTGTACAGCGTCAAATAGTTCGTGACACCCAAAGTAGTCAATAAGTTCGCAATACGTCTTTATTACAATTGGAATAAGGTTGTGTTGTCAAGTTTTTCTCTACTTTGGGTGTCACGAAATATTTGGTGCTAACTAATATCTACGGAATGTTTCTGAGACTTCTTTACACAGCAGTAGCAAAGTCGCGCCCTTTGTGTACCTAAGCTTAGATCTTTTAAACTTCGCAACTGATTTTGATGCAGTTTTCAGCAATAGATAGAGTTATTCGAGAAAAAATAATTTATTATTTGTTTCCGTGTGAAGCCGGGGTGGGTCGCTATTGAATATAAATGTCTGTACCTTATAATAATTTAGTATTGTGTTCTGAAAAGAAATACATTACTTATTATGAATTGCAATATTTTCGCTTACTCGTTCGCTATAAAAATGCAAGAAAAAAACCATCATCACAAAAACACGAGGTCAAATGCTTATGAGTATCCGTGATGACTCAATAAAAAAGCATTCAGTGTGACCCATTAGATGACTAGACACAGTGAAACACCATTGTTATTTGGATTAGTTGGAAGTAGGCCCTAAAAACTGACGCGACTGTGCTTATATTGGAGGTAAATTGTTTAAAAATGTGCTATTTTAAATTATTGTGCGTTTGTGTGACGTACCAAATGACGTCCACTGATAGAAAACGGTCTCCCCAAAGGATTTTCGCAACTACCGACTGCTGCGCCTGAATCCGGCTGAATCCCCAATATTCATAAAAAAATCTATTATAGAATGTAGAGCTTGCCCCAGGTGGAATACGAACCCACGACCTTTTGCTTGTCTGGTGAATGCTCTTGTTTGACGCTTGTTAACTAAGAGATTGCAACTGAAAATTAAATGGTGATGATAAGTCGTGTGGATTGTTTAATTTATCGATCTTAAAAATATGTCTTCAAAGAATTACGCCCGTATTCACAAACATTACTATGATGTCTCACAGTGCGCGTGGACGCACAGGGTGGCATATGAATCAATCACAGAGAGAGCTATTTAACGCTATGCGTTAGATTTGCTGTTTTCGTTTGTGAATACGGACGTTAGTCTGCAAGTTCTTGATAAGCTTGATGAAGTAAGCCTTTGTTTTTTGTTATAACTTTGGGACATAGATAAAGTTATTATTATGTCTGAGACGCGTACGCGATAAAATATGCTATCTTACAACCGCACCAAAGGTGAGACAAATATTTTTATATACAGAACGCTACGACTTTATTGCCAGCCGTCTCAGTGCCTTGTGTATCGTAAAACGTGACTGAGTTTGTTCCGGCGTTTCTTCTCAGCACTTGCCATATGTTTGTCTCGAAGCGCTGGTAGGGCCCAAAAGATAAGGAGACATGTAAAGTGCCCCATAAGGGCTACCTTTTTCTTTTTTTTTATTATTTTCTATTGACGTTCATAAGTGCCACTTGTGGTCTAAACTGAATAAATATTTTTGATTTTGATTTTGATTTTGATTTTACGTCAGGTAGGAACTGATTTACATATTTTACAAACAGATGTCTGATATTTTTGCAGGTTATAGGTACCGAACTAACAGAACGAATAAGCATTAAGATAACTGACTGCAGTTGGAGGCACTGGCCTCCATTGGTCAGCTATAAGGAGCTGGCCAGCTGGCTGGCTTTTCTGACAGACAGTTTTTTTAGAAAAAAAAAATAGGATTAGGCTGTACTCGTAGATAGATATCTCCACGGTCCCAATATGAAGGTTAGATATAGTAGATGTAGCTGATTGTAGCTAGATAATATTTATCGTCATTTGACACACACAATATTATTATTATAATACAGTGTGTCAAAAAGCGGAATCTTTTACAGTACAGCCTGGATGCGAGTGGCGCAGGATCGATCTTTGTGGAACTCCTTGGGGAAGGCCTTTGTCCAGCAGTGGACGTCTTTCGGCTGAAACGACCGAACGAACAAACGAAATAGGTAACAGTGCATGCCACTATTTTGTTTTGAATTTAACTACTAATTAAAGTGGGGATGTATGTGTGTGGCACGTTACTTGTTTGTGCAACATTATTTAGTTTTCATATTCTTAGAAACAAATGCAACTTCGATGCAACAGATATTCCAATAAAACCGCAGATGTAAAGTAACGCGTGGCATTTGATGAACAGGCCGGCTGCATGTGGCGAGCGGAATTTTTGAAGTTATTTCCTAAATTGAATTCGGCGAGTTCGGACTGCTGACCGTCGCGAGATAGATTCGATAGTCGATAAGGTCTGCTGCCCACTGAAAGTTTTGCTGTGGTTACAGTTCCTGATATATTTCACGGTGTGATAACGTTTTGCAGACCAAAAGTTGTGACTGGATTTCTTCTTCGTTTCTTCTCAGCGCTTGCCAAATCATTCGTTCATTATTTTTAACCAAATGACGTCCACTGCTGAACAAAGGCCTTCCCCAAGCAGTTCCACAATGACCGGTCCTGCGATGTTAGCCGTCCGGCAGTGGGCAGGGCACATACCTCGTAGAGCTAACTGCTGTTGGGGCAGAAAAGTCTCGAGTGGTGATCACAGATGACAGTGTGGGCAGAACTTCCACTATGTAGACCGACTATCTGGTGATAAGTTCATATGCTGTAGATATTGAGTGAATTTATTAAATGGATCTATACAATTATACAGCCAACTCGCTCACACAATTATTCTAGTACCTACTCTTTTCCACTGCGATTAATTTGGAGGAATGAAGACCTTATTCTGCAACATGGGAATTTTGAAATTGCATATAACGGATCGCTCTATGTGCAACTTTTATCTTGTACAATAGCAATTTTTCGTTCTTACATAAACATATTGTTATAAACACAGACAAGTTGTCCTACAAGGTGGACCGACGACAACATAAAGGCGCTGGACGCAAGCCGCTGTCAATCGATCAACATGGAAAGCATTGGGGGAGGCCTATGTTCAGCAGTGGACGTCCTATGGCTGAAATGATGATGATGATGATGAAACACAAAAAGACTCCATACCTCTTCATAATATTAGTACATTATTATATGTAGATTCATTTACAATATTAAGATATCAGGTACATGATTACGTACTATCAATCAATAGTAATTTGTTTAATTGACTTCAGCATGCTCTGAGCTTAGGAATTTCTAATTGGTTATTGATCAAGGCCTAACCGTGATTAGAAGACGATGTGGACTAATCACCTGCCGTCTGGCCGGGCACGGACTAAGCAAAGTTATTAGGGCATCAGTGCTCAATACCCTTGGCCCGTATTCATGCACCGTTCCTTGCTGTGATGCTTTGTGTAGCTCTGAATGTGATTTGGAAGAAAATGATCGCTGGGTAACTCACACAGTTCAATTAATAGATTCCACTGCTTTAAAAATGTCCTGATACTTTGTGTTAATAGATTTCAGAATTTGTTGCAGCTATGTCTATAATACAATTACAGCAAAAATATGGTAGGTGCATGTTAAGAAAAATTTTACGTAATAACATAAGAAACTCACAATGTTTTTCACTAACACGTAATGCAGCCTATAAGCATCTATAAGTAATAACAAGAGTTCTAGGGCAAAAGTATTTCGCATCACAAGTCCTAGGGTAAAAGAGGTATGTATTAAAATTAGTTGTTAAGTTCCTGCACTTGTATCAACTTGTGGAAAGCTTATCTTGATCTTAACTCCGTTTATTAATACGGACATCAGAAGCATAAGCTATGGTAGGTTTAGGAGGTAGATGCATTTACTAAGTGGTGAGACATAAGGGTCAAATTGATGGGAAGATCTTAACCAATGCTCTGCCATCGTCGAAGGCATGGGGAAAATTGATTGTATAATACAAATAGATTGGAAACCATGAAAGTACTAAATACGAATGAAGGTGACTCATGATTCTTTGTTTTAATGATCAAATACATGAAATATTTTTCATACGGACCTTTCATTACTTGACATTTCGGTTTAATAGAAGAATACATTATATTAAGTACATGTTTAATTTATCAATAGCTATCGTTTCTTTTCTACACATTTTAATAAATCAGAATTTACATTGTTTTCGACTTTACATTAAATTACTAGGCAAACAACCAGAAAAAACTCTACAATTTGTATGAAGTCATTTGTTTTTAACCGAATTCAACAAAAAGAGTAGGTTCTCAATTCGTTTGGTATGTTTTTGGAATTTCGATTTCGATCCCTTTCGGAAAGATATTATACTAGGTACATAACTATTTGATTTAACACAAAAATCGCCCTCTTTCGGATCTAGAAGTTTAAAAAAAGTATTTTACAGGGTAGTGAGAAACTTAATTAATTTACGGCAAAATTTATCATAGGTATCGCACTGTTGGCATTGTGTTGTTTGGTTTCCCTGTGTTTGCCGTAGACCAAGTTATTCTACCGCGCAGTGTTTGCTACGAAGCGCTGTGTATGCTGTACTGTACGCCAGGGGCTCCCAATCTTTTTGTGTTCAAGGTACTTACATCTAGGAAAACGAATTTTTTTTGAGGTTCACCACAAATGAAAAATCAGTTTTTATGTACTTAATTTTTCCTTTATTAGTCTTACCCTTACTTATTTACTAAAAATAAGTTTATATAATAAGGTACACACTTTGCGGAACGCTGCTGTACGCCAGGAGTTCCCAATCTTTTTCATCCCGCGGTGTGTCCTAATCTCAATCCACCAATCTTTTTCAACAAAAATGCCCTACCTCTTGAAAAAGATACAGTCGGAAGACGGGCGGATAAAGACATGGGAGGGGTATAAGAGACTATTCCTACCTCTCGTTCCCACCGCTGTAACTCCTGAGCAGCCAGGATCTACAGCTTGACCGCCCATAAAAACTTAACTATTGAAGGTCAAGTGGGAGGTATGGTATCAACGATTTTTAAGCGCCAACGCGATGTAAAGGATTGACTCACGGCGCCCCTCTTTAATTTCTACGGCGCACACTTTGGGAACCCCTGCTGTATGCTGTACTATACTGTACGCTACGCTGCGGAACAAAATCAGCCTTAGTATTTGTTTAGACCACAAACATCGGCTGACACACAGTTCGGTTTTTGCGCCACTGAGCAACTAGGTACGTTTAGTGAGTCTACTGACTGTTGATTCATGAATGAGGTAAATAATTGACATTTCAGTAGTTTCAGGAAGTTTGTGTAAAGTTATTTTAAAACAACACAGTAGGAAAACCTGTTATTTGCCCTGCTTTTAGGTAAGTTTTAAACATAACTTATTTTAGGAAAAGTTGTGGTTTTATTACAAAATGAATGATCAATTTAGTTTAATTTATTTAATTTTGTGTCCATAGGTTTTAGGTTTTAGATTAATATAATGTTTGTAATTAATTTGTGCATAAATAAGACTTTAATTTTTTTTGCAAGTCTTAATTAAATTTAAAAAAATCTGTCTTTTTCAGCATACCTAATACCTTACAAAACATCTTATAAATATTTGAATTTGAATTATTTTAAATTTCTGTGCTTAAGCACTTTTTTGGTCACTGTGGCGCGAATAGTCAAGTTACATGCCTGATTTTTTATTAATATTAGATGAATACTAAGTCTAGCTGATTCGGAAGTATTTACATCCTTAACCCGAATGTTAAGTAAAATCCTGTTTGTTGTAAAAAAAATCATAACTCGAAAACTATCAATAGTCACGGTGATTTGGGTAGCCCTAGTGATGCTCTACCTCTGTGCTTTGGTTTGACACTACTTATTGGGACACCCTGTATAAGCATATCTTAAATATTTTTATCGAATTTCCCATACCCTTCACAAGATATCGTATCTCCAAACCGTGCCAATTAATTACAGTACATCCAAGATGTAGACCATCCGTATTCCACCCACTCGACTTAGCCCTAATCAATTAGTAATCATAGCTGCGTGGCTATTGACTTTATAATAGCTCGGAGTGCACACATAATGAGTTGAATGTTCAGCATTAATTGGTTTGCAAATCCAATTAGGCAGCCTCCTACGCATTAGGCACGTAGTGGACATTATTGATTACTAATGATCTACGTATATGTAGTTACATGGCTATTACACTGCTTTAATATTTCGAGGCTGGATTCCGAATTTCAGAGTTTGATGGTAGAGCTGGGTATTTTAGTAAAATTTTGGCAGTAATTAACGCAACTTACATGCGTTAAAGCCGCGGTTACATAGTCCATTGTGATCTGAAATATTACTAAAATGTGTTTTTATGTATTGTTTTTAATTTAATACAAGACTTCTTCTTCTTTTCGTGTCGACAACAAACCTACACAGTGTCAGCCCAAAACTCCGCCACAAGAGTGGCGTTGTCAGTAGACTACTGGACAGTACGATAATTATACTGTAGTAAAAAACATTACCCTTCTGGCGCAGTCGGGTAATAAAATAGAACATGCATCTAAATAATAACTCAAAGGTGACTCACTGACATAGTGATCTACTCGTATCAAAGCACAGCCCAAACTGGACGGATCGGGCTGAAATTTGGCATGCAGGTAGATGTTATGACGTAAGCATCCGCTAAGAAAGGATTTTCAGTTGCTGGCGGCCGCTAGTCATGCAATAAAGCTTTTAATGTATATTAATCTTATTTTACTCTAATGAAAGCAATGAGCATTTACAAAAACATTCCCTTTGCACTGAAACAGCACGTCTTGATTAAACTAAACCATAAAAGACTGAAGTCACACAAACACGCCTGTTTTCATTTGTAGCTGATTACAAGACAACATAAACGAAATTAGTATGCATTAAAATTGGCAATGTCGACGTTAAGGGGCCATAAAGCCGAAACTATTGGGTAAGATGTCTACGCGAATAAAGTTTGCGTCTTTGATTAGCCGAAAGACAATAAAAGTTTGGTGATATAGTGTGCTCCTCCCCTAATAAGACTATTACGCAATAGTTGTTTCGGTAATTTGATGTTGTTTCTGCTGGTTTTGTTATGTAGAAACAGTGTATTTGTTACATTCAATAGCTACAATAGTTATGAGGGGAATTGTAATACTTGTTTATTTATGCTACAGTCAAATCTTATAATATTGGTGATGCACTTTTTCAATAGGTACATATTGGTAACTTTTGACTATTTTTTCCAGTCAAAAGTGGTTTAGAAATTTAAAACAGAAACGAATTTTGATTGATTTTATTGCAATTAAAAGTGGTTTTGATTAACGCCCTTGGTCAAAACCACTTTTGACTAGAAAATTCAGTTAAAAGTGATATTGACTAAGGGCATTAGGAGTTTTGAAATTTTATTATGTATCAAACTTCTATGAGTAGGTATGTAGTCTATGGTTCAATAAAAAATAGATTCCAGAAATTAAATTCAGCTCAAAATACGTTGGGCAGCCAAGTATAAGAAAGTTTAAAGGGTGAATTATTCTGTGCTGTTCCATCAGTAGGTACCTTTATTTACCTACAAAGGTCGTTGACCCGTCACCTCTAGACCTGCAGCGTGACAAGGGACGACGTGGGTGCGCCTGCACCGCCTAATGAAAATTCTTTCCACCGAATATTTGGACCATTTGGACTAGGGATGTTGTGGATATCCGTTACCGTAACCGAAACTATCGGATATCCGAAATAAAAAATATCCGTAACCGTAACCGAAACCGATTCAAAAGTTCCGGATAAAGGCGGAGTCTAAATATTAATGTTATTTAATATTTTTTTACTTATCTGGCATTCCCTGGCACCATCTGACATCCCCCGCCTGTTTTACCTTTATCATAGGTGTCATTATTGTACCTAAAGTGGCTATGTGGGGTGCGCAGCATCTTGCTATTTGAATTTTACATTTTTTAAATTCTAATATCCGTAACCGAAATTATCCGAAACTTTCCGATAATCCGAAATGATTTCATATCCATAACCGTAACCGAAACCGGTATAGTATTATTCTAATATCCGTAACCGAAACTTCATATCCATAACATCCCTGATTTGGACCGCACCCGTTGCGTTATTACGAGTTCACTGTGGTCAAGTGAATGTTGAAATTAAGAGCAGCATAAAACGCACGTTAAATTCACCCGACATTATTCCAGCGTGTTACTTTACTTCTGCTATCGTGCTTTATGGCCACGTTTTACGGTGGCCGACTGAAATTTCAGTGTTAATTTTTAATATCGTACACTAATGACAAATACTTACATCATTTAGGCTGGGTTACGCTATCTTTCTTTAACTTTAAAAAACGTTAAAAATCTGTCAAAATCCATACAAAATACACTGGTTATCGTTATAATCATAGTTACGGTCAAAGTTAGGTGGTGCAACTCAGCCTTAGAATGTGATGATTACATTACAAAATCTATCACTTTATTTGTTAAAGAGAGAAAAAAAGATTATTTTTCTTTTTATTACTGTCTGTCAATGTAATGAAGTAGCAAAACACCGGTCTCAACGCTATATTTAACACTAGCGGCCGCCCGCGACTTCGTACGCGTGGATCCCGTTTTACCCCCTTCATCTATCTTACGCGGTTTAGATTTTTTCATACAAATGTTTTTTCCCGCTAACTCCCGTTCCCGTTGGAATTTTGCAATATCCTGTTGTAACTAAGCTTTAAGTTTACTAAGGTACCTGCATGCCAAATTTCAAGAGTCTATCTTACGCGGTTTAGATTTTTTCATACAAATGTTTTTTCCCACTAACTCCCGTTCCCATGGGAATTTTGCAATATCCTGTTGTAACTAAGCTTTAAGTTTACTAAGGTACCTGCATGCCAAATTTCAAGCGTCTAACTTAAGCGGTTTAGATTTTTCGTACAAAAGGATTTTCCCGCTAATTCCCGGTCCCGTGGGAATTCCTAAGTATCCTATAACCTGCCCAGGAGTATGAAGAATAATTGTACCAAGTTTCGTTAAAATCCGTCAAGTGGTTTTTGTTTCTATAAGGAACATACAGACAGACAGACAGACAAACAAAAATTTTACTGATTGCATTTTTGGCATCAGTATCGATCACTAATCACCCCCTGATAGTTATTTCGAAAATATATTTCATGTACAGAATTGACCTCTCTACAGATTTATTATAAGTATAGATTTACTGACTGAGTAAGTATTTTTACAGCTTGACGCGTTCGACAGTATAGCTTTTTCTTCTTTATTTAACGAATCATTTTTTTGCGCGTTTTGTTTTCAATGTATGCCGGGGGAGATGAACAGGCAGATTATTTAGAATTCAGCAACGCATATACTATGACCATTAAATTAATTTCAGAAATGAATCGACTAAGCTATTTACCAAGGCTACAAGTGCCTTGGATCGAATCGAACCTGTTAACTTCAAATCCATTACCAGCGTACCGACTCCGTACCAACGTTCATGTAATATCAATTATGCATTCCAAGATGTCTAGAATCCTATTGAGTCCCCCTGCCCCAATTCGGCCATTGAAGGGGCTGCCAGGCACAAGCACACTCGCCGCTGACATGGCACATACTCACAATACAGATAAATACAGTAGGACGACGATAACGTGTGTGAGACATTCTGTGACAAAAAAACGGTGAACGATTGATCAAGCGAGTAGTGAATGAGTCATAAACAAATGACAATCAATGGCTAATGAAAGCTAGAACGTTGGAAAGAATTGAAAAGGAAAATGTAAATTGCTAATGTCACCGCTTACTAATTAGTTGCTCTTAAAGCTGAGTTGCACCACCTAACTTTAACCGTCACTATAACGATAACCGGTGGTTTATGTATGGAGTTTGAAAGATTTTTGACGTTTGTTAAAGTAAATGTAAGATGGTGCAATTCAAGTGCCTAAGTGTTAACAAGGCAAACATTTAAAGTAGTAAAGATAAGCATACATAGGGACAGACAGCGGAAAGCGACTTTGTTTTATACGAGTACTATGTAGTGATGAAGAATCTAATTTCGATCTGAATGGAGCTGACACAACATTGACCCAGAGCGGAACAAGGCTGCTGCTCATTCCCACATTATGTTGTATAGTGCCGTTCTGACGGATAATCCCTAGCGAGCATAATCGAGTGCTGTGTTGACCAGTGGCTCAGTCTACCGGAAAAATGTTGGGGTAGGACGATTAGCGTCTTGAGTGTTTACGAAAAGGGAGAGTGCGTTTTATGTTCTTGTGAATCGATAAGTCATGATTTCGATTTTTTCTGGTTCGAATGCGCCTGATCAAGCTTGTTGCTGACTTGAAAATTTTGACTAGTAAATGTTTACATTTTAGTTAACTGTAATATTTTATTTGTTAAAAACTATTAGGAGAGAGAGTTCTACTACAAGATTGATTGAAGCCTACCGGCTCTGTTGTAATAGGTAGTATTACATTAGCCAATGTTGACTGACCAGTTTTCTGTATTATCGAAACTCTAAAGTAGAATGCTCTCTACATAGAAATATTTTAAGTAGAGAGTATCCTACTGAATCTTTGCATAATTATCATATGTAATAAAAAAAAGCGAACTAAACTTTTAAGTCGATAAAAAGATTTATAATGTTATAACATTTCTTTTTGCTTCAACTTCGTAGTGTAACACAGTCCCAAAACACTAAAATCCCTAATCAAAGATGCTCAAAAACTCAATTACCATACAAACGCTTTGCCCTAAAACAAAGCAGCCGTGGGGATTAAAAATAAATACTACGCAAACCGGCAAATAAGTGAACTACATTCTCTCTGTCAACATTATCAAAGGATCAGCGATGTCCCTCCGCTGCCGGTGGCAGATAAAAACCGAGGATCTCGGCGGAGGTGCACCGGCCTCGTCAGCGTATTTACTTACCCCGGAGCTGTTTGTTCCTTTACCCTTAACCTAACCTTTGGTTTTGGTGCAAGAACATAGCGATTTGTCTCAATGTGCTGAGTTTAAACTTATTTTAAAACTTGAGAAAATCTACTGCATTAAAGGAGAATTTAAGCTGTGACCATTAGCTTGCCGTTCATTCCGCGTATGGTGTCCCACTATCCATAATATTCCTTTCGTTTTCAACCGATTGCGCAATAGAAAAACGGCTGGGCTAATTCATGATTCTTAAAATGAAAGTTGCATCACATCTATTATGATAGCAAGAGGCATTGGAAAATCATCTTTAGGTTTCTCTAATAATTTAAAAAATAATTGGCAAATACCTATTTATTTATTTATTTATTAATGCAAAACACTTGTAAGCTTACAGAATATTATATAGGTATAATATATTATAGCGTACGAAGATTTTTAAAAATAATTTCATAAACTGGTAATCTACCAGATTGAAAAAATAAAACAGTAAGGAGGTAATGAGATTTCTAAAACATTCCTTTTATTTTTCATAGCTGACTCCGACTAAGCGCTAAATCAGAATATTCGCGGGCTCCGTTAACTTATAACGCAGGTCTATATTGATTCCGCTACTCCGTCTCCGACACTTTACATATTGCTTATTTAGCATTATTTCATTTCTGCGTGCCTCTATTTGTCTTTCGGGCCTGGCGATATTGTTATCGTCGGCTTGAGGTGAAATCTTGTGAATTTTGATTTTGTATATCATCAAAATTTACGTTCGTTAGACAAAGGTTCGCGTTAGTTGTTCGATTTGTTGAGCCATCAATTTGGGAATTAAACGCCTATATTAGTATTTGCTTAGTTTAATAAGATCTGTATCAGCGATCGCAAATAATGTTTCACTGACGCAGTCAAGTATTAAGTTGTATAATCACTCTACATTTATGTATTAGAGCACATGTACTCGTATGTACTTTGTACGCTTCTCTATGTATTGTTCATTAATATCTCGACATTATATGCTTGAGTAGACTTTGGATATTGAACTAATTGTCATCTAAATTCAATGATGATCCGATTGATGAGTATTACACTTAAATTAACCTGTAGGTACTTTAGCAAAGTTAAGCATAATGTAGGTAGAGAGAGATGACATGGCAAATCGATATTTGAGTACAATACTAAAAATCTGCTACGAACTGTTAATTAAATCATAAAAGGAATGTAGTAGGCACCGTTGTTTCTACTTCTATGCTATCCTATATGTTTGGATTGATTATTTCCTATCAATCCGATGATTTATAATTAGGTACATCAAAAGTACAAAAATCTGGAACAAGCCGTTACACATCTCGTAATGAAAAAAAATCTTCAAAACTTCCAAGACGAGCTATCAATCGTGAAAATGTTACGGCAAAGAAAACGAAACTTCTGGACGAGGGGTGGCGTTACGTCGTTCCAACGGAGGCTCAAGGGATTCGTCGCGTCTCCGTCACGTAAGCTTCAACCACAGTATATCCTCACTCTTCGGATTTCATCTGTCATAATTTTCACGACGAAAAAGCCCCAAGTTTAAATAATGCGACGGAGATCGGCACTCGTGAATTTTTAGCGCTGCCACAGATACACACTTTTCACGCGATAGGTTTTACATGTGACGACTTTTGAAGATTCAGTAGTTTCGATTTACATACCATAATGGTAAGGGATGTAACTTAAGAATACAAAGTATTCACAACAGTTAAAAAGTCCAAGTCTCAAGGTGAGTGAGTTTCTTTCGTCACTTCTTAGCACTAGCCGTTATGTTGTCCCGAAGTGGTTGAAAGGCAAGCTAATTTGGGACGTGTAAGTGCCCTGAAAAAGACATGTGGGTACCTATGTAGCTAATGGAAACAAAGTTTAGGTTTAACACAGGGTCACTTCGAATAGCCCAATCATTGACCAAGGCCTACGTAATATTCAGCAATGGACCTCCTGTGGCTGAAATGATGATGATGATGGATGATGATGGTGATTCTAAATAGTACAAAACAGTGTACACTTTTGAATTTTATTAGTGTTTAGATCACTGAGATTGAAAATGTTTACAGTAGGTAACGGTCACACTCGGTCGTAGTACTCGTAGCACTAGAGACGTACCGCTACGAAAATCTCATCGTGTAAAGCCCTCACAACATTTTACGGCATTTTTTTACGTCGACCAAAATGCGTATTTACGATCACACGTTTGGTTTAAAGTCGTCTTCGATCTGCGCCATTCGCAGGTGCTTTTTACAAGTTGCATAATGGATTTTGGTATTTTATTGTAATGCTTGAAAAATAAAAGTTGGGGCTTTATATTTCATCTTCATAATAATATTTGTTTTTATTACGCGTAGAAATGAACAGGTTTATGTTTGGTATTTATTTATCCCGTCGATTTTTAAAAGGGTTAGGAAAACAAGATGTGAGGGTCACAGGACGAGCAAAGTCGTAAAAGTACGCGGAAGGCGCATTAAAAATGTACCAACGTGAGTGTGCAAAATTAAATACTTCGGTCCGTGTGAGGAATTTTAAATGGCGGTGGTCAGGCGGAACCCTCCAAGGGTCCGTGGGTCCAGACATCGCATTACCTCTCTCTTGGCTAATATTAGGTCTTTATCCCTGGGTTATGTCGTAGCTCTTTGTACTTATGTCAAACAGCTCGTTTTCTTCTGCGGATTTAATGGTTTGATACAGTTATTATGAAATTTTCGACTGCTGTTATGAAACTGTCGACGTTTCACATAAGTGATGTTAATTTTAGCGTTGATTGTTTATAATTAAAAAATTGCGCCCAATAACAACATTATGATACCATAGTTTTTTTTTATACTCTTTTACTTGACCGCAATCTCACCTGGTGTTAAGTGAGATGCAGTCTAGGATGGTACATAAACCTGCCCTGTAAGTGCCTATTCTTGATAATACTCTCATCTGTTTGTATACAATAAATTAATTTTAAAAACTTGCCGTTTGCAGTTGTGGTCTGTAATCGATTTTGAATTCGCTTCTGTTAACAGTTAATATACCTAAAGAAAAGAGCAGGTCATGATAATAAATTGATAAAGTAAGTTTTTGGTGTGATACGGGGAAGCCCCTATTGATTTTTATTTGTGCTGTAAATATAGTGAAAAAGATAACGTTAATCTTGATTTGAAATATAAATTTGGTTTTGCGTTCCTTTCATATTGTAATAACAAGGACATCAGTTAGATAAATTCCTATTAAAAATTACGCTAAATGATGGACACTATACACCGCAGTCTATGGTCCGTTGTGTCATAAAAGTTTATAAGGTGCGGTTTGAAAATATGCAGCCGCGCCAGAAGTACAATCGTTACATTGACGTAAAGCACTACAGTCATCAACACATCAGACAATACGTTTTTGATGCAAAATAGCTCTTAATTCAATAACTAAAGAGGATTGAGTGTTTAGGCTCATATTGTATACATTTAATATAACAAAACAATACCTACATGTCATGTAGAATTCATTACTAAGGCTGGGCACATCTTACTTTAACTTTGACAAACGTCAAAAATCTGTCAAACTCCATACAAAAAACGCCGGTTATCGTCATAGTTACGGTCAAAGTTAGGTGGTGCAACTTAGCCTAAGATAAACGTATAATATTAGTGACCAAAATGTTTTAAGTCCTCTCCCCCGCTCAAGTATTTAATTTAATGAAATTGTGATAAAAATCACACCTTTTAATTGCCTTTATTTTTTAAGACAGCCAGTCCGTTGCTGACAGTGTAGCTGGTGGTCACGAATCATCAAACATTCTAATGATGTGACAAAAATGAGCATAATTTGGTGTGAGACATAATTTTCAAGTGTACAGCCTCACTAAACATGAATTAATTTCTAACTCAAACAACTCGAACTAACCCTAACAAGCCAGTAAAATGACGAAGCCTGATTGCGCAGTTAACGAATGTTCGCGAAGAAAATAAACTTCTTTACTCAATGCCGTACTTTCTTTTTCTTGGCGAACTTCACGGCGGTGGTTTTGAAATTTTTAACGTGGAGTCTCGCTAGTTTTTGTTATGTTGCCATTTTATTTTGCGTACTAATTAGGTGTTTCAAGTTCAATAAAAGAATTATAGAGTATTTTGTATGACAGTCATTGTTTTTACTCTTGGAACTTTTTTTTTACTTAATGCACAATATAAAAAAGTCTATAAAAATTGACAACAATTAAGTTAGAATTCTCCACTAAAAAATCTACCACAAAGTTCTTCTCTATTCTACAAGATAATGTAATTTATGATATCTTATAAAAATGGTCTTTGTGTCCTAGCTAAAATATTGATAAGATAAGAAAATTTTAATAGCTATTTGTAATAATCAATAAATACTCTAGGCTGAGTAGATCCAGGGGATAGCTAGCTGTCAGATCAGAAGAATAGAGGAGCAATTCGAAATTTAATATCGACTTCCCGCCACTGTAATGCTGGAGAATGACTGAAAAGGTATTAAATCTTTCTACCACAGACACATGATGCCAAAAACCATACAGTAGAGTAGTAACTCTACTCGTAATTTACAGACGACAGCTATCAGACTGTCAGTAATATTTGTTGCGAAATCGGCCCTATTACAACTGAATAAAATGCCACAGTGTAAAGCTTGACGTGTTTAGTCTGAACGTGCCGATGGCAAAATAGCCGACCGTCCATCCACAGCCGAAATAACCTTCCCTAATTGGAATACACCGCACATTGTAGAGCAAATATTCATGGTGAGCTTCATAGAAACATTCCTATCAAAGGTTTGCTTTAGGGAAACATAAAAAGGAAAATTGCGACCCTCGTGGACAGGCCTTGATATTTGAATGGTATTCATATTACTTATTATACGATATTATGTTACGATAAAGATTTTATGTTGCTTTTTTGGTCTGCGAAATGTGGTGGAATTTGTGGGGACATAACAACGCCCTCTGACGGAATATTAAACGTCAGATTGCGGTTATGATAACGCAATGCCAATTTCTTTTAGTAATTAATACATATCTCACTTGACTATCTTATTTTCCAAATGAATTTGGTACCTACACGATATTTAATTGCAAGACGTGAACCAAATTCGTGTTATTTTTGTTAGGTAAAACGTTAGAGCTACACGCTTACCGGTGAGTCTAGCACAACATAAATTCTATTGTGAGTAGTGTCTGGGCAGCCACTGACTTGATAATATATCCAATAGATATTTTGATATTCTTCACCGCTTTTCCACTTTTTATTATAAGTCACTGTTTTTTTCTGGGTTGTGTGGAAGAGATCGGATTGTAGGTACCTATAAGACCTAAATTTCGCCTTTCCAACTTGTTATGTTCCTTCTGATTACCAGCATTGTGTGATGTACAATAAAAATATCTTATCTCTGTGCCTCGAATAAAAATATCAATCGTAACGTGAATCATTGAATTATTATGACTGAAGGATTTTACGTGCAAAGATAGCAAAAATTTGCTGAAAATCTATCAAATAACACAATAAATATTTCAATTGACATAACGTCTTTTGCACAGTGGGACATTGCATGCACATGAAAATTAAATTCCGGGCCGTTGAAGCTGTAAATAAGATCCGGAACAAATATCCGGTGCTAACTGAACGTGTTGCGAATGCCCTCTCTGTTACGTCGAAAGCGAGGGAGCGAGAGAGGCAACTTTGTACAGGGTTGATGACGATTCGTGATAGTCCCCACGGCTTCCCGTGAGGCGGTGATTGACAGTGCAATCGACGACTATGCGCACAGTGGGTATGAGGAGAATCATTGGGACAAAAAGGTTTTAAATCAATAAGTTTTAAAGAAGGTAAGTATACATTTTTACGTTACTTAAAAAATAAGTGACAGCCACTTGGACACTTGGAACATGTTGCGGACAAACTTTTGTACCCATATTTTGGAATCTACCTAATATGTCTCGTTTACTCATAATAAAACTAAAAAGACATTTTACAAAGTACTGTAGGAAAGTATTATTTTTGAAGTCAAAACAACAGGAGGTATCTACTATTTAATTCAATGTTTTATTGGATCTTGCAGCAAGCATAATATTTTCTGTGACAATAATTATTTTAAAGTAAATCATAAATATCTAAATATTTTATTCATACCTGAAGGAAAAGATACGTATTATTTTAACCCAGACTTTCCGGAGTCACGGCCCACTGTGATCACATCGGAAATAGAAACGTTAGCGAGCGCCCACTAAATCGGGATTTTTGGATTTGAAGGGTTTTGCAACAAGGCCTCTGTTTTTTTCATTTATTTCACTCGTAAAGCTTAAAAATGTAAAACTATTTTTATTTTGAAACAAACTTCGCTAAAATTTTAACATTGCTAGGGACATAAAAAGCGGACAAATGACTTATGTTTCTTGATTTGCGTTGAAAAATGTGAATGTCTGTTATAAAGGATATTTTTATAACTTTTTTCATCAATTTATTTGTTCGAAATAATAATTTTAACATGAATATTGTAGACTTACTTAGGTAACGCACTTTTCACAGATTCTTCAAAGCAAAACAAAGCATTCTACTGAGATAACTATGTATATGTAAGTAATAAGATAATGGGAAAATGAAATATTGATTAGATTTTGTTTCAAAAATCACATTACGAGGAGAACCAAAAACTAATGAATAAGAATAAAATCGCGAGCAAGACTAGCAGTAAATAAGTAAGAGATTTCAGCCAGATATTAAATAAGTCTGTGAGGTACTTTAGTATCAATAAATATGTATTCCCATTTCCAAGAATATAAACGTTGCCAAGAAGGCTAGACTTAGACAGAGAGATACTAGTAAAAATGTGTATTTTTGGATAGGTATTGTTGGTGAGAGCAGCATTGTTTCTGGCCACTGTCCAAATGCTCACTTTGTACAATGCCTAATATGACGGTTAAGCTTACCTCCGACTTTGGCACTGTCGACAGCAATAAGAGTCAACATATTTGTTGAAAAATGGTACTTATTACCACTACAAAAGATGCCACTGTTTAGTTTAATAAGCCATCGTCTGTAAAATATACATCCATTGTTCTTTTAAACAAGGCAGATAAGCCAAATGCTCTTGAAATTTTATCATATCGGTATAGATATCGAGTTTGACTAAGCTTTTTTGTATTTACTATTTGTTTGTTAGTAGCAATTGAAAGATAAGTCGTTTCAGTTGATATGTGACAGCTTGCACAATTTTGATGTCTCCCTTTAACTTGCACGTTTTAGAACGATACTTTAATGTTTAAAAACATCAGTATAATATTGGCAAGTCTGCTATAAGGGCTGAGATATTCCTTTTTTTGCAGTATCCCGTTTTTCCGTTCCAGTATAGGTACGTGTTTTAATATTAAAAATTGCAGAGTCCCGAAAACATCCGATCTGTCAGAATTTGTAGTTCGAATTTCAAACAACTTATGAGATTTGACATGTGTGTTCACATGGTTCTCCAGTTTTGCGGGATGCTGTATTACTAGATCCTGCAATACTAGAACAAGCCTTAACGTTGGTGAATAGTTAATTTTGCCTTACACTCACCTCCTAGTTGGGCGCACGTTTGCGGTGTGTTATCGCGCTGTAGTTAATTTTATTAGCATCGGAGATGCTGCGTTTGCATCCAGTCTACAGAGACCTACCACGTAAGGAAGATTTTAGTTTTAAAACTGTTCCTTTACTATTCCATTAAGAAAAATCACCATTGCAGTGAAGAAATAGAATAGTGCAAGACAGCGTCTAATCTTAAAAGACTAAGCTTCTATCGAATTTAAAGTTTATTAGAGTAAATGCAAAAACGAAGACGTAGTGTAAGAAGGCCTCCCACTTGGTGGATCGACGATCTGAAGATCACGGGAAGCACCTGGATGCATGTAGCGCATGACCGATCGTTGTGAAAATCCTCGGGCATGACCTTTGTCCAGCACTGCACGTCCTTTGGTTAGAACGAATATGGCAAACTGTTCATTGGTCATTAGTAAGTACCTACAAACAATTGACTCAAATATGACTTT
This sequence comes from Ostrinia furnacalis, assembly GCF_004193835.3. Lineage (NCBI taxonomy): Eukaryota > Metazoa > Arthropoda > Insecta > Lepidoptera > Crambidae > Ostrinia > Ostrinia furnacalis. The sequence continues at coordinate 493,293 of NW_021135634.1, read as the reverse complement.
GAGATTCGCTTTGTTTTTGTTTTGTTTATGTCTTATTTACTTTCCTAATGCTGCGCTGCGCTAAAATATGAAATTAATTAACGTAAAATAATATTTATCTCATTGTAGGTGAACTATGTACCTATAATGTTCTTATGAGAATTAAAGTCTTTAAACCTAACTCAATCTTATTTTGCCAGTATTAATTTAATTACACTAAAAAATATAGTTCGTGAAACACCTTAGTGTACATGATGAGGAAAATTTAGGTAGTACACTAGTATAAGAAGGGCTCTCAATACACTGGTCCAATGTACGGCCGACATGTAGTGATTTAGCGCCGCGCAATATAGCAGAGCTCGTTTATAATTTACAATCATCATAGATAATCGTTTCATTAATTTGTCAAAGCACCGAGCTTAAATTAATAAGCGGCGTAATTTATTAATATATTTATGTTAACGTGTATGTAAAATTTGTTAATTGATTTTGGGCTTATCATTTTCATATATTTACACGGTCGCTTTTATTATATTTGTAAAGGTACTAGCTTCAATCAAGCTTTCATTCTTTTATCACATGTCCAATTGAAAAGAATATCGTAAAATCAATGTAAGTATTCTTTATAAGTTGTTCAAAATAAGGAACGGTGGAAAGTACGTGTATACATAAGTATATGGAAATGTACGACTTCAAAATATAATAATGTTCTTCTCCAAGTACAGTTTACACCAAAAATTTACTACCTGGAAAAATCCTTTGCATTCTGTCCAGTCTAAAGTTTATCGCCATTTTAAGTGATAAGAAAAAATGCAATAATTGGGTAAAATGTAAAAATACAGTAATTGCATTTTTATCTTATCTTTTTTGCGTACTTGCCGCCAAGATACTCGTAATTCGATAAAGTAAACATTTAGTGTCAAAATTACAACTTAATAGTAATTATCCTGCTTTCGCCTCCGAGATTTATTTTACCATGTAGTACCCCTGTACGACAACCCAATCCGCACACAATATTCAGCGTAGTAGTATTAAAAAACAAAAGAGCGGGCAACCCCACCCCTACCACGCTGTGGGCTCGGTGTCCGAGCGGTCTCATTCCTTTGTGCGCACGCGCAACGACCGCACGCAGTATAAGAAAAATGCTTAAGTGACGTCACCAGGACGTTTTTACCGACAAAAAACGTAATTATTTTAAGTTGTGCAGTGTAGTGACGAGAATTAGACCCAACAAAAGGTTGGTTGTAACAACTATTTTGTGCAAGTGCTCGTACATTTTTATTATAAGCGTTGTGACACGACGCGTAACTTTGACCCATTTTTAGCTCCAAGTTAACGCGCGATGTTAACCAGTAGCCATTTTTTTGCTCCGAGGTAATGCGAGATGTTACCCAGTAGCCATTCTTTTGCAAACCTTTGTTTGTCACCTGTCATCCGCTTTGCAATGGAGGGAAGTCGAATCTTAATTTCGAACTCCTCCTATGTTCTTCTGATTAATTTCGTTGCGGGTCCAATGACAGTTTAACTTTCCCCCGGGACAAACTTGACCTTCATTGGTTGGGTTTTTGTGGCGGTCAAGCTGTAGATCCTGGCTACACAGGAGTTGCAGTGGTGGGAACGAGAGGTGGGAATAGTCCCGTTTACCTGATATTATCAAATTATACGATCACAAAAATGATTCTCGTACACAGTCATAGGACCAAAAATACATGTTTTATTAAAAGCTCTATGAACTCAGCTAGTTTTAAAAGTTTTCAGTAACAATTATAGCTGTATTAAAAATTACGTAAACTCGTTCATCTTAAGTAGGTATAAGTCCACAATCTCATGAATAAAATAAGCGTAAACTACGTAAGATGGCAGTTTTCACATAACTCTTAGTCTGCATCATTTTTGTTCACGTGAAAAGTCACCCCGTATCATTACGTGCGAAGAGGGTTAGGAAATTGCACTTGCACTTGCTACGCGTGACATGAAGCGAAGAAACTGTTGATATGTTTTATAAAATATTGTAAAATTGTAAAATAATGTTGAATAATCGAATAGAAGGGTAAAGTACCATGTTTTGGGAGCGACTTATTGAGTATGAATAAGTAGGTACATAATAAAATAAAATTGTTTTTTTTGGTATTTCTTTTAGAGGTCAATAGAGTCGGCTCTCGTGTATTGTAATGATATAATTACTTCAATAACAATTAACATTATAAGATGGAATTATTTACTGCAATGTCAAGAAATGATCATGGGTCGTGAATTATTTTTTAACATCATACACACTGTAACATTATATCATTATCGACTGTATCGATTAATCAGTGTATCTAGATTTATAAGTAAGATACTAAAAAAAAAACTAAAATAAAAAAGATACTAAAATACTTACCTAGATATTTTTATCCATCTATTTACAATATATTTTAAGCCACTTACCTTCAACGTGTATAAGCGACTATTATTTTTTGTAAATTGTTGCCAACACTCGATTTTGTTTACTGGCAATCCCATGATTGGTGTGTGCAGCGCTTGATTTAATGGAAGTGGCCATCGCCATCGCTTTTAATTGAGTCTCGAGTAGGGTAAAAGTACGTATAGTCGGCAAATAAGGTTCGAAGAGCGTCGATAATTTTAATATTGCACGACGAATATCCAAATATACTATTCACAAAAAGTATAATAGTCACAAAAAGAAAACTGATGCCCTTTTGCCAATGTCTGCAAATACGTTTATCTTTGCTGAGCAAAAAAATCTGGTATACAGGGTGTTAAGTAAATGGGTATATGAGCCGACACTAGTCCAAAATATTTACTTGTACTTATTCTTAACCTACTTGTTTCTCTAATTACAATTACTAAAATAAATAATTTAAAAACCATCAATCTCACATTGCCAATATCAACATGCTCTTAGTTACTAAACGTTCAGCCTCGCATATTAATTCAAATGATGAATAACACTTGATATTGTATCCCCTCTTGACGATAATAGCAAAATAATTCGAACAAAATTACAGCAAAAAGCGCCCCGTCTTAGTAGCTCGCACATCTTGTGAGCAGCAGGTGGTAGAAACATCCCCTAAATAAGGGGGAGATTTTTTGTCGATTTAGACATAAACGCCTTATAACGTTTGCTGGGATGTAATGAAACTACTTTCACGCTATGTATTTATGATCTACGATTTGAAACGATCAGCTACTTTTACACTTGTTTAATACAGATTTTATTAGGTTTTTTTTTAATCCACAACATCTATTAAACAAGAAGCCTCTTGGCCTGCATCTAACTTGATAGAAAGTGATGTTATGGCAAAGTTTCAGAAAATAAAGAGCACAATTAATATTTTTTTCTAATTGGTTTAGGGTGTAGTCATTTGTATGAAGTGTTTAAAAGTAAGTTTTTATTACTAAACTTTTTTTTAAATAAAATGTTCGTGTATGATCGATTTTTACCACCTCAATATGTCCCTTTTTTCGTAACTGTACTATCTTTCTATAGGTATGTACATTATTTTTAGTAAGGTATTATTTTGTATCTTTTTAATGAATGCCAATGTCAAAAGCCTACAAAGCAAACTCCTACTTACTTATTCTGTCACCTCAACTGTCATCGCTTACATCCTATTCAAAGTTGTAGGTAGCTGCGTAGAAATAAATAAAGGATTCAACGCAAACACAGCTCCAACTTAATATCGTATGTTTACATTAAGGCCGTAAGGTTGTGTTCACACATAAAGCGCTAGCTAGAAGCATCAGTGTAAAAAGTGAGTTCATAAGAAAAAGAGTTTGACATAGAATTTTTTAATGAAAATGTTTATTTTGAGCGTTTAATGTCTCAGTGAGTCCGCAATTTGTGTGAGTGACCTTAGAATCTTAAGATGTTAAAAGTTGAGTTCTTTTACCACTTAACCATGGAGATAGGTTTGCGTAACGTTCATCCTGGGTGCTTACTGTTATTAAAAGAGATACCTAAGATATTAAGGTCGTGAAATCGTGGATAGTAAATTAAAGGCGTAAATAGAATATAAGAATGTAAATTAAGCCGCTACCTCTACCGCGCCCGCTACGCTCCACGAATATAATTTCGACCTTACCTAAAAGTTCACAAATAACACGACCTTTTTGCCTTCATTAAAGATGCTTAGCCGTGTTCTCTTGCTTTGTTTAATTTCAAGTTGGGTCTCTGTAAGTAGTTGGAATTATTTAGTTGTACTCGTAACTTTATTGTGAAAGTTTGTTGTGTATGTGACTTAGCGGTTAAATGTTCTGGTAGTTGTTTGTTTTTTGCTTGACCTTCCAGTTATGAAATGCTGTTTTTTTTAAAGGCTTGAAGATGCTTGGTAAACGACTTGAGTATCGAGACGTACTTATCTAGTTAAAGTAAAATTATATTAATACGTTACCCAAAATACTATGACTTTAAGTTTAAACGTTTAAATGGTGCTAAGAGGGGTTAATAAATGTCAACTGCCTTTAGAGAAAAGCAATGATATTCTTGAACTATTTCATTTATGAACATCCACTTGTATTTAGTAGGTAATGCATCTAATCTTGCTATAGCTATAGAGTGACGTAGCAATAGCAAGATGAAAACTTTTCGTAGTCTCGTAGCTCGTAGTCTCTGTCTACGCAACGTCGTAGCATTGGCGTATGACAGCTGAGACAAGTTACTCATGAAATAATTGGATTTGATTTAGGAAATTGATTCCTGTGACTTTTGAACAAATCTGAAATTATTCTTGAGAATAGATTCGTTTATAATATGTGATTGATATTATTATGTGACATATTCATTCATAAGCTTTGTACTGCTAGGGGTGCGTGATTTATATCCCAGTTTGAATTCTCTGAAAGTGTGGATTAAACAGTTTATCAGTCAGAGGGAAAACAAAGCTATAAGAATGCACTGGAAGCATTGTTGTATTAAAAAAATATACCAATACCATAAAAAGTTAGGTATCAGTTAGATTTGTATAATGTAAAATATTAATTTAAGAATATCATAATCGTACTTCAAATCTGCAAATATGGTCAAGGTTAGCACCTGCACCATTTCATTAGAATTTTATAATTGAAATATTAAAACAATATTGCCTCTGATTACGCTACTAGAGCGGCTTTCTTATTTAAAAGCCGTAGATTTGTAAGGGTCATCTCCAAAGCTCGAACTCGACAGTTCCAAATTCTCCAATCACGGGGATCACTAATAAATCTCTTGTAGTTTCCTGAAAAGCATGCCGATCACAAACCATACCATTGTATAATCAGGGTGCTAAGCATAGCAACAGACCAACCAAACACACAATGTCTCATCCAGCCGCGCAATGTTCGCGTGTAACAAGATTTACGCGCACGTTCGTATTACGTCGGACTACCTTCGGTGCACGCGGCGCGAGACGAATAAATCAAGCGGCGAATTCGGCTCGCCCTTCATGAACGTGACGTAAATGACTGAGGTCTTTGATGTTGTTTTTCTTCTATTGGCTGCAGTTTTTGGTGTAGGTGATAAGTAGGTACTTTACCAGCAGGTTGGTATTAAATCAATACTAAGAGTACAAAATCCTATTTCTTATACAACCGTAGCGGCGTTTTTTTTTTGTTTTTCATTTATTCATGCTCCGGTTTTTGTCTAAAGACGAGTGTTCGACGTTTGTGACGAGTGGCAGGAAAGTTCTTGAGGGGCGACCACGAGCCGGAAGACGTAGCGTGGGCAGGCCTCCCACTAGGTGGACCGACGATCTGGTGAAGGTCGCAGGATCGGTCTTCGTGGAAATCCTTGGGGAGGCCTTTGTCCAGCATTGGACGTCTTTCGGCTGAAACGAACGAACGAACAAACGAGTGTTCGAACAGTACAAAATTGTATTGTAAGGGTTTCTTATAATTGTGTCAATACAGTTCCTAAATCGCTTTTTCTTTAATGAATTACGAAAAGTGTAGACTAAACTGGGTTCCGTATAAAAATTATTTGCATTTGTGTAATTTTGCTTCATAACTTTACAATTGAATTTTCCTTGAACATTAAACAAAATGAGATTAGTAATGGTTAATTATTGTACGCGCCTCTTAAGCTCACAGTACTTAATATTTAGTATGCAGTAGCCTACCTACTTACTTGTTAAGTAGTCGTTTAACTTGTAACCATTGCCCATTATCTACTTCATATTAAAGTTAGGCTGGCCCTTTGTAATTGGACTGCGTTGAGGCTGCGTATTTGGTATTAGTTAGTCTGCATTCTCTTAATAAAATTGGCGATGAGAGATGTCGGTAAATTTGTTTTAGGCTTGCAAAATATCGCAATCGTAACATGTTAATTATTTTTTTAAAGTCTTATAAAAAGTGTTTTTACGCGGTCATCATCATCATCAACATTTCAGCCATAGGACGTCCACTACTGAACATAGGCCTCCCCAATGCTTTCCATGTTGATCGATTGGTAGCGGCCTGCGTCCAGCGTTTTAAGCAAAAATAAAGATAAACATTTATACGAGTATACCACTCGTATAAATGTTTATCTTTATTTTGAAATACAGTATTGAAAAAACATGTAAAAGGACGTTACGTATCCACTTAAGAGTTAGAAGCTCACGTATACTACTAAACGGGATCCTGTAAAAAACGGGATACCTCCGTGGGAAATAAGCTCTTACAGTTTACTACACTTTTAGAGACATTGATATCACATGACCACTAGTGATGTTGTTGTAAGGATTTTTTTCTGGATGTGTTTTCAAGAGAGAATTTTTAAATAACATATGCACATAAACATACCTTCGTTGTTCCTTAGACCAGCTAGACTGGGGTCTAGAAGGTAATTATTTTTTCTAAGATAAATAAACATCAGTGACTTTCATTTCATGTTTCCTTATTTATCCAATTTTATATGGACAAGTATTATTATAAATGTGAAAAGTGTCTGAGCCCCGTGTTAATTATTCAGCAGCTGATAATCCTGCTGTGCAGCAAATGCAGGAAAGTTTGTACCTGCCGCGTTCGTGCTCGGATTAATCCTGCGGGCTTGTCGGCGGGAATTATTTAGACTGACGAACGTAAAGGGTTAATAGAACGCTAAATACGCGTATAAGGTGTTATGGGATTGAAAATTGTGTTGATATTTGCGAAATTATTAGTAACTAGCTTTCCGCCCGCGGCTTCGCCCGCGTGGAATTTTGTCTGTCACAGAAAAACTTTATCGCGCGCGTCCCTGTTTCAAAAACCGGGATAAAAACTATCCTATGTTCTTTCCCGGGACTCAAACTATCTCTATGCCAAATTTCATCAAAATCGGTTGCGAGGTTTAAGCGGGAAAGCGTAACAGACAGACAGACAGACAGACAGACAGACAGACAGAGTTACTTTCGCATTTATAATATTATTAGTTGGGATAATATTTAGTTATTTTCATAACATTAACGGTTTAATTGATAAACTAATACAAATGCATGTTAAAAGATCACTTAGCTGTGATATCATTTCAGGCACCTGCTCAAAACCAAGCGTATATGCGTGTCTCTCTTATACTGAGCGGGCGCCTTTTTGGCACGAAAATAGCTATGGCTGTGTATTTTTATGTCAAAAAAAAGTTTTTTCTATTTCTAGGTATTTATATTTATATTTTCAAGCTGTAAAGTACGATTTTATGACAAAAATAACTAGGTATTACTTCAAATCGTATACTGCATAACTATAACAGTTTGTCTATGAAAGCCAAATCAGTGAAGATAACTGTTCCATTCCGCTACACCCCGTATATTTATGCGTACGGGGTACGTAGTATTTAATCCGAGTCTTTATTTGAAATTAATCTTTAAAACCATACGTAAGCACGTATTGGACTGTATTAGGGAAAGAAAAAGCGACTACATACCTTCAACTTTCCCTAAAGCAAAAAAAACTGTAGAGTTACTAATTTTTTACACTTTAGTCAAAAGATAATATTTTTCTTTTTTTTTTCAAATTCTATCAGACTACAGTTGGTTCCAAAAGTTAGTTAGTTCTAAACTATGCCAAGGTTGTAGGTTTAATGAAACCAAACAACAGCTACAGCATGTTGATGGATAGAAAACAGCTCACGTGTCAAAAAGACCGCCTCTGTGGTCTAGTGGTTTAACCACTATTTTTTTTCGGTTTGGTTGGTGGTAGGGCTTGTTCCAAGTCCGCCTGGCTAGCTACCACCATCTTACCTATCTTATCTTATCTTATTTAGGGCCGCGCATGAGCGCAGTGCACGTCGACCCATTGGGATCTTTTGTGCTTCCCTATACCTTTATCCCCCCTCATCCGCAAAGATCCTATCCATATAGTGGATCAAGAGCTTGGGTGAGAAGGACCTATATTCTTCTGGTGTCGGATAAGCCGACCCCAGGAGACCCATTCTAGTTCTAGCTAGCGCGTCACATTCGCACAGTAGGTGTTTCATGGACTCCGCATGTTCTCCACATGCTCGACAGCTGTCATCCGTAGTTAGGCCCATTTTGTCTATCTCCATCACCATCTTACCTAAGTCTGTCGCCATAACAACAATGTTAACAGCATTGTTGTGTTCCGGCAGTTAGAGGTAAGATAGCCAGTTCCTCTGTGGTTGAGGATTCCGGGTGAAGCTCGCTTCCACCTTCGGCCTGATCGTCACTTACCATCAGGTGAGATACTGGCCAAGAGCTTCCTCGTTGTGGATAAAAAAAAAAGATCTTAAGTGAGAGAGAGTGTTTAAAAAATGTCAATAATCGCTATGAACCTTCCAGCTCCTTGCAGCTTCCAGTCTCCTTCACGCAATAAGGCCATGGCGTTATTGCCTACGTTTGCCTTAGATTTTCGCATCCACCCCTTTATTTGGGCATGTAGACGTCTGGGGTACGGGAGCGATATTTTTGCATTTAGCAACAATAAACCGGGCTGATTAAACCCGGCAGAGTTTGCACGGGGCTTAAACACTTGGAATTCGTTTATTGACTTTGGGCCGAGTCAAGGTTACTGACCTTTGGAGGGTGCCAAAGGGAAGTGACGCAACAAAAATCGTCATACAGGTTTGTATTGCATTTTTGTACCTTTTTTAATCGATGCAAGGCTAAAGTCCCTTAATCAGAATCTAAAACGTGTTTGCATCACTCGATATCGCACTCGAGTGTGTGCTGGATAAAAAGTTGTTGAAGCTGATAAATAAGCATGATTATAGTTTTAAATTAGATAAATTATATGGTTTGAAATCTAATCTAAGTACCTTTTAAGTGATCCGTCAATCGATATTGAAAAATTAAGGTGCACAAGTGTAAGGTGTCAAGAAAAAATTAAGGTATACCTAGTCATCATCATCATTTCAGTCATTGGACGTCCACTGCTGAACATAGGCCTCCCCCAATGATTTCAACAATGGCCGGTTGCTGGCGGCCTGCATCCAGCGCCTTCCCGCTTTATGAGGTCATCGTTCCACCTTGTGGGTGGGTCCTAACGCTGCGCTTTCCGGTTTGAGGTTTAGTACCTACACAATAATTATTATGCCCACATATTATTTTTTATTAGAAGATTATATCCCGCCGCAAAGCGGTTCTATCTCGTATAATCATTAATCCATAAAACATAGCACCCATTAATAAAACTTCCCTTATATCTATCAATCTGTTTAATATCCGTCCAGAAGTTGTCACAGTAGTTATGTGTTTCAGCCGTGTCATTAATATACCAAAATGAGATATTTCCATGACACCTGCATTGCTTGTTTACCCGAGCGTTGCGTATTTCCCGCCAAAATTTATGGGGGCGCTTTACAATATGTCATTTAAAAATTGCAAACTCTATTAATCTTGGCCTGCGATTAATATTACGGGGGTCCTTTGATAGATAATGGATATGGCAGACTTTTAAATCTGCTGTATATTGAAGTTTATTCAGAATTTCTAACGTATGTGTTATAATATTGTAGTGTTGCCTTCCACTAAAACATTAATCATTTAAAATTTTAGTTTTGCTCATAAAAATGTTTTATTGCCTTCAAAAAAAAAGTAAATCAAATCAAATAAATTTATTTGCTTAAAACATGGTGATATACATATATGTAAATAGATAATAATAATAACTGTGCTCATGTTTTACCTTACTATAAATGGCATGCAAATATTTACAATTTAATAATAATGTTTTAATGATGAAGATTAATAAGTAGTAAATAATAAAGCAGTAACTCTAGTAGTGTGCAATACAAAGGTTTTTTAAATACTTACGTCGTTTTACATAGACGACGATTCTACTGTTAGAAAATCCCCAACTCTAAAGCATTTATCTTGCTTAATTAATATTTATGTTGTTGTTTACGATAAGGCTAACTTTAAACAATGAAAATGATTGAATATTAAGAAAATTATTCACCATGGACACGAATAAAACCTTATGAAACGGTAACGGAAAGATAACTCATTTAACGATACAAAAATCGTTTTAGATGATAAAATATACAACCTCTTAAAATGGTGCTATTATTACAAAGAAAATATTACGACAGATCACGATCCGGTAAATACCAGTTTGAAAAGAGTAACTCCATCCATCACGGTCGGCTCAAGGGATCGCAACCTCTAGGATGACTCACTACATAGAAGGTGTCAGAAGGCCCACTGAACTTACTGTCATTTTTGTATACTTAAAAAAAACTAATCTATGGATGTCGTAAGAAGCGAAAGGAAGTTTGTCGTCAACAACAATGTAAACAGCTTTGTGTTCCGGCAGTTGACGTTAGGGTAGACAGTTCCTCTGTGATTGACGATTCCAGGTGAAGCTCGCTTTCATCTTCATCTTGGTTATCACTTTCCATCACGTGAGGTAGACCAACAGCTTCCTCGACGTGGAAGAATAAGGAGACTCTTGAAGCATAACATATCTAATTTTGAACTAAAAGTATTCTTCTTAATCGGGCACTCTTGTCAGAGTGCTCGTGGTTGCGCTGACGAGATACATGGTGGGGTAATTTCATCTCCGAGGGTAGCTTTCCTGGCGATGTGCTTCCATTTCTGACGGTTAGAGGCGTCGCGAGTACACTGGACCATGGTGGACTCAGTGGCTTTTGTGATGGCGTCTATCCAGCGGGTTGGCGATCGACCGCGTGCTCTCTAAAAGTACTAAAAGAACTAAAAGTAAACCTTACATAAAGTTACATTAACTTAATGTAAGGTCTTAAAAAAAAGGAACTTGCAGTTCGAGAGTTGGTATGTAAATAATATAAGTACAAAGTGTACCTACTATTCCTATTTATACTGTGGCGGAACCAACCAAATCTTTTTTCGCCTCCGGTGTGGTTTCCATTCAACATTGTCGCTGTGACGGATGTGAGGCGACTGAATCGCCGAATAGCGAAAGCTTTTTGCAGATAGAGTGACAGTTTAACTTGTTCATTGCTTAGGTTACCCATATTACGGGTTTCTATAACAATCATATTAGTATTACTGTGCCGCGTTAACTAAAAATTTCAAAACGAAGATTTTGTAAGTTCCTATTAGTCCGGTCAAATTAGACATTGTTCAACTGTATGGCGAATTATTGCAGTGTTGATGTCTAATTTGACCGGACTAGGTATATGGTACGATAATCGAGAAAGGCTTTCCGGAAAATGAACTTACTTGTATGTGAACTCCAATTACAAAGGAGGATGACGTATGGGAATTACGAGTAAGCACCGCTGTCAAATCTGTTGGCCCCTGAATAGTTTTAGCACCCAATCTTGTAATGTTGCTAGTTGCATTTTTCAGGTCTTAATTGAACATTCAAGCCCACTCTTTAACAGATACAGCCGCCATTGCAGCAAAACAATGCATTATTAAAAGACCGTAAAATTCACAAAACATTGTTGACAAAATGGAAGAACCCTAGCATGAAATAACAATCGCTTTGTGTTCCATTTTCAACTCAAAACCGGAGCCGATTCTCAAGAGAAAAATCCATACTCATCGTTACGAAGGCGTGACTTGAAAAATCTACCAATAAATATCACAGCAAGGCGCCTTAGCCCCTTTCCTTGCCTTGGGGAGCGACCATCGATTGTCAGTAATTATATTATCCTACCCCAAGGTACGTACCTGTGACTGTTAATTCACATAAAAATAGGGAACGTGGTTTTGGGGTGACGCCTCTTAAAGTTCGTTGGATTATGTTCCTTGAACAAAGATTGGGAAGATTAAACGAAGTGCATAGACAATGAAGATTTAATTTAATGAAGGAAATTGTTTGTTTTGATGGTGTATTGTTTGAGTTGTATCATTCCGTCTACGAATATTTTTTTTTAAAATATAGACAAGAATAATTGACATCTCGCATGGGACAGGAAACTACAAATAGCTATTTAACTTTCCGCCCACGCAACTTGGGCTTACATTTTTGGACTACCCGATTTAGTGAGATCCAATTTAGAATTAAATTATAATTTTAATTAAAACCTTCTGCCCACCTCAATAAAAATTATCAAACTCGATTAACCCTTACAAATATTCGTGGCACGATCTTAGTTTTTAACTAAGTAATTTGGAATCCAGCCTGATCCTTTAATTAACAATTCATGGAACGCAAAAACAAAGTCGCATAATCCTGTTAGAGGTGCTCGAGCTTTTGTCCGTGGGTTTATCTATACCTCCGACAGAGGGATCACTCCGTATTAGTGAGGTCCGACGAGTGCTGGCACAGGCACGGACTCGGCGAGAATGTGGGAGTCACTATGATTACAGTGACCCCCCATTTAACTACCTATTAGGGTAGTTAAATCCGTTGCAATGTAAACCTACTTAATTTGATCTTACTGATACAATCGAAGTCTTTATTTGAAAAAGCACGGTTATTTTTTATTAATTAAAAGTAGAGGATGTGATGACACCAGATATTAACATTCAAAAATAGACCAGAAAGCGTATTAATAATACACTCAAAGAGACAGAAAACTTATTCTCCTGTTTTCTAATAGTGAGTAGAGCACATGCTCGTGTGTGTTTATCCATCCTCATAAAGCCATCTTCTTGAGGTTCACTGAGTTAAGAGGCTTTTAACTCGTACATTACCTTTGTCACTAAGCTGAAAAATACAACATAATATAACTGATGGGAAGACCCCCACTAGGAGGACCGACGATCTGGTGAAGGTCGCGGGAGATGCCTAGATGCGGGCGGCGCAAGACGGGTCGTTGTGGAAAAGGAGGCCTTTTTCCAGCAGTGGACGTCAATTAGCTGAAACTGCACAGAGAAAGTATTCAAAACAAATATTAAACGAATCCCAAATCCGTTCCTGTATCACCACTGGATAGAGGTGCATTAATATTCTAACTATGTCGAATGTGTTTTGTTTGGAGGGTGCGATTGTTTTTGTTTTAATTCGCGACGTGTTTTAGACTGTCATTCTGCCTGAGGTGCGACTAATTTGTAAAGGTGTTTGGTGACCGACGCGAAAATTGCGTTATGTTTTCATTTAATATGATATGCATGCATAGGTACACAAAAATGTAGTCAACTGTGCATGTTTTTTAAGCTCTATGAAGCATGAGTCACATTGTCATGAGTGCAGCTGTGCGGTACTTAATGGTTTTAGTAAATTATTATTGGGCAATAACTACAGTAATGTGGAAATAGAGGCCCTATTATTATTTTTAATAATCTTACCTTAATAACGTATGTGGCATTCATCGAGCGTACACAACGAGCTTTTAAATTCGGTCTTATTTTGTTTCTTAATTCGTGATTAATTTATGCAATAAATTAAAGGCAATTAAATCCCAAAATTGTTATCAATTTACAGCCAATTTTAACAAATTCCGTTCAGGTAAAACCCAGTCCCGGGTCAGCAAAACTTATCACCCGGGCCGGATTTATCTCCAGCTGCAGGTGACAAAGCAAGAAAACAAAGTTGTCCGACATTATTCATGTTTATCTCTTCTCCGGCAACGCCGCAATTAGAAAACTGCAGTCCACTTTAAATACAACGCTTACTCCGATACTTCTTTTTCACAGTTGCACGTGCAGTGTTTTGTTTTGTGTATTTATGAGGTAAATGTTTTCATTTCACGAGGGGTTAAATCATGTTTTCTTCATCGAGTTGTCTGTGGTTTGACGTATAAAAGTCTCCAGCTCGTGTTTTGCCCTACATAATCAACAAAAACATGTCAACATTCAATATTTTTTGTAGGTAATTTTGTTTAACGTTAAGATGTTTTTGTTGATTGTTTAGAGCAAAACACGCGCTAGAGACCCGGCTTTAGGAAACAGGACGTGCTAGAGTTATGACTCGACTAGAAAATTGAGGTATAAGACAAAAAAAGAAGCTTTTAAATAAATACTTGTCAGAATGTGATTTTTGGAGTTATGTTAGCTTATAAGTCATGTGCAATATACCTAATGTAATAAATAAATAACTACCTACCAGACGTTTCTCCGTGTGCCTACGTAGGTACGAGTACCTATGTCTGAATCAAATCTAAGATAGTAGAAGCATTGGTGTGCCTAAATTGGAATCAAATCCGAAAAAGTAGAGACAGACGACAAAGTAAGAACAGAAAGTTGCAAGACATTATTCATGTTTATCGCTCTGGAGGCAGGAACCCGCAATTAGAAAACTGCAGTTCAGTTTAAACACAAAGCTTACTTTGTTCTTCTTTTTAACCGTTGCAGTACGAGTAATGTTATACAGCGCCGTGTTTTGTTTTCGGTGATGTTTTAGTTTTTTTTACGACAAGCACCAAAATATTGGGTTTATTATTTTGTAACACATTGGGAATTCCACTGCAAGCGTTTAAGTTCTTTGTGAAACTTATGCAATCTTCACATCACCTTTGTGTAACTTTATTTACAGTACAGAATGAATTAAAATACTAAAATACTTGGTCTTTATACTTGTAGGGCAAAGCTTCTTTTTTTGTTTTTAAAATGATTGGGCTAGAAGTTAATGAAACTGGGCTGTTTTTTTGGGTAGTTGAATCTTGTCTGGTGCTCTGTTATACTGCCATTGAATCACACAGCTGATGATCGCAGCCCACCCCTAAAAAGCGTAAGGAAGCCGCCTTCTTAATGGTTCCGTCGTAATAATCCTGGTAATTACACAGCCGCCGCCTGCATACAGAGTAGCTCGGTGTTTACACATTACCATTATTTAGGATTCGAGTAATTGCACCGATTTGTCGCAATTAGGAAGGTGTTGCCAGTAAAGTGTGACTAATTTTTGATGGAACGGTTTTTAAAGGAGCAAAGCTGTGTGTAAAAAGAACAGACTTATTTATATTTTTATGCTACATGGTTTTAGGGTTCCGTGGTCCTGACAAGGAACCAGACAGACAGACATATCGAAACTATAAGTTTCGATATGTCTGTCTGTCTGTCTGTCCGAGGTTTTGCTTGTTTTTTATTATTATTAGGGCCCTTTTCCACGGAAAAACTGGACTGTCGTGTGAATACACGTGTATGTCTTTGAAATTCGAATTTCAAACTGAAAAACACTGATCCGTTCTAAACGGGATCCTTCTCCACTGCTAAACAGGATCCTGTAAAAAACAATACCTGCAGAAAACGGTATGTCTCAATTGGAAAGAGACTTTATATCTTAACATTAGCAAATAAACACAATTAAATTCTGTGACTATTCTAATACGGAGCACAATTTGGAAATAGTTTCGTAACCTCTTAAAAAGGTTGCGGTTTTATCGCGTGAAGAAAAAACATTCCCACCGCAAACATCCCATAAAATCACCATCCCAACCAAACTGCACGTGATCTTGTGCCGGTAAATAATCCAAAATTAATGAGGTTGTAATTAAACCTGCGTTTAGTACAAACATGGGGACGGACGCGTGCAACATCAAAGGGGGATGGAGATTAAACAGCGCTGCGTCTGCGCCACGTGGCGAAAACAAATATAACTTTACCGTCCAAAAAATTACTGTAAACCCTCAACTCTTAAGCAATAGAGATTAAAATTGAAGGTCAAAATTAGATCCAGGTGTTGAAGATAAGTTGGTAATTTCCAAAGTTGACAATGCAACTAGTCTGAACTATCATGGGATTTGTCGTGTAATAGGGTATCTCTTACTTTATGTTTAGAAGCTGAGATAAAGCGCTTTGCTGAGTCGCACACGAAACTCGCTATTTTGTAATCTGTGCGCTTATCTTCCTTGACTTGGCTGGGGTTAACAGCTTGCTAGCCATTAGTTAGATTAAAAGGTTTACAAAAAAGTAAATCCTATGCTAACTTTAGTCTTTGAAAATAATTTTATATGCCAGAAATCCTACCTACCTACATCATTAGTGAGTAACAATAAATTATGAATGTTTCTGAATTAGTTGCAGTCACAAAAATATGTCACTAAATCAAATTCTGTTAGAGCTAAATCGCCAGGACTCGTTTTTGAACATATTTTATGTTTAATAAAAATGTATTTTATTTTAGCGTGCATGCAACATATTTTTGTTCAACAGCCAAACATAACGTATTCCGTCAGAGCTGTAACATTCATAACTTACATTCTGTAATTACATTTGTTTTTATATTCATACTACAGCCATGTTTCATCTCTTCGCGAGTATACAGCGTTAAATTTTTACGATCGTATTTTATATCAAATCGAAACTTTTATTTGGCAGCGGCATTGTTCGCACCGCAAAGCCAGATTTCCATTTACGCAATCTGCGATAAAAGCATGGTGATATTCGATAGCGAACTATCGATTTCAATTCTGTTATAGTGCAATATCTAGATGCGTAGGCACTTTGGGGTATGGGGCAAAGTAGGTCACCTCAGTCTTGGATAATGCTCGGGAGACACGCTAACAAAAGGTGGATGCATATTGTCTCACACTGCTCTGTATGGGTGCCGAGAAACGAGCGATACTTTGTGATTTGCTTTTGTTTTTATTTGCACTTTTTCCTTTGTTGCCAGGTGAGAAATAGAACAAGTATTATCTAAGCTAACGTAAAAGGATTGTGGTCTACGTACCTACTTGGCGTGTTCAAAATAAAAACGTACCTACTTTAAAATTTCTGTACATTTTCCTCTAAGATTTTTTGCATTTTCGATCCTGAAAATAAGCAGAACTTAATTTATTTATTTATGAGTAATAATACTACTACTTAACGGATTATGTGGTACGGCATTTTGAAACGGCATTATGCAAAGGTAACTGACAATTAGGATTAAAAACGATTGCAATATGAGAATGAATGACTTTTAAAAGTAGCAAATTACATAACCGACATTTTCCGACACAAAAATCCTAATTCTCTGGCGCATAAAACGGAAAAACTATGCTATTAATGTCAGTGGCAAATACCAGGTCACTACACCGGTAAGATTATTAACCCTCCACCACTCACGTGCACACTGCGACCGTTTTTATCGGCGGCCGCTATGCCAACGCATTCCAGGGTCGGGTCGGATTTTGTAAAATTAGTATTCAGCACAGGTCATTCCGCGTCCAGCTCTGTCTGGGTGGGTCTGACCGAACGATTATATTAATCCGACGTGCGTTTTGTAATCGCGCTTCCCAAAATTGGTCTGCTGGACTGCGGTTCATTTGAATAACGCTTTTTGTTTGGGGGCTTATTTTGTAATTAATTAGATACCCGCTTTGTAGTTCTGCTCGTCAAAACTTTGATTGTGGATTACTCGGCGAGGTTGTTCACTTGACAGCTGATTAGCGGGGATTGTGTATATTGTTTGAACGTCCAGCAATTAGGTTTGTGAAATAGTAATCTATTTCGAATAGAGTGAACGGAAAATCAAGCTTTCCATTTAGTCGGTTCAATTTAATAATAAAACGTCTAACTGGCGATATCTGAAAAGTTTCCATTCATACCAGTCTTAACGTTTTAGTTCCGTTCCTTTTACGATCGAATTCGCGGAATACTTCATTTCGTGTTTTTTATCCGACAGCCGTCCAGTTAGGTTTGGCCTGCCCTGCCGTTTAGGGTTAAGTAATGTTGGAGAACCTCGGGGAGGTTCTTCTGGGTAGAGAGGTCTACTGATATTGGTGGTTGAGTGTAAAGGCGAGTATTCCTGAAGCCGACAATGTGTATAAATAGGCAATCCCGATTGCGATCACGTAGCTCTAACGAGCAGTCGCGACTATGCGAGCGATCGATCCGGTGACGGGGCCCGTACGTTACGGCTGATAGCAAAATAAGCCACGTAAGCTGTCTGCATAACAAGAGCTTAGGATGTTTTCGACGACGTGACGCTATGAACGTTTTGAATACGAACGTTTACGTTTGTACGAAATAAAAATTCAAATGGATTTTCAAGGAAATATCAGCACAATGCGTTGGATATGAACTCAAGAACATGAAGGAAGTTTTAAAAGAATTGTTAAGTGTTGCTATTAACAGATATTTACTTATTTAATTAAGTTTTAGATAAGTATTGTGATCTTATTATTTTTTAATTAACATAAAACTTTCGGCTCAAAATATTTCAGCCTGCTGGCTGAAAGGTAAGAGGCCCGTAATGAAGTACATAGTTATAATAGTTAGCCTATAAATAAACCTCGTAATGTCCATTCATTTTTTGCATTACTTATGCAGCCTCAATTTTATACACAGAACCGAGCCAATTAGCATTTAAAAATATTTATGTTCCGTGTAAGCATACACTACAAATAAACCCGGCTTATTTATGCCTCAACAAGTTAGAATAAAATACCAGGATGGAAAAAGTGGGCATAAAATAATTCACGTACGGATTGATAAATGCGCGAGAAAAATACGCGCACGCATGAAAGCTGCTAAACTAAAATATAATAATTATACCCTACGGGAGTACTCTGCATCGCCACATGAATCTACACAGTCCATTTTACCCTGACCTCTCGCCCTTCCCATTTCCTCACAATCGGGTTCAGACGGGAAATTTTATCTGAGCGGTGAGGGGTCAAGCTACAATGGCCGTGTCAGTGTATTGGGGTTTTTCATCCTTTAACCATAATAAATGCCCGGCTACTTTCAGTAGAACATTGATTTATAGAGGATCGGCAGCCTGTTTTAAATTATTTACTCAAACATGCACAGTCGATATGAAAACCATACTTGTTACACACATTTAAGGTAATTGAAGTAGGTCATAATAATGTACATTGTTACTCACTCATGCTTTTACTTTTATTTGATTCAATGACAATAACAATGACAATGTAAACCTCAATCATATTTGTCTAGACCTTGACACCATCAATCATTGACGTAGGTACATAAGCTGTCAAACCGAGTTTTCCATTTAGAATTATTATTCACTTCGATCACGTATTGTCTCAAATACACAACTCTTTTATTTAATTTTAATGAATGTACTGTGTGCCTACCATGAGTTTACGTTAGGTGTGCTCGCTAGCGACTGCGTAAAAAAATGACATTTAAATGTATGACATATTGTGCAGCGCCCCTAGCGGCTACTTTCAAGAAATAAAATCTTCATAGAATTTTTTGACGTATTCGCTAGCGAGCTCACCTAACGTAAACTCATGGTAGGCACACTGGAGTTTTTATTGTTCGACGAAGCTGTAAAAATATTGTAGATAGTGTTCAGTAAAATATTGTCATTCTGTATTTACTTAGGTAATAAATTAAACAAAGTAGTGAAGCACAAAAAAACAGTGTTGAAGTCTCAGTTTTCACAGTCTTATGATGCTGCTTTATACTTTTTTGTTTACTCGACCTTGTCCCAAAGTAAGTAAATAAGGGGGTAATGTGTTTATCAGCATGTGTGTGTTTCTTTGTATTAGCACTCTATAGGTCTGATTTTTATGATATTATGTCTGTACATAGAACTCGTTTTTCAGTTTATGTCGAAACTTTATTTCTACGCCGTTTTTCTATCTATTTGTTCATTAAACTTTTTTGAAACGCAGTATCAAGCAACTGAATCGGAACTAAGAGCAGCTCACGTAAGTATACAATTCTGTTCCTTGCATTATACGGGGTAGCTGCAAAGGCAATTTACTCGTAGAACTTACAGCTACTGTCCAACTTCTGCACATTGACCTAGTGATGGTGTGGAAGTTTGCACATTTGTATTCCATGATACTATGGTAGTCCGCTGCATACATTGTTAGTTTCCGTGCACATCTGCATTAAAACAAATGATTTAATACTATTTTGGACAGTATTGTTACACACAATACTATTATCCAAACGGATGTGCAGTGAGTGTAAGCATAGAAGTGTAAGGACGGATTTAAAGTTGTTGTTAGTGACATGACGTCAGATATTAATAGCTACAGATCGGGCTTGTTATTTACAGAATGTAGAATCAGCAATGTTTCTTACTAAAATTGAGATGACTAATCAGTTGACAATTAAACACGTTTTATCTCTACGCCTATAAGAAACAGGTAAAGTATACAGGGTGCAAACGTTAAGTGATCTCACTCGATTATTTCTAAACTATACACGATACCGAAAAACTGATTACTGATTCTGAAAGTGCTTCACAAGCTCTTTCAAACGGTACCAATAATAGGTTACAGAATAAACTGGATCTAACCGAAAATTCAATGTTTCCAGCTTCCATACATTTAGTAAAACCACATAATGTTAAAAACTTTACAAGATATTCAAAACCTGGTTACTGATTCTGAAAATGCTTCACGAGCTCCATCCAACGATATCAAAATAGGTCACAAAATAAACTGGATCCATGCGAAAATTCAATGTTTCCAGCTTCCATACATTTAGTACAGCCACAGTCATGGCACTCAAGTCTTGATAATATTATAGCAAATAAAGCCTAAAACAAATGTTTTCTGAGAATCATTTTAAATAAGAATGCAATTTACGAGTTCATTTTAAGTGTTTATTATTTAATAAAAAAAAATACTTCTAATATTGTTTGGCTGGCATACATTTAGTATGGAGGCTGAAAACATTTAATTTTTGCATAGATCCAGTTAATTCTGTAACCTATTATTGGTACCTTTAGATAGACCTCGTAAAGCACTTTCAGGATCAGTAATTAGTTTTTCGATAACTTGTATAGTTTAGAAATAATCGAATGTGATCACTTATCGTTTCCACCCTGTATATCATGATCAATGCGTGAGGTCTTCAAGTATGTAGGTAAGTACATACCTACTTACTTATGAATTCAAATTCAAACAAACGAAATTTGATATCGCAGCTTTGAAAGATTAAAGAGTCCTTGCAGGTTGTGAAAATTGGAGCTATTTTTCTATAGAAGAAAATCTATCTATAGTACAAGCAGAGCTGTCTCTAAGCTAGCTATTCCTATTGTTGGGTCCTCATAGATTACGCTTGTGTGGTAAAATCTATTAGGTAGTTAGAAGGAAAAAGAGAAGTAAAATAATCAATCAGTATTTTTTTTTTAATTTAGGTAGCTCGAAAATAGGATCTACTTATATTTTTTATATTATTTTCTATTTTATATTTTTTCGTTCACACAGAACCGGGCGCAAACTCCAGCGTTTCATTACAAGAATTTGATTTATCGGCCGAACTTGAAACACAGAGCACGTCCACACACGCGCGGAAAATTGTCCGTAATTTTCGCCGAAAATTGAAAAACAAAATCGCTTACGATTTTAATAAGTTAACGAACTGCACGACGGTTATTGGTTTTAATTTCGTAATCACCGTTAATGGCTTTGTGTGATTGGATTACAGTATTACGTTTGATTGGTTGGAACGTGTTGTCGAGCGTGTTTTGAGTTGCTAGTAACATTTTATGCTGATTTTCAGATAACTGTCGGGAAAACTCTTCTATTTAGACATATAAAAGTTACGGGAAAAACTATACCTATTCACTTAGGCTGGGTTGCACCATCTGACTTTAACTTTGACAAAGACAAAACTCTGTTAAACTCCATAAAAAAACACCAACAAGTTACTGATGCAACTCAGCCTTAGTCTACTCTAGCTAGAGGAAAAGGTACATTAATAATATCTAATACCTGAAAATTTCTTTCCGTGCAAACTATCATCCTCCTTAATTTTTGCGACAAAAGGTCCTTTTTCCTCAAGATCCAATATTGTTATTGAAAAGTTTATCAAAATGTGTTCAGCAATAAAGCGTCATTGCAAATCACAGGCAGACAGACACAGTTTTTCAGAGTGACATTAATGGCACAGATATTTACCATCTTCAGATGACAGTTAGGTACAGTCGCGGAATGAAAAGGTTCGTCACCTTAGTGTCGGTTTTCGCTTGCACTAGGTACTGTGAGAGTCAAACCTGCCAACATAACAGTGCAAGAAACAGTGCTGCTAACATTTAAATAAATATGACGTTTGCTAACGAATAAGGTTTTGCTCGTTTATTTTTCTATCCCATCAGTGCTGACATTGACCAATTGACAATAGGTTTTATTATTTAAGAGAAATAATAATGACAGGTTGAACCAAAAAGAAGGTTTTAGTTTATCAATCATAATAATCTTCTTGACAAGATAAATCGTCAAACAACTTTGATCTGAATGATTTTGAACTTTACTGACGAACAGTTCAAGATTATTTTCTCTAACTCGAGATTATTCTGTAACATAGTTTCAAAAGGTAATATGTGCTCGCGATTCGTTGAAGGAATCAATTTGAAAACTGACGAACCTTTTCATTCCGTGACTGTACATCCAATTACATAAGTGCTTCCTTTTTGGAAAGACCATGAATTTTAGCAGGACCAATATTTTTACGTTCAGATACCCCTATCTCGCGTTTTGTTTCTCCTAGGGCCCAAACCTGGAACCGGGCCAGTGATCGTGCGATACTCTTTACCCTTATTTATGGCCTGTTAATAATTTCTTTCAATTTATAGCGATTCCGAACGAGCCCGGGTTTTGCTTTTGCTGCGTATCAATATTGCCCGGTAATTGGATTCGAAGCTTTTGTAAGTGGTACGGTATACTGATGTATTTAAACTACGTATAAATTAGCTAATGGATAAGATTATACACCGTGTTACTTTGCATTCTTGCCATATTCACAGAGATAAAAGTAGGGAACAATACCTATTATTTAAGATAAACAAGAGACTCCCATAAAGAAAGTACACTAAGATTTTAGTAAATTTGGTTTTTCAGTACAAATTGGAATAAACCAATTTTGTCTCGCACGTTCTACAGGTGCAAGTGGAATAAACCTAGTGGGCGTGGCCTAGTTCTTAATAATCTGTTGTTTTTATGGCTCTGGGTACCAGCCTTTTTATCCAGTCATAATAATTATTTTAAAATACTCTTCAGTTGATTTCAGATTTTCTTTTCTACTTTACGGGCTTAGGACCGTCAAAAATACGTAATAATTATTAGGGTTTTAATTAATTTATAACATTGTACCCTATTTTTACAAATTAATAAATTAAGTATGAAATGAAATCACCTTATTCACAATTAATTATTTATTTATAAGTTCCTACTTACAAAGTTTACGTACTGCGAAGCAAGTGTTCAAAGTGTCCTCCGTTCTGATCATCTGATGAAGGCATAGTCTAGCACGGCGAAGCGTAGGTTTTTCGCTTTAGTTTTCGCAACACATAAACGTTTTGTCTCACAGTTTCACTAAAACAATCTTTTCATGTAACGCGTTTACACTGTTTATCTCTTCTGCGCATACCAGTCGTTTCAAGTCACTCCAAAAATCCATTGGTGTCAGGTCCGAGGATCGTGGTGGCCAAGCTACTGAACCCCTCGTCCAATCCACTGTTCACCAAACGTATTATTCGCGCACTTGACGTCCTTATTATGGGGGAGCACCATCCTGCTGGTAGTAGAGCATTTGGTGTAACGCTAAGGGTACGTCATCAAGCATTTCGTCTAAGACGTCTTGCAGACACTCCAAGCACCATTTTGATTAAATTGTTCGTTGTTTGAATACACTTCAGACATTTTTGTATTATTTATAACGTGATTTGTGATTGATGGATTTCTCAGTTTTTTACAAGTGTCAAAAAGACATTTTAAAGACAATAGATGATTGCAATAGATATTTAAAAATACAATAAAAAGTAAAAAAGTCTCCATCGCCATCGCCAACAAGTGATGTGCATGCGTTACGATAGTTAGTGATGTGTTTAACAGATTGTCGATAAAATAAAATATTCAAAATTAAAAATCAAAATTTTCGGGCATTATTTTTTAACGGATTTGTGTTCAGTATCAGTAATATAGTTACCTCTGTAAATATGGCAAGAATGCAAAGTAACACCCTGTATAATATTTTTAAATCAGTCTGTTATAATGTTTGATCGATTGAATATTTATTATGTTATGGCTAGGTTTATCAGAATATTATAATATTAGTGTTCATTAGGTGGACGGACGATTCTGGTGAAGGTCGCGGGGGGTGCCTTGATGAGGGCGGCGCAGGACCTATCGTCTCATTCGGCTGAAACGAAGGAACGAATATTAGTATGGGTAATTAATTTTAGTCGTGGGCAAAATATACATACCTAGTCGAGATACCTACCTAATTAACTTAAAAATAATTAGATCAAGTTCTAAATATTTCCAAAACCAACAATACCTTCTAAAGACGTTCTAAAACACTATTATGGACGCTTACACATCTAAAGAGCTTTCCGAATTTAACTTTTTGACCTTTTCTCTTACAGTTAATTAACAGTAACAATACTGAAAGATAGCAGATACAAAATAATTAGCTTAATCGATGCCCACAGACCGTTTACACTCAAATTCATTTTCCTTTTAGCTAATAAAGCAATAGGCGCATCAGCAGAGGGGATTATTCACACGTCACCGTCACCACGTCATCGCGCCGTGCTCAATGGCGTGGCAAACCTTCGATAGACTTTCAACCGTGTTATGGAGAATCTTTTGACACCTGACATAACGATCTCGGGATATCCCGAGTTTGGATCTTCGATAGGTATTGACTGTACGGGCGTGAGGGTCAAATTGAAATTGTATTAGATATTTTTTTTATCAATGGACTAAATAATAGAGCAGACTATTTTCTTTTAAAACACTGCCAGTAATTTGTTTCATAGAAATTGTGAAAGGAATGCGTTATGCAGCATAGTACAGCAGTCGTTGGGATCTGGGTTTAATATCTATGATGCTACGAGTAGGTAGGTATGTTGTATTTTTCCGGTAAATAATTAAAACAAATAAATTCTGCTGAAGCAGAAAAATTTAGTTTAAAAACGCTGCAAGTGTGCCAATTCTGTCACTCGGCGGAACAGTGTACCATACCAGAGGCCATGAGAGTAGATTATCTGGCTCAGGACTTGATATTAACGATGGCTTCCTCCCTTTTGATTTATCTTACATATTACATAGATAAAGTTACTAAAATGAATTCAAATTTTCTAGTAAATATTGGGATAAATTTTTGGCGATGCCTTTATTCAGTGATATTTTATAAGCCATTAAAGCTATAGATAAATGTTAATACTTAGACTTTTTTTTTATCCACAACGAGGAAGCTCTTGGCCTGTATCTCACCTGATGGTAAGTGACGATCAGGCCGAAGGTGGAAGCGAGCTTCACCCGGAATCCTCAATCCACAGTTATCTTACCTCTAACTGCCGGAACACAACAATACTGTTAACATTGTTGTTATGGCGACAGACTTAGGTAAGATGGTGGTAGCTAGCCAGGCGAACTTGGAACAAGCCCCACCACCAACCAAACCGAACAGAAAAATCTGCCCCCACTGGGAATCGAACCCGGGACCTCTGCGTCTGAAGCAGGTGGTCTAACCACTAGACCACAGAGGCGGTACTTTCTGAGTAGTAACAAGCACCAGATAAGCTTAGGCCTTGCACGAGAATAATAAACTCAAAAAAACCCACGAGAATTATACTTCCTAAAAGGTATAAATTCAGCATTGTCTACTAGTAGATACATACAAGTCTTTGTCGTAATATAACGATGTAATACGTAGAGAGCTTTATCATCACGAGGCTTAAACTAATCTCTTTCGGCCCGTCCTTCGCATTTCTCTCTGAAGATTGTCGTGGGAACGATGCGGGTAGAATTATTACGTCTATTTTGTCAGTCTTATTAGAAAAAATATTAGTATCTGTGTAATCAAACCTCAGTGAATTAAACATTTTGTATGAATAAGCTTGGCTGGTTGTAGATGAGGCGAAGAAAATCGGCAAGACTTGGAGCGAGATCAAACGAGAAGCTCAAGACCGAACGCGATGGAGGACTATTGTGGATGCCCTCTGCCCCATCTAGGGGACATAGAACATTAAATCAATTAAGTCAAGCTTTACTGGTAGTTGTCGAACTCCATACTTAAATCCAGATTGATTTTCTCTTACATTTTTATAAAACTACATCGTCATGTTTTAGCTATTGCGCCTCATTTGATTGTATACCTTTGCCACGTGATTAATTGAAACTTGTATGTAGGTATTTACTTGTATAAGTACATATGTGAATTGTATAAAGAAACAAAATAAACTAATTTGAATTTAAACCTCCAATTAAGCTATAAACAAGTTACTATCAGTTATTCCAGCATGCAGTCAGAATAGCCTATAAATTCGTCCATCTGCTTCAACCACTGAGAGTAAAGTACTTTTAGTTGTGCATACAAAATCAGGTTCGGCCGAATCCGCCGTAAAGTTGGTACTAAATCCGGGGAATCCCTATCGACTGGTAATAATGCCAGTAATTACTACTCGCCCGGTTTCGGCTGTTAATCTTGCTTAGGCCCCTCCCTCGAGCCAGGTTTAGTTAAAAATTATTGTCTTAGGTGCGATGCATGGAAGGTGCTTTTAAGGGTGCTCTATCAATTAATTGTGTCTGTATCGATTTGGTACTGCTGTTTTGAATGTTAAATGAGTGATAAATTGTGATTAGATTTATGGTATTTTTGTACTGATTGAGGTTATGGCTTTATTGACAAATGCATAGAGTATGGAATGAAGGAATTTGTTTGGTATTAACTTAGGTCATGGTTTTAAATACAACTAATAAATTGTATAATGAAAGCTGGGTCTTAATAATTTTACCGTTTTTTAAAGGGAAATATTATAAAACATTCAATTCAACTACTTAGGTATGCACAATTAATCACAGGATATAATTATTACTAATTAAAATAACTTCCCGCTACCTTTACGATGTCGCCGGTCCACCTTGTGGGTGGACGTCCCACACTGCGTTTTCCGGTACGCGGCCTTCAATCCAGAACCTTGTTGCCCCATCAGCCGTCAGTTCTGCGTACTATGCGCCCTGCCCATTGCCACTTCAGCTTGCTAATCCGTCGGGCTATGTCATCGACATTGAACTTATGAAAGCGCTGGACGCAGGCCGCTACCAACCGGGTAACATGGAAAGCATTGGGGGAGGCCTATGTTCAGCAGTGGACGTCCTACGGCTGAGATGATGATGATTTTATTTTATTTTTTATTTTTTTTATTAAGGAAATAAACAGCATGAGTTTAAACATGTGAACTTAAAAAATAAAAACAGTACAGTAGCCTAATCAGTTTCCACAGATAAACTTTACAAGTTAATCGAAAGTTATGCAGAGTGCGAGCAATTTGATGTGAAAGTGATGATGAATAACTTCTCATCTTGTAAATAAGTACATTATTGTAAAACTGCAATGTAAATCTTAATGTACAACAGTATCGTCCAGGTAGACAAATAAATAGGTATAAAAGTAAGCTGTAAGTATTACATGGTTTATTCGAGTCACTTATTGTAAAATGCAGCAATGGTGAAACTTAGTTCAAGGAAATCAACTCATAAACTTTATAATATTTATAAAGATAATCTAGTGGCAATAGAAGAAACAATAGGCGCCTAACCAGCGTGACAGAGCGACTTCTCCCGGACTACTAATGCGCCCCCAGCGCCTTACATTTATATCTGCTCCTGCGCGACTACGTAACGAACTGGGCAAGGCTTGACGTACACTTATACAATGTTTTATATAAGAGTTATAATGGTGCTATAACGGCAATAGAGGCCTATTTAACTTGGAGATTTAACATAACTCGTAACAGCAGCGAAACGATCACGAAAACGAACGTTATATTGTGTATCTAGCCAAGCTACAGTATAGATCTATCGTCATTCGAGTTACAAAATTGTGGCTCAATCAAGCTCTATTTAATTTTTATTAAGTACAATCTTAATTATCTACAAACAGACCACAAAGAGGTTAAGTTAAAAAAAAACCCTGTATTATGAAGAACTTCAAAATTACTTGCAAATTACACCACATAATATTATTATCATAGGTTCGTCTTTCACAATATTATTATGAAGTCCGGTTGTCGCCATATTGAAAACGATTGGCGTAAGAATAAGAATCATTACAATCAGCAAAGAAACTAATAATGTGTCCTCCTTTGCGCAGTCGGGTAAAAAGTGATTTATTTATGTTAGTTGCCAGTGTGCGCCCTCCCAGGAGCATATCAAACCGCAGCCCGCGGCCAGCAAGTATAACTGAACGGCGTCACGTGACCAGCTTGGCAACTACGCCTCAAGAGGTTTCACCCCTTCTTGGTGATTTCGAGAACTATTCGAAAATTACCCAGTATTAAGTCGTTTTGGATTAAGCGACGCCTGGAGATGTAGTAAGTCCCTGGGATATGAAATATTTAGAACCTCTTTAATCAAGGCATTTAGATATTTCTTGATTATTTCTATGTTATAAGCATTTAAGCATCATTGATAAAAACGCGAGGGCAATCTTTTCGGCTATATTTTCTCCGTTGCAAATGGCTGTAGTACCTACTAAGTATCATTTTTAATCGGTAACAATCTTCGTCTTTATTTATGGTCCAATTCAGAAAACTCTAAAAACTATAGAAGCATTATACTCCACTAGCAAACTTTTTAGCATTTAAGGCTCATCAACTTCTGCAAAAAATAACGCTATTAAAACATATCGGTAAAAAATATTCAGTTACTTTATATCCCCTCATATATGATTCTGGAGTTTAGGGTGATATTTTTTTCTTTTCTCAAGGATCATCTAAACCACCACAAATCCAATAAGTCAATTGAATAAAATCAGTGTAAAATATTCACACGTGTCCGTTACGTGTCCATTACAATGAATATTGGCATTTATGTGCCCCATAAGACAGTTGGGACAGTCAATGTGACACATAACGTTCTTGTTTCCACCCCAAAGAAATCAAATAAATGCGTTACCCCGTGTCCGAACGTCTTGGGGGCGTAAATAGGGATCATTTGCTGAAAATTTACAAACCAGTAAACAGGATTAGTGACTCTATAAGTTAATTTAATCTATAGGTAATAGGTACTTGGGTTGATTTTACTGAAAAAACAATCTGGATGAGTTTTAGCGGCAACTAGGGTCATAAAGGCTTAATACTAACTTAGGTGCTTATATCGATGCTATCGCATCAATGTATCATGTTTCTCTCACACAATAATAACTGACCTGCTAAATCTAATAATACCATTATTCAAAAACATATTTCAGTTTATGATTGGCTAAAATTATTGGCCACAATATCATAGTGCTGCGTATCAAATTCCATGAAATTACTTATATCACAAGACAAACTAAATTGTTAAAAGGCATCACAACAAAACGATTACTTACTAATATTTCCCCATAAAAATCAATACAACATACAAAAGATAGCAAGCCTATGAAAATAGCTACTACATTATGCAAAGGGAACGCATCAGTCACTGGTAACTTCCCGTACCCTTTCAACGTTATTAAATACGGGGACTTGTGTTTTTCAACATTTTCCCGGCGAAACTAGAAATCTTGTTTCCTTGTTCTAAACAAAATATCAGGCGCTTTATTTGCTTGCTTCATGTTATAATACATTGAATAAATTTATGAATTTGAAATGGACTATACCGCCGGGAGCTTAAAGTAACAGTACTACACTGCAGTAGCTTGTTCAAGCCCCAAAGTATTTCAATTACTTGTATATTAAGATTTTTGGTTGCATTGTAATATTATAATTGAGTTGACAATATTATAGTGACGTCACTTGCTTGTATTGTCAATATTGTCATACAAAATCTATGGGAGTCTGGTTTTTACAGTTTTAAAAAGTACGTAAATTGATTGGTGGTGTCAATAAGTCTATTATAAGAACATGCTTACTATATCAAAAGTTACAGATTTCCACAGTAATATTTGGTTCGTTTCAGCCAAATACCGTACATTGTTGAACTGATTTGAACGATTGGTCCTGCGCTGCTCGCATGCAGGTGCTTCCCGCGACTTTCACCAGATCGTCAGTCCAACGAAAGATAAATCTGCTTTAACGGCCATCAGTTCCACGAGGTAGCCCCGACCAATATTTGTAGCTATTAAATCCATCTAATAATATTAAAAACTAAAAATATTTTTTCCCTTTGATTTTACATTAGAATCATGTCTCGCAGAGATGGCTCGGTATTCATTAAAATAA
The DNA here is from genome assembly GCF_004193835.3 of Ostrinia furnacalis. Classification (NCBI taxonomy): domain Eukaryota; kingdom Metazoa; phylum Arthropoda; class Insecta; order Lepidoptera; family Crambidae; genus Ostrinia; species Ostrinia furnacalis. The sequence goes on along the minus strand of NW_021135634.1, from coordinate 462,984 downwards.
AAACGTTAGTGTTTTCATGACTTAATTTAAAGAAAATTTTCCATCATAAGAAAACTTTTATTCCTGTTTCAAGTCTCTATCATTGTTATTACAAAACAAAAAGACTCGGCTCAAACGACTGAAATTAAGTTTTCAGAATTTGCATTTTCCTGACTTAGTTATAAAACTATTTCGTTTTTAAATGGCTGAAACCTTTATTCTTGTGCGCAAACGTTTAATTATGAAACTTCGGCGGTTTTATTTTCATAGAACTAATTGTAAAACTTGTACAGTAATTACTACAACTTACTTGTGTTATGATTATGTTTCGTTGTTTAATTCTCTAACAAAACCTTGGCATTTAATGTAAACAGAAAGATTACAGATTCGTTTGAATGGATCCATTTTTATTTATAATTTGGAATCTCTTTGCAAGCTATTAATGGCGAGGGTTGCAAGACGTAATAATAAGATAAAACGTTCCCCTTCATACGGCGAGTTTCCCCCAAAAAATTGAATTAATTTTTGGCAAACAATCAATGCCATCAATATTAATGACGGCGGAATATGAGCAGTATTCATTCATTCCCTTTGAAGTATCAAACGTGATTGTATTACATAGGATTTGTAGACAAATTTATTTTTGAATAAAACAAACCTGTGTTTAATGTAAAGAAACCTTATGTGAAGTTATCGGTACTTTCATCTTTTGTAACTTACCTGTTATGAAACAAAAGGAACCCTTTTACCTTGGTAAGATTAGGCGGGTAGGTAAAATGACGATCTGTCTCTTAATATTTAGTAGATTCGATTTTTTTTAAAAATCATTAGTAATTTGTATTGCACAAATTACTAAAGCTGGGTTGCACCATCTTACTTTAACTTTAACTGACGTCAAAAATCTGTCAAATTGCATACAAAAAACACCGGTTATCGTTATTGTAGTTACGGTCAAAGTTAGGTGGTGCAACTCAGCCTAATAGTCCCGTTAGCCTCTCGTGGTGGTAAGCTAAATATGCTTGTGTTACTAGTGTTTGTTACTGGCATGGCATCAGAATAGCTCATAGGCAATAATTTATCTGCATCATAAATTGCATAAAATGAAATATTACAAACCGTTATTGTATTACAAGTACTCAATTTCGTACCCCTCATTCAAGTAGAGCCTGCGGCGATCACTATCTCCAATCACAAATCTGGCATTACACAATAAAGAATACGATCAGTCCCCTGGGTTAAACTATCGTTTAGTATTACACTAGCGTTATCGCGGTTGGCACGTGCGCGCGCGCACTTTGCCTTAATCCGTCACCCCATGAACTCTTTGATGTTTAGTACAATGGGGTCCCTATGTTATGTACTTTTAAAGGTACTATTATAGAGACCACCCGCTGAGGAAATTGGTGGACCATGTTTTTGGTTACTTGATTAAGTACCATGATTATATTGTAGTACATAACACTGACTACCTACCTATTATGTCAATGACGTGGCGTCTTAAGTGGTACGAAAAATGTTTGTTGAGCCATAAAATAATGAGATCCTTTTGTGATATTTTTCGTTTTCCTCATAATGTTTACGAAACGTCATTACAGCTTCTATTTCTAGTGATTTCCATTTTTCATCGCCCATTATAATTATAATTTTTCAGTAAAATAAAAATGCCGTCAGAAAAATGCCTTCTTACAATCATTTCGATTCATTTTAAAGCGACTCTTCAGTAGATACATTTAAATCTCAAACCATATGACTAGAGGTTTGTAACTGAACTAAAAAAAGCATTATGTTCTCAATTAAATGATTTGATTACCATCATCATTATGTTCTCAATAACAACGCCAATAAAGTTTATTTTTGAGCGACTAGTGCGACTCTGGATTTTATTCCGAAGTAGAAACAAACAGCACGATAAGCTAAACCCTGTGTTCTTCTGTACTTGTAATAGGTGCTAGTTTTCAACCAAAATGTGTAGTCTGATGTGCTGGTACTATAATGAACTCGCATCAATCACGGCAGGAGAACTGCGCTAATGAGATTATTTCCTAATACCGAGGACAATTTCCCGGCTAAAGCTATTATGTAGGCGCATATTGAGGATTTTCGATCGCGAGTAACGATTAATACTCGAAACGAAATTATGCGAGACAGGTGACGGATGATTGTAAGTAATAATGAAGGAAAGCATTTTGAGGCTGGGGTAATGTGTTTTAAAGCTTGAGGAAGGTAATTGAGAATCGTCATTTGTTTTAGGCCAGAATACTTAATCGTCGAACGAACGAAAGTATTTTACCTACATCTGTTTCCTTTGATGATGATGTTTTATGTATAGTTTAGTTATGAGAAGTTGACACTGTTAAAACCGAGTGAAATATTACCAAATTAAAAATTTAAGTCAATAATGCAACCAAACCTTACTAAATGAATGTAAAAAATTAATGAGTACAGCCCACTTGAAATAAACCACAAATTAAATGATGTACCAACATAGTTCAAGCCTTTAACCTAGGTGATCAACTAACAATGTAGGTAAATACTACCTCATAGAAAGTAATTGAATTTTTTTTTTTTTTTTTTTTTTTTTTTTTTTTAAGCTAACCAAGGCAGGTATTTGACCGCAATCGCACCTGGTGTTAAGTGAGATGAAGTCTAGGATGGTACATATCTGCCCTGTAAGTGCCTATTCACTCTCGCCTTGAAAACGCCCGGATTATAGTGTTCAGGAAATACAGCAGCAGGCAGTGAATTCCAGTCCCTAGCTGTTCGCATTATAAAGGAGTCGTCGAAACGCTTAGTGCGAGCTGGTGGAATGTCGACAATGTAGGGATGGTACGCCAGCCTGCGTCTGGTTCCCCGGTGATGGAAAGGGGCTGGTGGAATTAAGTTATATAATTCCTTCGCACATTCTCCGAAGTGTAGCCTGTAGAAAACCGTTAGAGAAGCAACTTTACGGCGGTGGTCAAGTTCCTGGAGCGACGCTTCAACAAGGGTCGGGCTGTCGATTAGTCTCCTGGCACGCCTTTCCACCGAATCCAAAGCAGCCAAGTATTTCTTGGCAGAGCCGTCCCAGAGGTGGCAGCAGTATTCCATGCAAGGTCGGATCTGTGCTTTATATAACTGCAGCCTTTGCTTATTGGAGAAGTACTGCCTTGCCCTCGAGAGGATACCAAGTTTTTTGGCAGCAGTTTTCGCTATGGATTCGATGTACTCGCCAAAGTTCAACTTGCTGGACATTTCGATACCCAAAAGTTGGAGTCGCTCGGTGATTTTAACAGGCACACCTCGGAATGTTGGAGCCAGACGAAATGGACTTCGTTTGGCGGAGAACAGACACGCCTGTGTTTTGGACGCGTTAAATTGGACCAGATTGGCATCGCCCCAATCAGAGACATCCTGAAGGGCCAAATTTAAGCGTTCGATAAGGGACTCACGACAAGACTCGACCTCACTCCCGCTGGCTTTTGCGCTGGAAAGATATTTGGCTGTCACTGTTGTGTCATCTGCATACCCAAAGGTACCGGGTTTGAGCAGATCATTGATGTGCAGTAGAAACAGTGTTGCAGACAGCACCGATCCCTGAGGGACGCCAGCGTCAATAGGTTGCTGACTAGAAGTGTAGCCCTCAAGGACTACTCTTATTGATCGTCCCACAAGGAAATCGGAGATCCATTTGCATAAGCCAGCAGGGATTCCAAAAGATGGAAGCTTGTTTATTAGGCTGCCGTGCCAGACTCTGTCAAACGCCTTTGATACGTCCAGTGAAACGGCAAGGGCTTCTCCGTGTTTCTCAATGGCCTCGCTCCATAAGTGTGTGGCATACACGAGAAGATCGCCTGTAGAACGACCATACCGAAACCCATACTGACGGTCGCTAAGTAGGTCATTTTCTTCAAGGTATGACAGGAGTCGGCCATTGAGGACACGTTCCATTATCTTGCAGAGTATGGACGTAACAGAGATGGGTCTATAATTTGTTGGGTCAGCACGACTGCCCTTTTTAGGTACGGGCTGTACGTTTGCAAGCTTCCATGATCTAGGGACTAGTCCAGTCTCAAGTGAGAGTCGATACAGGCGTGTCAGAATAGGAGACAACTCCGGCGCACAGTTACGCAGGACTATTGCTGGAATTCCGTCGGGTCCACTGGCTTTATTTATGTCAAGAGAACGCAAGACATTTAAAACCTCTCTCTGCCGTATGCGGACCTCACTCATGGTGATAGAGGCAGGTGGTAATGAGGGTGGTATTTTGCCTGAATGCGCTGAAATGGTTATGGATGGATGTAAATTGAGCAAAGAAGCAATTCTGCAATGTATATAATCAGAATCAAGATGTACTTAATTATGTACCAGTGCACTTATGTATGTATTGCGTGTAAGAAAGAAGTTGATGCATTTTTGAAGGCGACTAAAAACATTGTCCCATTCAAGCGATATCTGTGAGTAAGCTAAATGAACGTTTTATTCGAAAATAAACGAAAGGGCGTCATAAAACAAACAAAAAGAAATAGTTCTTAAGTCATTGAAATAAAGTCGTTATATTCGAACCCCTCAAGACAAGTCAATTTGTTTACATCGTTTAAAGCGAAATACATCCGTTTAATAATTGATCAGCTGTCACGAGTCATCAAATGCCTTTTAAAGAAGATGTGTACTAAACATTTCCCCGAACAAATGTGATTACGGAACCCTCCTCAATATGCAGCCGAGAGAAAAATTATGCACCGGAAATCTACGAGGCTTCATGCTTCCAGTGAATTGAGAATTTTAGGGATAAATGTGGTGGAGTGTAATTTTAAAACCATATTTTTGGACTAGCAACCAAAAAAGATAATGCCATTTTTTTGGCTAACGGGTAGCGGCAGAGGGCAACTTCTTTAGCCGATGTAGTTACGTTCATAGGAATATGATTTATTAAACGTAAAAGTTTGTGAACATGGATGAATTTGTTTCTTCTGCACTAAACTCTGGATGGATTTTGATGAAACTGTACGATATTTTAACTAATTACATCAAAATAAAAATCTTCGAGGACACTAACGCTGAGTTGCATTACCTAACTTTAACCGTAACTACTACGATAACCGGTATTTTTTTGTATGGAGTTTGACAGATTATTGATGTTTATTATAGTTAAAGTAAGAAGGTGAAATCCAACATTAGTATAACGTGCGGCAGGGTTCAATTTGCCAATCGTTGCAGATCATAGTTTGTCCAATTAAGACTTGTTATAAGTCTTAGAGCAAGATAGTCAGCTGTTTCAGCTCCCACCGTGGAAAATAAGGAACCACGGAACCCTATTTCTGTTATTTAACTTGTGCTTGGCCGCTTTTTATAATAACATGCATACAGACGAAGGTGCTTATAAAGTTGCAAGAATATTTCAGCCATGCTCCTTGGCTATGATACCGTGTTTTGTTTTGCTTCATGTTGTTCAAAACTGCGCGGTGCATGGTAGTTAGTGTGTGCTTTTAAAAATAATCGTTTACGCTCCGTAACGCTTGGCGTATTCAGTGTTAAAAGTATGGAATATCGTAAGAATGAAGCCATGAAATGGGTTATACTCGTAGTTTTTGGTGGATGAAATTTTAAAGAGCACCGTAGAAAACGAATAAGCCGTAAGATGTTTCAAAATGCTTTTTAAAAGTTGTTTACAGTGCAGATACAGGGGTTATAAGAATACGTAATAATGTTATGAAATAAGCTGAACAAAACCTTCAAGATAGGTAATTTTGAACTTCATATTGCGAATTTTCCACAAAAGTAGCAGCCATCAATAACAATAATAACTGATGTGTGGACGGAATGAAAACTGTTAAATAATATACGCTCGTATTCACAAACATTACTATGAGGTCTCACAGTGCGCGAGGACGCACAGGGTGACACACGAACCAATCACAGAGCTATATTCAACGCAGTGCGTTCGATTTGCTGCTTCACTTAAGCAAGCATCGTTTGTGAATACGGGCGTTACTTAGGTTATACTTACCGAGGAGTAATTCGAGACACCACACGCATTCCGCACAAATTAGGCAGGCACCCACTCGTGGTGCTCTGCAGCCGGCATGTAAACTGGCAACGGCTTCATTTCATTAAGGCAGAGCATCTTAAGTCTCCCCCAGTCTCAGGCATGACGTATCACCAACGAACGGGGTAAATCAAACTTGCCCTAAGTTTGTCTCGAAGCGCTGGTAGGGCCCAAAAGATAAGGAGACATGTAAAGTGCCCCATAAGGGCTACCTTTTTCTTTTTTTATTATTTTCTATTGACGTTCATAAGTGCCACTTGTGGTCTAAACTGAATAAATATTTTTTGAATTTTGATTTTGATTTTGATTTTGAAAATAATTTAAGCCGCCTTTAAAGTAGCATACGGTTTGAAAAATCTCCACAGTGTTGTCAATACTTCCACTACAATAGTGATAAAAATGTTACCACAAAATTCTAGAGAAACAAAATATTTATTGTACAATTTTAAAATAAATATTGAAAACGGAACAATACTTCACTTTGTTCCGGACCGAAAAACCACAATACACGGATACCGTATTAAATTTTCCACGTGCATCCATTTCTCTAGTTCCTTACTTACCCGTCGTCGCCGCGAGCGCTGTTTGTTGAAGCTTACGTTTGCCCCGTACATTGCATTAGGGTGTTCTACAGTATCTGTAAAGTACAAGTTTCCTTATATTGCTCTAGTAAATTTTCTCTTATGCCTTCACACACAAAGGTGACTATTATGCATCTGTTTAAAGAAGACTGTACGCGAAAGACTGCGCTCACGAATTGTTGTTTCTGTCTAATGTAATTTGTTGCACTTCAATGCTTGGAAAACTGGGTTTTTTTAGTGATCTTACAACATGTCTGTTGCTATAGGTAACTCCTTCGAATATAGCAATGAATTAATTTAACATGTCTGCGCAGCTGCGTCCATATCGACGTAATAATGGTGAATACGCTAAAAGGTTTTTCAATGGAAACCGTTACTTCTAGCACGAAAAACTTTCGTCGACGAAATTCGATACCCAGTCTTCGAATTCAACGATAACGTGACGATCTCGTTGTTAAAATTAGTTTCGTGCTACCATTCCTCATAAGTATGTTCACTTTACGACACGTTCACAGGGGCGCTGTTTAAGTTTTCATACTACGTATGTATAAATCTTTTGATGGCATTTCGAATACCCAAACGATTCGAAGTCGAAAGTTTTCGTGCTAGATGTACTGAATAACTATTAAAAATATACGAACTTATCAATTCCAATGTACTACAGAATGTAAGTACAAAGTTACAATGAATAAGGTCAAGGTTTAATTTTATTATACTACGAATAATAAGCGCATGTCAGTCTATGTTGAGTTACTAATGGCACTGTTGTTAACTGTGTGTTCAATAACAATGGCGTGTGGATCAGTATTTACTTAGGCTGAGTTGTACCATCTAACTTTGACCGTAACAATAACAATAACAATAACCGGTGCTTTTTGTATGGAGTTTGACAGATTTTTGACGTTTGTCAAGTAAGATGGTGCAACCTAGCCTAACAGCCTTACGCCCGTATTCACAAACGATGCTTGCTTAAGTGAAGCAGCAAATCGAACGCACAGCGTTGAATAGAGCTCTGTGATTGGTTCATGTGCCATCCTGTGCGTCCACGCGCTCTGTGAGACCTAAATGTTTGTGAATAAGGGAGTTAGTGTATTATATGTAGATAGGTAATAGGTAGTGTAGATGAAACAATTTAGCGCTATAGTGGCGCCGCCCTGGTGGCCACCAACCTAAAACAATACGCTAATAACACCATTTAATAATGCTCCCTGTATCTCCAGTTAAATCCCGTGTGCAGGTAAACTGCGGTTCCCCGGGTACAACACGCAACATGTCTGAGCATTAAGAACAGGGAACATTAATTAAGTTCATTATCACTACGTCTTTCGCTAGGTGAGGTATTATCTTCCCTGTTGAGCCGTTTTGAACTCTATTCACTTTTAGTATAACATGAATTGTATAAGACGGGTAAATGCGGTATCAAGTTTAGATAGGATATTTTTATCTATATTTACAGCACTAACGTATTGTGTTTCGTATTAAATTAATCATTTTGTAAAAATATAAAGTCCAGAATTAGAGATGACGGAGGCTAAGGTTTACATTTTAACATGTCAAGATCTTAAAATGATATTATTATAATTATCAGCTTTCACGACTTTTTATTGACGTTAATTTTAATGTGAATTTGTGTTTAAAACCCTACCCAAACTACACTGACATGTAAAACTAAGTATCACACCTCAAAAATATTTATAGAAGTTAAAGATATAAATTAAGATATAGCAAATGTTATCAGTTTTCTTTGAAACTATAGTAAATTATAGATCCTTTTTCATTCAAAAGTATAATCTTTTGTATTTAATTGGCCATGTGTATTAAATAAACGTAAAGTTATTTATTCACTTCAAAGCTGCGATATTCCAAATAATGCTATAATAACAATAGGCTTAATAATAATGTTTTTATACCAAATTCTTTCCATACAGCATACTTAGTCAAACTCAACACCGTTAAAAATTATCCTGATCACAAATTAGGTTACCTTTTTCACGACATAAATTTTTCCCCCGCGGCCTGGATCCATCCATTCAGGCTAGAAAGGCCCGATCCGCGGGATTAGCCGGCGGCCAATGTGTCAGCCCCACAATGACCGGATACCCTTTAATCTTTTACATTCTCATGGCCACAAACTCAATTTAGACTTTAGAATATTAGTAGAACTAGCAGCCGCCCGCGACTACCCGCGTGGATCCCGTTTTACCCGTCTTCGTCTATATGTTACGCGGTTTAGATTTTTTCATACAAATGTTTTTTCCCGCTAACTCCCGTTCCTGTAGTAATTTTGCAATATCCTGTGGTAACTAAGCTTTAAGTTTACTAAGGTACATGCATGCCAAATTTCAAGCGTCTAACTTAAGCGGTTTAGATTTTTCATACAAAAGGATTTTCCCGCTAAATCCCGTTCCCGTGGAAATTTCGGGAATTCCTTTCTTAGTGCACCTCTACGGTACCTAAGCTACGTCCCTTCTAAATTTCAAGTGCCTACGTTTAGCCGTTTAGGCTGTGCGTTAATATGTCAGTCAGTCAGTCAGTTTCTCCTTTTATATATTTAGATTGGATATTCCAAGTATCCAACGGCAGTCAGCATGGCATAAACTGCTGAATTTTGGCATATTATCAGCCAATTCTTAACTAAAATAAGTTACTTGTACAAAATTTAATAAGTACATGAGAGACGAGCAGGTACCCCACTCTGCTTTACGTTTTATTGTTCAGTTTAGTTAGAGCTATAACAATGAAGTTTCGATAAAATTATGTATGTTCGATAAAATGTAATGGTTTATAGATTTACGTAAAATCAATTACGGGATGAAATATTCAAATTCATAAATCTTAAGGTTTTTCAGGGATATGAGTCTGGTTAAATACACCTTCATTTAACAAATCAAATCAAATAGTTTATTCACTATATAGGCCATTTCCAGGGCACTTATACATTTCCCAAATATGCTTGCCCTAACACCACTTCGGGACAACATAGGCCGGTGCTGAGAAGAACTGGCGGAAGAAACAGTCATTTATTTTAAGTGTTATTTTAACAATGAAAAGGAATTCTAGATGAATTTACTAGAAGTCTAGTGCATCTGTCCTCATGAAAGTCGTGTTATAGAGACATAAAGTGACGTCACGCGATCTCCAGGAATAAATTGCCGCATCCTATCTCTTCGCTTACTTTTAAACTTAGACTCTTCTACGGAAAGGAATCGTTTGTCTTTACAAATGTATGGGCTTTGTGATTTTATGCGATGTTGAAAGTTTTACAGCTTTGGCTGCGGATTCGAAATTTATTATAGGTAAAAAAGCTTCAGCCAAATGATATCCACTGCTGGACAAAGGCCTCCTCCAAGGATAAGAAAGATTTGATACCTGTGTGCTTACCATGAGTTTACGTTAGGTGAGCTCGCTAGCGACTGCGTAAAAATTGACATTTAAATGTATGACATATTGTGCAGCGCCCCTAGCGGCTACTTTCAAGAAATAAAATCTTCATAGAATTTTTTGACGTATTCGCTAGCGAGCTCACTTAACGTAAACTCATGGTAAGCACACTGTAGAATAATCATTCTTTGTATCAGCGAATGGACATGGCGCACAATTTTTGTTGAAGATGCCAATAAAAACTACTAAAAATTAGAATGAATACTGTATTTTTACTTTTTTGATATCTTTAAAAATGAGTGTAATATTCAAGCTCAAAGTGCGCTCTTCCGCTTAGAGCGATTTTCTGCGCGGATTTTTAAAATGTGACGTAGTAACATGAAAAGCTGCATGTAAGATATTATCTGTGTACAATGGTTAGAATGGTTAGTAGAGGAGCCGAAGCGGGGATTTCGGGACTTACTAAAGAGTGGCAGACTAACATACAAGGAAATACTTTGTACCTGGTTGAGTACCTCTAAGTATGAATTTTTGATATAAAACGGCATTAGTTCTTATGCCTCTCACCCAAAAAATACCTCAATTAAGCCCAAATTTGAGACACGCAGTCAAACCTTGAGTGACGACGGAAACTAGCCTAGATAGAGGACATATGAAATTGAACTTCTGCTTCTTCATTGATGAAAACTTATCATTTACCATACCTTATCATTTTGTATTTCATTTTCAAGTCACTTTTTTTTCGCTTACTGTTGAAACAAAACGTCGAATTTTTTTAAATCTCTTGAAAGCACTTCTGAACGATGTCTGGTTTTAATTTCACCCTGTTTCTGCTATAGACTACCTCCAGGGTAAACAGTTATAAAGCATGGGATTCTTTGGGTTCTCGCCTTCACTGCTTTTAACGCCACTACTACTAGGTCTCCCTATCCGTGAGAGGGCAACTACTTTTATTTTTGATTTTTTACACTTAAAACTTCATTGTACCTATTGTTCACGCAGAACTAATTAAAGAAATACATTATCTACAAATGTCAAAATGTCACTTAACCCTTTTAGCACCAGTTTTCTTTTGTTTTTGAGAAGATGTAGGTACCCAAATTTTTATTTCAGTTAAATTATAGTCCAGTCGTTTGGTACAAATTAACGTGGTTACCTGGAGAGTGTTCTGGGAGTTTTGAAAATTGGTGTTTAAATAGATTTCGCTATGCTCTCTGTTAGCCTGTTAGTTAAGAAATTGGAAAAATGCTGCAATAGAGAAAGTTTTGATAATTTTACATTCTTTCCTATTTCGTCGTTACAGCCAAATGACGTTCACTGCTGGACAAAGGCGAGAGGCCTTTGGGTTTTCCATAGGTTTTTTACAATGAACAGTCCTGTGCTGCCCGCATTCAGGTTCTTCCCGCGACCTTTACCAAATCGTCGGTCCACCTAGTAGGAGGCCTACCCACGCTACGTCTTCCAGACCGTGGTCGCAACTCAAGAAATTTTCTGCCCCAATGGCCATCGTATCTACGAGCTATGTGTCCCGCCCACTGCCACTTGATTTTAGCAATTCTGCGTGCTATGTCGCTCACTTTGGTTCTCCTGCGGATCTCCTCATTTCTGATTTGATCACGCAGGGAAACCCCGAGCATAGCCCGCTCCATCGCCCTTTGGGTGACCTTGAGCCTTTTTATGAGGCCCATAGCAAGCGATCACGCTTCAGATCCTTAAAATTTCCTATTTATTTCACGACTAGCTTATGTCTGCGGCCTCACCCGCGTGAAATTCAGTGTCACAGATCGGCATAAATTATAGCCTATATGGTAATCTGGGTTACAAACAATAATATTGTACAGTTTCAACAAAATCCGTTGAGTACTTTTTGCGTGAAAGAGTAACAAACCTAAGACACAGGAATCTTCCTAGTTCAGGTATCAACCCACCAACGTCCAACATTCTGACTTTTTATTTTTCCTGATTATTTGTTATTATAAATATCATAATATTATCTGTTATGTTAGTGAGAAATAACATGACTTTACTTTACTTCACTTTACTTTAAACATCCAGACATCCAAACTTTCGCATCCGCGACTTCGTTTTACTCCATTAGGGGTGGTTCGTTCGTTCGAACGGTTCGAACGAACCATTAGGGGTGGATTTGCGTATAATCCGCTCTTAGCATCTATAGCGCATACATAAATGTAAAAAATGGCTTAATAGTGCACAAAATTGGCAATAGGTGGCATCATAATTGGCAATAGGTGGCATCATAATGGTTACTTTTGGGTTTGAAATGTGATTGAACGATGACAACTAAAAACAGTTGTCAGTTGGGTAAAATTTTATTTTATTTGGAAAAAGACAAAAAGTGGTAAATGGGTTAACGTGCGGGGGCTGAAAAATCATGTTGTGACGTCACGCGCGAATATTGGAAATTTTTGAAAATTTTAAAAGGTCCGTAAACTTCTCGAGGCTCTATCTTCGGTAATACTGGATGGATTGAGGTGAAATAAAGACTAGTGTAATGTATGTGATCTAAACTTTAAATTAAATCATAATTTAACTTAATATTACAACTTGTGCGTGTTGTCCATTACGTTCTTCTTTATTGCCACTACAAAACAAAGAAATACTTAAGTATATGTAATTTGAATTGGTTCCCGAGGTCATCTTAAATATTTCAGGAGAATTAATATAATGAAAACTTATGATGCAACGAGACTAGATGATAGAATAATATGAAAATACTTTGATATGAAGGCATGAAAGAGTGATCCTCACTCAAAGACTTTCACATTTACAATATTACAGCCAGTATTGTTTTTAGTCATCTGGAAATAGTTACCGCTGTCTTGCAAGCTTTAAGGACAACGTTAAGGTTAAATATCTAGAAAACTAGTGCACCTGTTCTCAAGAAAGTCATGTTATTTGTAACAGACTTTCTTGAGAACGGAACGACACGTGATCTCCGTTCAAGAACAAATTGCCGCATCTATCTCTGCGTTTTTCTTTTTGTCGGGTTTAGGGTCTTTTGCGACGAGGCATCGTTGTCTTTACAAACGTATGGGCTTTGAGATTCTATGCCATTTTGAAAGAAAGATAGCTTCAAGATTAAATGTGTTATCCTAGACTCTAGGATACTCTAGGACCTAGAGTATGTGAATTTTGTGTTCTTTACTGGTTTGGAATGAAATTGTAGTTTAAAAATAATCGCCTTCTTACAAGAACAATAAAAATCATTGTCTTCTTCAGGGTATGATATTCTCATGTAGGTATTCGGCGTTATACTGATTTATTAATTGTTCTGCATAAAATAAGTAAATAAAATTAAATATAAAAAGTTAAAATGATTTTTCTTTAGAAAGGTTGCATAAAATATCACTAAACCACAATAACATCAATATAAAAGATAAGATAAACATTTTTGGCTAGTCCAACTCCAAACCCACCGAACGGCGTCCCTAAACCATCCAATCTCCCATAGCTTCAAACACAGACATTTAGGTATTCGATGCACGATAACAAGGGGGATAAGGGTGCCTCCACAGATAACCTGCCAGCGATAACTATACTAATTTAATTTCAAGTCTGCTCTTAACGAACCCAATCGAGCTTCGATCTCAATTAAAACGTGATGTTACTCGTTAAGTACTGAATGATCCTTTTTGTGACTCGTTAAGGTTCATCGGTTACGAACTATCAATCAACAGTTCGTCTATCGGGCTTATTACAAAGTATAGCTTTGTTACAGTATTATGATGAATATCGATTGATATGGGTTTGTTTTGCATTAAATGTTTATTATTGCCTACTGAATTATTATGTTAAAAAAATATTTGGCGTTGTATTTAGTTATTGCTGTATTAATAGACTAACTACTACTACTTTTTAAGAAGTTATAACTAAGTAAAGATAGAAATAATAAGATACATTTTATTATTCTGAACTGATGTTTTTACACTAAATAAACATTCGTGTGCAAAATAAATTAATAAATATCTACAACATATTAATAATAGATAGGTACGATACGATATATTATGTAGATATTCGAGTATACACTATAGTAATTTGTCAATCAATATTGATTTATGTATGAATTCAGTGAAATAAACTATTACTAAATTGATCTGATTTGTAAGTTGAAGAAGCTATAAGCTTAAAAACGAATGCTAGTTATACTGCTTTATTATTATGTGAATCATGATCTTTAATCCTCATTTTAGCTGAGGCAGTTGCTTTGGCAAAAAGGTTAATTCTTCATGAACATAGCAAATCTGTTTCTTTCCACAAACGACAAAAGTTGGGTCGAGCCTCTATAAATCACCTTAATTTATTGAGACGAAAGCCGCAGAACACTTAAACTTGCAGAATTACGAGGTTGCCATTACTCTTCACTAATGCTTCTTGAGATACATTGTCCCCGGCATTGGCTAATTAACCTTTAAGGAATTAACTAGAGAAGTTTGGGAAGTTATTGATGTGACTTCAGTTTTGTTGCTGGTTTTTCTGACTTAATTAAGTCACTTTGCTCTTAACTGTGACTTTACTAGAGGGAAAACACATTAGAAACAACTTATTGGAATTCACCGAATGAAAGTGCTTCTATTAATTTATAGCATGGAATAATTGATGGAGTTTCACATCGTTTTTATACTTATTTTACTGATATTTTGTAAATAATAATATAGGTATTACTTAAACACACCTTCAATCAATTTTTGTTGTGAAATCATTAAATAATATTATAATTATGTTTTCAATATTTTATTACTGCTATTAAAAAAACTCGGGGTTTTCAAAGTTTTACAATTTCTTACCCACTTCGGAAAAAGTCTCAACCATTACAAACTTGCGAAGTAATTTGTCAGCGTGACACGATGAGTGATTTGGATTGAGCCTTAAAGTTTTTGAAATTCTTTTGGCAAGGCGTGAGTTGCGTTCAAATTCAGTAGATTTGCAGTCCCTTTAAAATTTAAACAATATTTAATCAAGGATAAGTGTTGAAATTTAATACATACGTACCTGTCAGGACGCCACTTTAAGGTAAAAAATTTACTTAGTAGGTATCTAAAAGGCAAGTAAAATGAACTGCTTAGGTACCTGCCTAATAACCAACCAACCAATAAATAAGAGAACGAATAAAAAGTGGTCTTGGTAAGTATTTCGTCTATAGCATGCATCATCCAATGGGGCATAGGTGCTCTTAAAAGTCCTGTAATTCAACTCGTAACTTATCCACTTGTCCCTAGCACATAAACAGAAAGAACTCTCAAAAAAGGCGGAATTGTAACAAAACGGGGACAATTAAAGTTTACCAGACAAAAGGGCAGGACCTGATAAAAAATTGTCTGCTACATTCGTTAACGAGAGTAGAAACGTTTGCAATATAAAAGAAAATTTATAGACAAACGATTGAAAGTTCAACATCATAAGTTTAATGTCATAAGAATGGTTTATCTCCACTAATTACTGACTTTATTTCATTGAAATTGAAATCTTACTTAAAAATATTAACCATGAAAGTTAGAGTTCTAAGTTTTAACTTAAGCTAAGTACTTTGTTGCCTCCAAGATTATGTTAATGGAAAATATTATGAACGTAGATGTCAAGTTACAAACGTAAACCATACGAATTGGCTAGGAAAATCTTATAAGAGGTATAATGATACCTACTATAGTTTCAGCGAGACATAACGCTAGACTTGAGTTACATCACCTTATTTTAACCGCGAATGTAACCATAACTGGTGTTTTTATATGGAGTTTGATAGACGTTTGACGTTTGTTAAAGTTAGATGTGCACCAGCATTAGACTTGGCGTGAACGTTTGTAGACACGTTGATTTGGCGATTTTTCCTTTTACTCCCAGCGCGAGTGGTTCAGTTGATTTGTTTGAGTTCGCGATGCCTCGGTTCGAGATAGATGGGGAGCAATTTGATTAGTACAGGATACAACGGGTATTGGTCGATATCGAATTGGTTTTTGTTCAAAGTTGTGAGTATTTTTCGACAATGCCTACGTAACTTTCTGTTGGATTATTTCATTTTTTGGCGTTGTTACTCGTACCGACACTTATCTGCCTATACACGATGTAGAATCTAACATGTTCAATGTTGATTAATTCCTAAAATTAGGTCCGTAATTAGTAAATAATCACAGTAGTCTACTGGGACTAGATCTACTGAAATTAGTAATTTAGTGATTGGAATTTTTGCACTTTCAATATTGTACCTATTCATTGTTAAAGTTTATGAAAATAGTTGGGATTATCTAGGAAGATCTACCTAATTTTAATTAGGGACAATATTATTTGATCCTCTAAAAACTAATTGATCTTTTTTGTATGTGCACTTTTAAAAATAAATGATGTGTTTTATTATATTTTATCTTTATATTAATTATTGGGTCTATATTAGTTGATCTACGGATAAATTATGAATGATCTTCATTTAAGGTAACATAGGGTAATTCCAGGATACATGCCCCAGTGGGATAGGTGCCGCGATTTTAAATTTACTATGTTACAAGCAACTTAGCCTAAAGTTATAGTACGTATAATAGAAAGGGACCTCCCCGTACCACTTTGAGCCTCGCAAACCATCAAAGAGTGGGTTCGTTTAGCCAGTGAGAGCAAAAATTTTCCGCGGCCAGACCTTATCGAGCGTCGAAATAATATTGGTAAGTATCTTATAATGGATAATTTTTTTGTCAGTTGCAAAATGAAGCAGATTTTTATAAAATTTGATAGACTATCTTATAAGTTATACGGGATAGCTATGTTTAATTCGATTTTTGGTGTTATTATATTTTTTATTAAAAAAGGCACCAATCCTATGCTAAAAGGATAGTTGCCTAATTTTTTTTGGGTATAGATGCCCTTAGGGCCATATCCCATGCACCTAGGGGCATCTATCCTAACCTGCTCTTTTTGTCACAGGTAGCAAGTAAGAAGAAAAAAAGAATGTAGTACGGCTAACCTTAGGAAAGTAATAAATAGGGTGCCCTTCTGATCGAATAACCTTTTTACCCGACTGCACTAGAAGGAGGTTTATGTTTTTCGGGTTGGATGTATGTATTATTTTTAATAAAAATATTAAATTTCATTTTTAGTCAACAGTCGTAAGTAATAATACTTGGCTTGTTTGATTTCAAAATGCATTTTTGATTCTTAGAATTCAAAAACTGTATTAACGAGTCATCTATCCCTGCATCAGGCATCTATCCTTTGAAGAAATCATACAGTGAGTCTTCTATCCCCCACATTAGGCGTCTATCCCACTTTTAAGAGGTCAATTAAAATGGTATTTACTCAGAATCGGTATAACTTAAACTAATATAATTATGGTAATATCATAGACGAAAGACCGAAGTTTACAGATACTAAGGTCAAATTGTTGATAAAAACTTACTGACTGAGTTACAGAGCTGTTTCAAAAAGTGGGGCATCTATCCTGGACTTACCCTAATATTTATGTTTAACATACTCTTTTAATATTTAGTAAGCAAAAATAATATTTGATCCTCTTTTTTAGTTATTGATCTTTAATTTTGTTAATTTGATGATTTCTATATCAAGTTTGCCTTTTAATATTGATCACCTAATAAATACATTTCGATCTAAGTATAACTTAACTTTAAAATATATTTGATCTAACCAAAAATATTATTGGTTAATATTTTTAATTAAAAAATATCTTTTAATTTAGTCGATAATTTGTGGTTGAGTGACAATCGTCCGTCATTGGTCGTTTACTGAGTTGGCCAAGGGCTTAGCGGCCAATAAGCAAGCAGAATGGTACATTGCCATGTTTGTTTGAATTACAAGCTTTGCTTAGTTTGGGACTAGAGGCGCTATGTAAAATAATTTCTTACTTCTGGCATCCCTGAACTCGACATCATAATTTTTACCTCTTTATTATTTTTTCAAATCGCAATGTTAATTTTCTCTTAGTATACCGATCTCGACCGTGATCAGTGACCATAGAGTCATCTGTCAACTAAAAAAAGATAAAAGCACTAAACGATATTTTTTTACTTTTAGTGCGACATCAGACGTCAGGACCTGATAAGTTTTTTTTTCCAAATATTTACTGTGTTTGACGAAACAATTGCAAAACAATATTTATCTTTCATACTACTGAAAAGACCGAATATATCCATCCCGCACCAACGCATGCAGCACCTAAGTTCAATTCTACCCGATAACGCAGTGTGAACGTGTTAAGTATGCTTTTTTAAATAAAAAATAAATCTTTGAACATCAAGTGCCTTTAAATAGTTTTCATCCTCTGACGACAATTTAATAAAAATAAGTACCATAACATAATTATTTTGAAGATTAATTGATATATACAAAAAATAATTTATACAAATCAAATTATTTAAAAAAGTATCACAATATTGAATATTTGGTGCTCATTTCTCTTATTTTTGAGGACCAACAAGTAACGATCAGATATAATTTTTACATCTCAAATTTTTTTTGCGTAGTTCAAAAGAGGTTAAAATATCGATCGATTTCATATATTTTATGTCTCAAAGAAAGAGGATCAATCATTATAATAGATGACCATTTATATTTTTTTATTTGCCATTTTAGCTAATTTAAAAAGATCATTTAAATACATGCCTTTTAATTATCTGGTATGCTTGTATAAATATAACAGTATATAAATGAAAGAGAAGACCTATAAAGTGCCAGTTCTTCCAAAAGAAACGGTAGTAAAATGAAATGTCAAAGTCATCAATAGATCTCGGATTAACTAACAAGGATCAAAAACCCCATTATGTTTAAATTAAAATGGATGCATTAAATGAACACGTAAATGTGTAGCGAAAATTAAAGTCGGCAAACGGGATAGGAACTGCGGGATGTTTCAATTTAACTTTTTGTCGGATCCAACAGCGGGGGACTTGTGGCTTTTTACTCCTAGCGGGTTTTGCGTCGTGGCCGTAGCACGAATCTTTAATGTTATATAAATGAAATTTTAATAACAACTAAGAATCTGCCTCGTCAGATGCTGGAGGTAAAGTTGAGATACCAGATTTACAACATTTTTATGTCACAGAAGAAGAGTCAGACAGAAGACAAATATTCCTGGTCAAATATTCACGATATTATATTTGCCGGTAGAAATCTAGGTACAATTCCGTGTGAGGATAAATGCCAAAAGACTAGGAGTGGTTAAAGAGAAAAATCAATCTCATCTATACTCGTAGGTATTAGGCAAGTTTGTTAATGTTTTGATAATAAACTAAACACACAAGACCGTGCATTGTGGAAAACCTTAGAGGAGGCCTTTGTCCAGCAGTGGACGTCATTTGACTGAAACGAACGAACGAATAAACTAAAATCAAAGTCATCACAGTGCTTGTGCTGATATCTGATAAATAAAGGTCATAATTACTTAAATGAAGACCAAAGCAAAACATGTGAAAGTTGCTTAAAAAGAGGTAAAAAAAGTAATATTTATAGTAAATATGCCTTTTGGAGATATTATAACGTACCATTTTGTACATAGGACGTCAACGACCGTGCTACTCTTCTTACTCCATGTACCGTTTTTGTCGGGCGCAAAATATTAATAGGTCAAATGTGATATATGAAGGTCAGCAAAATGATATAACAGCGGCGACAGTGACAAAAAACTTCGGCCATTCACGAACGTTCCACCGAAATGGACGTAATTAATTACAGTGAAGTTTCAACTAAAGATGAAAAACAGTTATTTAAAACAGTGTTGTGTTATGTAAGCAGATAAAGCATAAGGCTATTATGTTGTCATAATAATATCTTTAAGCTAATAATTTTCTTGAACGTGTGAAGGGATTATGTCAGTGAAATCCACTTTTATACCCTTCAGCCATATTTGGTCGTTTCTATGTATATTGAACCTGGCGATGCGATACGGTTCCAGAAATAATTTTAAAGTTTAATAATTATAATATACAACTAGAATACACGCGTGAGACGTCCACCCACAAGGTGGACCGACGACATCATAAAGGTACTTAGCAGGAAGGCGCTGGACGCAGGCCGCTACCAACCGGGCAACATGGAAAGCATTGGAGGAGGCCAATGTTCAGCAGTGGAGGACACCAGTGAAACGACAAACAAAAAAAATGGTTTTATTTTATTCTTAGAAAGTTAAGCTAACTGTCTGTATGGTTTATAATAAGAAATAACGGTAAATTATTTACAAAGTTGTTTATTGCCACAGTCAATGTACTTATCCCATCAGAAAGTTTTCTGAGAGATTATTTTTCGCGTCCAAATGGAAAGAAATGTTATCAAGGGGAATTTCCTTTGCTTGTTTTCATCTAGATGTAATTCCAGTCTAAGTGAGAGTTTCAGAATTTTCGCTGTCGGATTTTCACTTTTGTATAAAATTTTCAAATTTTACTTATTCTCGACGATTTTGCTTATCGTTTCTTTACTTAGCATTATGTTAATACTTTTAAAAGGAGTTGAGTGTGACTCTTTGTAGCGAATTCCACTTTCTGTTCTAAAAACATTTTAAAATATTCGCATTGCTTTGTAATTGTAACTATTTAGTAACTAAAATCTGTAACTTACGAGTAGTTGTAAAATTTTTTCCTAATAAAGGTACAGAACACTTATCAAGCCAGAAAGGGATCAACACCGTATCGCCTTTTGCCGCATTGTCAACCGCGAGGCGAGGCATTTTCGTTACGGAGTGCCTTGCAGTACGGAGCTTCATACGAATAATACTGACCACCTCGAGTTGAAACGGTTATGATCCGTTTCCGGGTTGATAAGTGTGCTTCGTCCTTGTAAAATTTTCAAACATGTTGATGTCGTAGTTTATGGACCAGGTCAGACATAAACTATTTTTTTAGAGATCAAATCTAAAAGTCCTTCAGCCTGTCTATTAAACTGGGTATTATGCTGAATTATATTCATTGAAGCAGTAAGTCAGTAAGACAATAATGGAGTCTGGGCGCCAATAAATCTCAGAGAGAATAATGAACAGACTGTGATCCAAGCTTTGAGTTTGGCTACTTACGGAGCACTCCTCTGAGTTGGCAGGCTGACACTTATTCGAAACCTTGGAACGATTTTAACGTGATAATAACGTTAATGGGTATAAATAAAATGATCCAGCTATTTTTACTGTTTTAGAAAGTGTCACAGCTTAACTCGCATGGGGTGTGACTTTTGTGAGTTGAGTTGTGTTGCGAATGACTGTTTTTAAGGAATTAAGAACAGGAACATGATAGTTTATATAATTTAACTTTGCTTGTGGCTTTGGCTTCTTGTATTTTATGTCGCTGGAGAATGTTATGCAACAGAAGATTTTAGTTTTTCCGGTGAAATTATTTATTTACTTATTTAATTTAATTTCACGTAATTTTAAAATTAAATGTTGATTGACATCAAGCTTCTAAAACATATCTAAATAATATTGCTCTAATATTTTTTTTGTCTACCTATCTATAATAATATCTAATCTAGTCTAATATAATTTCAATCGTTAAATTGTACTTACATTTATTAAAATAATTTAGATTAAGCTTAATTAATATTATGTATAATGTTGCAATGCCCTCACAGGGCTCATGTTCTGGGACTATTTTATTTTTAATACCTTGTTTGTACCACATGAAGCAATAAAGATATCGCACGCACAATCGAATCGTTCGTTCGTTTCAGCCAAATGACGTCCACTGGACAAAGGCCTCCCCCAAGGATTTCCAACGACCGAATTATCGAATATTTTCATCCAAAAATAAACCTTCAAAACAACGCGAACAGCATCACTGTTTTCCAATAAAATAGCCAAGTTACATTTGCACGGAACGTTAATGTGTCCTCGGGCGATTCCCACACTCACCTGAAGTAGTGTTCCGTGTTCCACAATAGTGTGATCAGCGAAACGATTTGCGATCGCGCCCTAGGACAAGGATTCCATCTTGGATGACGTAAAAAATACGGATTCCTCGAGGTGCTATCATTTAATTTGATTATTACTATTATAAATTCTCATGCGCGTATTCACAAACATTACTATGAGGTCTCACAGTGCGCGTAGACGCACGGGGTCATACACGAACCAATTAGTGAGCTTTATTCAACGCTGTGCGTTCGATTTGCTGCTTCACATAAGCAAGCATTGTTTGTGAATAGTACAGGCATTAATGCTTTTCACCTCAGTCTAAACTATTAAAATAAAATGTTGTGGCCGCCTCCTTGGCTGCATGACACTGGCCGCTAAAAAAAAAACTTAATTCTTTTCTCGACGACCAAAATCGATCTCTTTTGTTTTTTCGACTCATTTAGCAACAGTGATGACGTCACAACTTTCAGGATGAAGACTGCATAGCTTGCATTTACGGAACGATGCTTGTGATTGGCAGTATACTGGCAAGCAAAATATGTGAGTACCTACATCATGTCCCTCTATTACTCACTTTTCAAATGAATCATTTTATTCAGTTTGCTTTATCCTGCGTATACGAAGATGAACATGATAAAAAAAACTTTAGAAAAACGAAAAACAAATGAATACCAAAGCTACGCTTTAAAAGTCAGTAACGAAAATGTACTTATTCCATTTTCAAAAACGGAATAATCAGCGAAACCAGCTTGTGATAGCGCTGCAGGACAAAGTTTCCAAAGCCTGTGTCATGCAGATAAGAATATCGGTTGTTTCAAAACGAAACGTCAAGAGTTAGAGCGATATGGAAATGCTGCTTGATATTTTACAGCTTGGGAACATTTTTGTTCTTATTTCAAACGTTTGCGAATTACTTGAAGTTTACACAATGGATTACTTAGTTTATCTATTTGTCTATTTCATTTGAAAGACCGATGAAAATATGAAGAAAGACGGAGAAATAGAAAGAAGGCGAAATAACTCTTTATTTATTGGCCTTTTGTAAGAACAAAATAGTATTTTCAAACACAATTTCATAGTTAAAATCATTTGAGGAAGAAAGTAATATTTTTTAGTAGGTCGTAATAGTAGTAGGTAATAAGTTATTCCTCGGGCAATAAACACCAGGTACATCGTAAAAAACCATTCAATTCAAATGTAAACAATGACATAAATTACCAAAATGTACTTTAAGATATCTTTTATCACTTCTCCCACACAACACTTTCCTAGAAACTGCATACGCTGATGCAATACAGCTGCTTTTCTATTCCTTATTTATTAAATTCTGTCCAACAAGTACTAACAAGTGCCTTCGAAACGCAGCGCGAATTCATAAAATATTTTGATAAAGCCAGCTCCTGCATAATAGCGCAGTTCTGGGTAGCTTAATGGCGTCGAGTGCGTTGCAGGTGCTCTTGCGTTTATTTATTCTGCAGGTGTATTCTGGAAAACATTTTCAATAACTCATTTCTATCTGCCTCTTTCACTCATGCGAGATTTTCACGCGAGTGATAGAGACAGATCGCTATGGGACGATTGGAATTGCCATCCGAAGTAGTGCCCTGATTTCAAGCGATTATAGCGCTGTCTCGTGGGCGGACTCGCTTTATTAACAACACTTTTAGTTTTTGGGTCATTTGTGTGGAGAACAGAGTTGCCTTGTAAGGTTATAAAAAATATTTATTAGATAAAATATAAATGTTCATATTGAGAACTAATGTGAAGTTTGTTAGACCAAGATGGATTTGATGGATTTTTTCCCACAACGAACGGTTCTAAAAAATGTGCATCGCACCCTACATTAATTAGTTGTAGGTATAAAATTATCGAAAAAATTGCTTCATGACGCTTCAAAGTGAGCTTAAAATATGATTCAATTAAATACTAAAAACTACATCATTTATTTATTCAGATTGTAGGTCTGGATTAATGTAATTTGCCAATAACTAACTAAATAACCATAGAGCAGAGTTGCGCTAAACTGAAGAAAATGCCAACCATTTTAGGGCGCCATTCACTGGCAAAGCCAAGTCTTTCATGCCTTAATGTCATCTGTATTATGCTAAACAAGTCGGCCAATCGCATAGTCCTTGCATTCGCGGACTGGCTCGTTTAGTGGAAAATACTTCTTACTCAAATAAGGCTTTGTTAGATTTTTGTACATTTTAGATTCTATCATCCAACAAAAATCTAGGTTACGCTTAGCAACCGTTATTTATTTCTTTTATTAACCGCCTCTGTGGTCTAGTGGTAAGACCGCCTGCTTTAGACCCATCAGTGTCCTGGGTTCGAATTCGCCTGGCTAGCTACCACTATCTTACCCAAGTATGTCGCCATAACAATTATGTTAACAGCATTGTTATGTTCCGGGTAAGATAGTCAGTTCTTCTGTGGTTGAAGATTCTGGATGAAGCTCGCTTCCACCCTCGGAGTGATCATCACTTTTCATCAGGTGTGACGCAGACATATTCGCTGTGAATTAAAAAATACTGATTACTGACGATGATTTACTCCTTCTCTTTATATTTTTAGTTATAACAAAAGGTTGATTTTATACTAAGTAAATGATAAGCCGCCTTGCATTTTTACCACTTGTATGTGCGACGTGCGTAGTAGCAACATTATTATGTTCCTGAGGCTTGTTTTGTTTTACGCAAATCAAAAATAAAACTTTTAATCTACACTCATTTATATTTTTGTATCAATCAATAAATCAATCAAACGGTATTTTTATTATGACGTTAATTATTTTACACATCTCCAATCATAATTTATAGAGGTATCATAAATACTTATCTAATAAAAGATTAAGCACATTTTAAAGATACGGTTCGATATCTCTAGTATCTCTAAATCAGATAGCTAATTGAGAAGGTTAGTGCGAGAGAAGCCGCGTGGGTGAACGAGGTAAGATAAGGTACTACGTGGGAATGATATAAAATAAATAAATTCCCATGACACTTTAGTGGTAATTTGAAGTTTCAATGTCACGATTTATCGCTATGTTTTGTATGTAACTAAAGTGACCCATTTTTTGTGTTGTTAAGTGAGACCTACTCGTATACTTGCTCTTTTTCGTCTTGTCAGCGTGTAGGCCGTGGAATAATAACTGTGTTTCAGTTACCATGTTAACCGACTTTTTAGAATGTGTGGTAAAAATAAGGATTTGTTTGTTGCAAAATCTAATTTTGAAAATTGAAAAAATCTATTGCCTTAAGTAGGAATTGAATCCACGACTTATTTGGAGATGCCATGGTCTATAGCTTTATGCGCCTTTATTCTTGTCATTAACATCTCAAACGCATGTACCTATAATGAAAACTAAAAATATTATAAGAAATAAATTTAACATTATTTCGTTTTTAAATACTATATCAGATGCGACCCATTAAATCAAACGGGGCATTAAGCTCAGCAACTTGGTGTTTTAATTACATGCTCCTAGATTTATATGTGAAGGGTCATCTAAGGAAATGGGCCGCTAGCGAAATTTATACTGCTGCGGACCGCGCAAGATGCCGTATTAAGCCATTTAGTGCATTCTAACTTACACACGAATTGATAATACGATCTCGCTTTTGGTTTATTTAGATAGTTAAGTAACTTTCAGCGTAGTCGTGTAGCTAGTTTAGGTATATGGTAAGTACGTAAATTTCGACAAAATTGTTGTTTTTAAAAGATTTATTTACATTATGGACAAATGAATCAGTTATAGTTATCCGATTATTAAAACGCCTTTTGATGTGTCCGACAGGACAGAGAACAGTAACTAGAACAGGTTAAAGCATCAACTTTTATCAGTGCATAAAAACCTAATTTTCCTAGCCTTTTATGGATAGACGACCAGTCGACCATGAATTTAACATACATTAAACGCCAGTGAATTCGTGG
Source organism: Ostrinia furnacalis (assembly GCF_004193835.3). NCBI lineage: Eukaryota > Metazoa > Arthropoda > Insecta > Lepidoptera > Crambidae > Ostrinia > Ostrinia furnacalis. The sequence goes on along the minus strand of NW_021135634.1, from coordinate 437,237 downwards.
CATCATAAATTACGTTAACAATAGAGGTCTTAATCGAAAGATCGGTTTATTCATAAGAGCCTAAAACGTTCGAACGCTTTTAACCCACCGGGGACATTTATTTTGTACGGAGTATGGAATCGTGGAAAATCACTCGATTCAGCCACGAAATTCTTCCGAGTAATAATATTATGACAATAAAGGGAAAGACACCGATATCGGTTGTTACGTAAGGCGAAACTCGCGCGATGTAGCGTTGGATATTCTTTATTTCGCGTTTTCCGAATGTTTTCGATACAAAACCTGCTATTTTATTAATGGAAAACTCTAAAAGCTTGCAGATTTTGTAAATGAATTGTACTAATAGAGGAGTGTATTAATTTTATTCTGTTTAGAGCTACGTATTGTCAACAATGAAACATCTCCTACTATCTTTAAGCAATTCTATGAGTAAAACGCTGTATGATATCACTGATATCTGATACCTAATTTTATTAAATTCTTATTTTGTTGTTCGTTATTCGGTTGAATGTTGCAAATTACATCAAATGAGACCCATCTCTAAAATAACAACTGAAAGAAAATTGAATATACCAAACCCATTTTGCTTATTCCAAACCATGTTTGTCAAAACAGTCTATGAATATTATTAGAAGCCTAGTTTCCCAACCTGTCAGCGGTTGTCTTCCCAACTTATTCGACTCAAACAGAGGGTGAACACACCACTTAGACACCAAACAAGGGTGTATTAAGTGCGAGTTAAAATTTAAATTGATTCCACCCTCGCTGGAAAATTCAAATAGTGCACGGTGTGATCTGAAGCGAGTAACTTTCTGTTTGTGGGATTCTTTCCTGCAAATTGGTCGCCTCAGGGCGGTTAGTCACAAAAAGTGTGGGCTAACACACACATGCATGACGCCTGAGATTACACGGTTCATTTGGAAGGTAGATTGAGACAGATGCCCCAAAAAAGATAATGGCGACACGTTTTGTTTCTTTTTTCGCGCGTCTTTTGTTTTCTTGTCGTGCATGAATATTACTGGCTGCTTTATGATGCCGTTTAAGTGACAAAACACATTTGTCACAATGTAATGAAATTGCAGTTACCGTTTTCATTCACACTTGTCATAATAATGAGAAAATAGTTATAAAAATGTTTTTTAAAGTTTAGATGTATGCTACTTCTTTTCAGCACCTACACGTATACTTATTTTGTTCCAAAGCAGTGATAGACATAGGGAATCTATGCACATTAGTCGGCAAGTGTATTAAATGACTTAAAAAGAATACAATAGATAATTTTAATTAAAATTTCATCATTTTGAAATGTGATAACGCTACCTAGCACACCAACATACACTATAGTATGCGGAAAAAGTTATTCGTAAATTAAAATAGTACTATCTCATTCAAAGTTCTAACAAGACTCTTATACTTACGTGGCTAAGGCCCTCACTCACACTTACATTACTTACAAACACACACACGTACACGACGCCCCGTGATTACACGCTTCATTTGTGAGGGGAAGACATCTGTCTCAAAATGGTTAAAGTTTTCGCGGAAAAATGGCTGCGATAAAGTCGCAGGTCTTAAAATGTTTTTGAATTAATTCTTCTAAGACTTACCTATATTATTTGGTTAAATAAATAAATAAAATAAATAAATGAGACCAGCTATTTCTGTTTATAAAACTATAATGGAATTTATTGAAACGGCCAAAAATATAGCATTTTGTGTTAATTCAGACCATGTTTCTTATTGTCCGCGGGTTCACTGACCTCTTCGCACAAATTTTTGGTGGTATTAATGGTTAAATTGATTGCCCTTACAAAGTTGTGAAGCATTTTAATTCTGGTGCAACCGTTACGATTTACCGTGAGAATTTTTTGGTGAATTAAATATTTATCTTGTGAAAGTTAGGGCATATTATTATGTGCCTATACGGTATTAGAACTTTCGAATAAACATGGAAAACTAAGTTACAGTCAAATTTTCACCAGGAATGTCTTAACTGACCTATTTTTGGATGCCCTATTACAAAATAGAGAATGCTTTCATTTCATTAATGTTCGTCAATTTGAGAGCGCCCAAAATTCTATATAACGAAACAATGCCTTAATTAGTCATTCTCGTAATTTGAAAGAAAAATTCAAATTTCTGTTGCGGATCGTTTACGATTTGTACACAAACCTCGCTAGAGGCGGATGAGCTGTAATATCATGCAAATTTCCCAAGGTTTAAGTATGAAATTCGTTTTATTTTTTCCTTTCATTTTCTCCGGGTTTCGGGTCGACTCGTAAAAGCTTTTACATTCGTCTCGCTTACAAAGTTAACAAAGGCGCGACTATTTTCGTAAGAATGTCTAATTGACAGTGTTTTTCGATCTTACAAAGTGGAGAAAAATATATTTTCCCATTAAATTGTGCTTAAACGGACCCATCCTAATTCTTCAAGGTCCATGTTAAGTAAAGGCGATATTTGGCTATTCTGCATTTTGTTATCTAGCTCATACAAATACATTTGACTCATGACATTACTTTGCACGTAGATACGAGTACCTACTAAACTCTTTGCCGTGATGCTATTAAAAACTTTGTTAAAAATTTTGACACGTACGCGACGCAATGTACTCGTAAGTAAGCTTAAAAATTTACTGGTCGTACGTGTGCATGTGCACTTTTCATTACAGACATAGGTCTTCAAAAGCATATTATTACAAGCATAATAATGATAAAAGTAGAAAAAAAGACCGTTCTATCTAATGGGGCTGGTGCTATCGGGTCTACGTAATGGCACATGAATAATCTCATATACGACGGTTGTCCCTTTCGCGTCGGGATGCCCTTCAAACATCTGCCAAAATCAATCTTAAATATTGAATTTGCTTCGTAATCCGATGGAAACTTTTACGGGAAACGAGTTTCTATTACGTTTTAACGCAATTTGTTTCGAGTTTTCACCTTCCACCGTTTGTAGGTGCTTCAAACTTATAAGCCGAGCGGAATTTTGGATTTTAATTGCAGGCGCGGGCGAGAGTACAATGTAATATTGTCTGATTGTATATAATGTATGATAACTTCGGTTTTTGCGAGTTTGCGCGTGAATTATATGGAAAGTTTAAGGCTTAAGAACAAAACGTGTTAACTTTACGGCGCTTTGTGATTTCACGGGTCGGTAAATGTGAGTGTTTGAGTTTATAATAATATGAATTTGATAAAATATGACATGATAAAACTCTGTCTTGTCTTGTGTAATTTTCTTAACGTGACAGTAGGCTTGAGGTTATGTAATTTCAGAGATTGTAGAGTCATTATCTTTGAAAAATATTTGCTCTGAAAAAACTTGTACGCAGTTGTCCTTGCATAATTTAAATCGGCTCGCAATAAAGCTGGGCGTCATCGATAGCAGCGTATTCACGTGCATTATTCCCAGATTACTGCTGTTATCCGAATTTTCAATGCCCACAGTTTCAGGGTACCGGTAATACCATTACATTGGCAGCTTTTTCAATTATTACAATGGTTCTTTGTTGATTTAAAAACTGATACAAATTCCAACAAGCTATTAATGCAAGCTATGTCGACCATTTTAGTTTTCCTACGGATCTCTTTATTAAGATTCAATCAAGCCGGAAAACTCTGATTATACTCCTAGCACAGTCACTCTCATTAGAAGGACCGACTATCTGGTGAAGGTCGCGGGAAGAACTTGGATGCAGGCAGCACAGGACCGTTCGTTGTGGAAATCCCTGTGAAAGGCCTTTGTGCAGCAGTGGAAGCCAAACGGCTAAAATGAACGAACGAACGAAGTTTTTTGTTATTTATTTTGTGGGTTTTACTTTAGGATCATCTTATTTCTGACTTCTTTTATAATAGGTACCTCTGTGATTATAGATTTCGGCGAATTCCCGGAATTTGAGTTCAGGTAATGGGCTGTCCATCAGTGAAATATTACTTGGAAACAGATGAAAAGTTCCAAGGATTACTAACCCCTAGGAAAATTGTATAAGAGTAGGCGGTATTCCATTTTGGTGATATTGGAAAATACATAAATATCATCTTACTTTATATGCCACTTTATATCTTCTATATGTCACTTTATTTTCACTTTATATCTATAAATTTTATTATACGTAGACGAAACTGTCTGATGTGTATAATTTAATTCTAAGAAAAATTTAATACCTTTTCAGCCATCTGATTCCCGCTTTTCAACGAAGCGAAGTCGATGCTCCTACTTCAAACTCTTTCTAAGTATTGTCTTTTGATTAAATTCATTGTAGGTTTTATGACAGTCGGCTTTCTACCGGGACTTTTCCACCTTCACAATTGGCTCATTGGTGGCCAAACTGTAAACCTTAGATTCAGAAGTTGCAATAGGATCAAAATGTAAATCAGAGATTGGCAATCACAGAGCTCTATTCAACGCTGTGCGTTCGATTTGCTTCTTCACTTAAGCAAGCATCGTTTGAGAACATGGGCGATAAATACGCTCAATAATTAAATACGGAACCAACCAACTTTAACGGGCGATTCCCCCTTAACCAGATTTTTCGCTGCCCGCGAACGAGGTATTAAGGGCGTTGATGGGCGCTACAGAAACTTCGTTGTTAAGCCTTCCTCTTTTAAGTGCCCACCTTATTAATTAATTAATCCACGAGCTGTAATCAGAAGTTTTAAAGGCAACTTTGTAATTAAGAGTCTGTTCCCGAAAAGTGTTTACTATTGAAATTTCGCTGCCGTTCAGTTTCAGTAAGTGTACGTGATGTAATTTAATTAAATATTTCTTAATTTATTCGAAGTGTCTTGAACGAAATTTTCTAATTATCTTGTAGATACCCTTTTGAAGTGGTTGATTGACAGCTAAGGACTCGCCATAAAATAGGTAGGAAAGTTTGGTATTCTTGCACTGCCGCTTGTGTGGACTTTTTTCAAAATAGAAATTTTCCTACTATTCCAGTAATAACTTGGCGCCTGGGACACACCGCTTCAAATTTGGGTTGGCGGCTAAATGTTCGGCCGAACCAACACGTGCACCCTGCGTGCGCGATGGCGATTACATGTCGTGTATGAATTTGCAGCGATGAGTTCACAATTTCACATCAACGCGTCCTGTCATTGGTTACGGCGGTCATCGCCAACGAGAGCTGCACGCGTTGGTTTGGCCGAAGCTTAATAGGTTAAAAACTGCAAGTACTTAGTCTAAAGCGCGTGAGCCGCTTCAGTTAAAGGGCCTCAGCTTAGGTTTGCGTGGCAAACAGGCTTTCGTGTCTCTTCTTTCTTTTTCATGCGCCATTTTAATTGGTGTACTTATTTAACTGCGCTAAACTGAAACATCACGCTACATCAGACGGTTAACTACTTACCCGAAAAATTGTTGATTAATTCATTTCATTCCCATTATAAAGTGAAAACAAGTTCAGGTTCTCTTTCTAATTATGAAAAAACAAAACTCTGTACAAGCTTCTATGTCTTCATCTTATGTTAAAACTACGATTTGATGTTTCTTTTCAAATAGTTGATCAAAAATGTCTGCTTACTAAGCACTGCTTAATGCGGGCTATCGTTTTAGCGCTCACCAGTTTGCGCCACTGTATAGTAAGGTCCTGTCACTTGCTAGTAGCGAAGACAGTGGCACCAACTGGTGAGTGCTAAAGTGGTAGGAGGACTATCGCATTTGAACTCATCAAGATGGCGCCACTGTAGAGTAAGGTCCTGTCAATCGCCAGGGGTGCCAACTGTTAAGTATAAAAACGATAGCCCTCATTGCTTAAGTCAAAACTACTTTTGATAAAATTAGTTAAAAGTACTTTTGACTAAAGGCTCCAATCAATAGCACTTTTGAATGAATCAAAAGTCAAAAGTAATTTTACCCAATGAAAAATCGCCCTTCTGCAATAGGGTGAAAATTAAAAACGACGCCAAAAAACGTAAATCACAAAATCTCGCAAGATATTATAAACATTGTTTCAGCAATAAAAACTGCAGTCTGGATGCCTTAAATTCTCGTTTCACAAAAACAGATATCCTATGCAGAAAATTAAATTCCTGAAGTGACTAAATGTATTTTCGCTCGTACATACCGTCATTCTTATTTTGTTTTGGGTTTAATAAATCTCACGTTATCTCTATGTCTTCCATTACCGTTCCTTTTTGTGGTGAGCAATTATTACTTTAGGTATTTTGTACCTTGGGGAATGGGGAAAGTTTCGAACCATTTTTTTTAATATACAAATGGCTTCGAAAGCCGTAAAGTGATAAGTTATAATGGAAACAATTTGATTTTACGATCGATTTCAGGTTAATCTTCATTGTCGAAAATCACTTTCATAATAGGGCCAGTGGATAGTCGTTCCTGATAAAGTAACGCTATCTAATGAATAAAAGTTGTACTTTAACTGACAGGTTATTTTCTAATAGGCAATTAAGGACAGGATGTGTACTTTGATTTTTTTTTGTTTTTGTTTCAGCCGAAAGACGTCCACTGCTGGACAAAGGCCTCCCCCAAGGATTTCCACAAAGACCGGTCCTGCGCCGCTTGCATCCAGGTACCTCCCGCGACCTTCACCAGATCTTATATTTTTGTAAAATAACACCTATTATAACCACGTAAAACACCACAGTATTTAGGTGGATTTCTCATCACTTTTATAGACACCGGCACCCCAAGCTAAACACATCTTGTCTAATTGCAATAAGAGCCATTTTCCAACAAAAATGTAAAGCCTGATAGGCTATCGCTATACATACATCTAACAGCCAAAATGAACGAAACGAAATGGAAGAGCACCCAATGCACTGTCCTGTCCTCCATAGATTCGTATGGTGTTAATTTTTTGTGTGGCGAGAGGCTTTTAGGGGACAATGATTAATAGCGTGGCACATGTATCTCTCTTCTTTCACTACAACCACATTAACTAGGTCTCCCCTACCACTCTTGTTCTAACAAAATATCTAAGAGTTATAAGAGTTAGTACTAAAAGTGATAGCTCAAGATATGTTGGGATAGGAATGTTTGGAAATGCGTTCAGAACAGAAAGACCCTGAAAGGAAATCGGTCGTGTCATTGCCTTGGTATTAGCATTGAGGACAGTTGGATTCAATTTATTCGGTTTCGAGAAAGCTCAACGAGGGATTTTCAGTCTTTCCCTTTTTTCAGAACTGATTTAAATTATGACAGTAAGAAGCTGGCTTTTCATAATGTAAACAATTAGGTAACTTCAATACTTTTTCTATAGCTTATGGATTGGATTGATTTTACAAAATGTATGATTACCTATAACTGTGAACCTCAAAAACCAAAAATCAATGAGCTCTTGTTTCTACTTTTAAATCTTTGTAATATTATGTTTTGCCAACTAGGTAAATAAAAAAAGGTAAATATTTTTGTGTTTTTAAGTAAGACCTATATAAAGTGGCAAAAATGTGTCAAAACAAAATGACAAGTAAATAGGTATCGATGTGTTTTTTATCCACAACGAGGAAGCTTTTGGCTTGATGGTAAGTGATGTTCAGCCGAAGGTGGTGTAGTCAAAAGATTCAATTTCCCGGGCTAGATTTGAACGTATACTTATTCTCTTGTTTAAACGCTGGACAGAGGTGGTACCAGAAACAAACCACTTCAATAAAACCGTGACATTGATAAAACAACGAAGCATAAAATCAAAGGACGATAAATAAAAGAAAACAATGATTCGATTCCAGGAAAAGAGATGTTAAAAAAACACAACACGCTTAATGGCCTTTAATAAAAAGGAGCGAAACGGCTTTACTTTCCCGCCCATTAAAACGGGGTGATAAGCTTAGACGCTGTCAACTCATACATCGTTAATTTTGGGAAAACTCCGGTTTTTATTGTCCGTAATTTTTCCTCGCCCGCAGAATATATTGTTGCGGCGACATGTGACACAATTAATGCATTTATCTCGACCGGAAAAATGTTTAGTGATGTACCCATGGTGGGAATATGGCTGCAAGTAGACGATAAACATTTAGGTAACCTAATTTTTTTCCTAGAAAGTTATGCCCATTGCAAAACTAGAGATTGTGAAATCTCGTACTTAGGTGACTACCTAACATTGTACACTTATCAAGTCTCTATACCCTGTTTCTTTTTAACAACACTTAGCTATCTCATATTACTGAAAAGCACTACACACTGCGTCTGACCAAGATAACTACAGTAAAATGCACGGAAAATGGGCTGAATCCGTTACAGACTCCCATTCCCATTCATTAAATGCTCGTCCAATAGGATTCAAACTCTGCTAGATATGGTATATGTGCAGACCATTTACACAAACGACAGTCATTTTAATACTCTAGTCCAAACACAGAACATACTACTATTATTTTCCCACAAATTTACTACAAAATACATCACTACTTCTATTTGCGATGGTTTATCACCTTTACTTTTTGTTCCCAGTAATTGATTGAACACGGGAAAATAAGTCAAGTCTCCGCAACAATGGGCTCTCGTGTGATTGTGGGTATCATTCAGAAGTTAATGATACGGTTGGCTTAATTACCACTTTTGTCTTTGGGTTGACGAATAAACGATAATTACTCGTAAGGTTTTCCTTACGTATCATATCTATACATTGTGCTGTAATTAGCCAGATTGATTGCTTTCTATAATTAATTAGGACTGAGGTTTTACAAATCGATGTGAGTATGCCAAGAAAAAATAATTATTTGATTCATAAAACTGCACTGCTTAGTTCGATAGCTTAGCTTAGTCAGCCAGCGTATAAACTTAGTTTTATTAGTTGAACTATTAATGTATTTTTGTGTCTCTACACCTGTTAAATTCATACTTTCTCAAAAAATAATAAAATAAACAAAGTCCTACTTCTTCTAATTCTTATTTGAATATGTAGTAAGTAATAAAAATCTTATTGCAGCGTTACAAGATAAGCTCTTAGTTATGATATTATGTGATATGTCCACAATTATCTATAATCTATTGTACAGTCGACGACACATTTCAGTAAACATTGTGGTGCTTTACACAGTTTTAATCGATGTTATTTAAACCAGAATTGTGCAATAAGTTTCGCTATCGACTCTACCTACTGAAAGCGTCTCCTAATTTGCAATCTAATAATGTATTTCTATTAATGAACCATTAATGTATTTCTAAAAGCATCCAATCATTTCCCTTAATGCCCCCGCCTTTAATGCATCAACCTCGTGATTACCGTTATTCCTGTAACAAATTGCGTCCCATATTCATATCGGGGCATATACATTTCCACAAGTGGCTGAAAACAGCTGGCCTAAGTTTTATTGCGTGTCATTATACCCTCCTTAGTTGGAGCGATGTGAAACATTTCTTACCTGCTTTCGATATTGCACCCGTAACGTATGAAGGTTTACTTACATATATAGCTTAAGTTTCCCCTGAAAGTTGTTGGGTACTGAAAAGTGTACTTTCAGGTGTACATTTTATGGTTTATTTTGGTTTGTTTGAGGTTGTAAGGGATGCGCGCGTCTGGATGGAGCCTGGTAGAGTTTGCGACCCCCCTCAGTTTAAGCTCGGTCGCTGTGGAGGCCTGTTGTGTAGGGCGGCGCCCTACTTCGTCGCGACTCGTAAGGTACGAGTGTACCGGTGTTTTCGAGTGTTGTGGTATTAACTTAAAGTGTTTGGACTTGATTGTGGACATGGATTTGTGAGGTAGGTGTTTCATGCTTATTAAATTTAATCTTGTTGGATTTTCGGAAATTAATTCCTATTGTTTTTCAATATGAAATAGGCATAATTTTAATTTTTACGATTTTGCTATTTAATTATCAAATGCTGTCTTGATCTTCAAATGATTAATTTTAACAGCGATTATTAAGTTTTCATAAATATTTGTAAAATTAATAATAATCATCCCCCTACCCCTTCTCTCTGGTCATATGGGGCCCACGCAGCGTAATCTCTTCCGGTACAATAACGATATTTGGTACTCATACTACAAATTCATAATCATAATCTACATTAACCTGATAATAAATTTTACATTCATTTTATTGAGGTTATGGCAGTTTATTAAAAAATCCAGATTTTTCATTTCTAAATTGTGCCAATATCTGGGGTGGTGGGAGCCTGATGACCTGTACTACAGGTATGCAAATACCTATCACAGGCATCAGTCTCACACAAACAACTGTGTTTTATGAATTTGTAATGTGCTTAATAACTTGTGTCATTGTAATGTTTGTGATGAGAAAATAAAGACTATTTATTATTTATTTCGTAACAAAAAATAATTAAGTTCCGAGCATTTATTACTATTTAATTAGTTGGGTTTGGTAATAACGTTAAAAAATCATTAACCATATACCGATACTAATTAATTCCACTTAGAATTAATTAGTAAAAAAATTGTGACGAAGCTTAAGCTATCTTACCCCTTTGCTAAATAGTGCCAAAAATAATAGACAAGGAAAAACAAGACAAGGATTACTAGGTACTGTAGGCCCGTTTCAAACATCAATCCCTAAATTTTAAGTGACCCCTATGAAAACAAAATTCCTGTTATGTGTTACCATAGGGGTCACTTAAAGATTAGGGATTGACGGTGAAAACGGGCATTAGTTTCTTAATTAAATTAAACATTTTTGAAAAGTTCTATTAGAATACCGGAAGTACCTGTACTAAGAAAACTCACAGTAGGTATCTATGTTCGATAGTGGTTTGGGGTATACTAATTGGTATAAAATCTGAGCTTACAAAATTTAAAAGCTGCTTATGTCAAGAATAATCAATTATAGTGAGCCGTTATGTTTTGTGTACAGTCGCGGAAAGAAAAGGTTCGTCAGTTTTCAAATTGATTCCCTCAACGAATCGCGAGCACATATTACCTTTTGAAACTATGTTACAGAATAATCTCGAGTTAGAGAAAATAATCTTTAACTGTTCGTCGGTAAAGTTCAAAATTATTCAGATCAAAGTTGTTTGACGATTTAAATTGTCAAGAAGATTATGATTGAAAAACTAAAACCTTCTTGTTGGTTCAACCTGCCATTATCTATTAAATTAAAAAAACTACATTTTGTAACATTGCACTGATGGGATGGGATAGAAAAATAAACAAGCAAAACCTTATTCGTTAGCAAACGTCATATTTATTTAAATGTTAGCAGCACTGTTTCTTGCACGGTTATGTTGGCAGGTTTGACTCTTACAGTACCTAGTGCAAGCGAAAACCGACACTAAGGTGACGAACCTTTTCATTCCGCGACTGTACATGCATTCGTTCGTTCGAAAGACGTCCACTGCTGGACAAAGGCCTCGACCAAGGATTTCCACAAGACCGGACCATGCATTAGGCAAATAAAAATATTCTTATTAGAGACCTTTACGCAGGAAATATTTTCTAATTGGAAAATGTTTAAAGCTTTTTTATGTGAAATAAAATTAACTATCCACTTAACAATCCACACAACAATAATAATTTTATTATTTCCCCATAATAAGCCTTTTAAAAAAATTTTATTTTTATACAATGCAACATGATAATTATTTAACTCGATAAAATTAACTGCTATAGTTGGCTGGCATATTATTATATTACGTACAATTGATTTTTTTATGTGCCATTATTATAAATACTAACTTCAATCTTCAATATAAAACATGCTCATGAAAAATTAAGCAGCAAGTTCGTATCATGCTTTAGAAGAGAAAATCAGTAAAATATCCTCCAGGAAGTACGAAGAGCGTTCCAGTTTCACTTCCGGGAAATGTTTAATAATTCGAGAAAATGAGTTCACAGTGTATATTTTTGCCTATCTGTCTGTACACCCTGTATATTTTAACCCTTATTAAAATCCTTTCTTTCCAAAGCAAATACTAAATTTAGCTAAATCAATAATTGTTCCCAGCTTGCGCAAAGATCTTCAAAGCCTATTATAACATCGAGGAATATTATTTCCTTTGGGTTTCTGTCAGACCGTTTCTAAGAATATCATACGAAACGACCTAATCAAATAGATCCGACAATTTCAATATCCATGGGGTGGGTAAGCGGCTTGTTATTTTTGTACGGCCAAACAATAACAGGTCATCTTCAAAACGAATGTTTTTCTAACACAGTACGCACTTTGTGTTTTCTTTGCCCTCACCTAAACCACTTGTACCAACACCAGAACACGGAATTTCAAAAAAGGAACATAAATTACACCAACGCCTGTTCCGACATGTCAAAAATAAAAAGTAAAATGTCAGGAATAAAGTCATTTAATTCTATTGTCATCTGTGATACCGCTGTTACAACTATACCAATAACGGATGCCGCAATAAAAAGTGGGGTATGGAAAATTAAACTTTATGGTTTTGAATTTAAAGCAGATGAATAGGAAATGAGTAGGAGATTTATGCTGGTCGAAAATACAAAGCAGGAACGATAAAACAGATAGCAGGAGGCGTTACAAAGGCGAGTGCAACAAAGGCTGTACGTAAATAGTGACGGCCTACGTCCGCCGCATATTTGCTCTTGTCCAATCCAATCTACATCTTAGAATTATTGTATGACTCAGATTAGAATCATAAGGTTATAAAAAATAATTCAAACGAAATAATCAACATTTTATTTAAATATCATATTTTATTTTGTAACTTAATTGCCAAGTCATATTAAAAAAAAAAGCTTTAGCACACTACACACGACCCGAAAAATTGCGTTATCCTGAAATAGAAAGAACCGCGGTTCTATTCAGTAAACAAATTCAATATAACTTTCGAACCAACATAACAAAAAAATAAGGTAAATAATTGGTTTATACCTACTGATGAAAACATAAGACGGATTTTTTCATTTACATACCGATAATTTACGTAAAGTGTGTGTTTTATTTTAACGCGATAATTACATGCATTCATAAATAAGGACTTAACAAAAGCGACGTTTGCGGGAATATTCATCCCACATGGGAACACAAACAATTGTCCTCGCCGGAGTTTCAATTTGGGCTGAATAATATGAACAATCTATACATTTTATCTTCTGTCACATCAAGCGGGTATCTATTACGAAATTGCAATTTGATAAATCGCCAAACATTATTATGGGCGGCGAAAGAAATGGACGTGCTCAACTCGAAATGATACTTTGACTAAATCGCTGTGCCTTCTAAAATAAACTCTATTCCCCCATTTTATAGTTTATTATAGCAACGGGGGAAAGCTCACGCCGTAAAATGAGTATTATTAACCTATAAGGAAACCGTAACGACACGGACACTATGATGAAAGCGAGTCTTTTAGTAAATTGGCTAGACGTTGAATAACATTATTTTTCGAGTAATTTATTGCGTGGAGATGCCATATTTAAAATGCTCTATTAATATTCCGTCTATTAAGGCGATAGGTGAGGCAAAACTGCAAAATAGACCTCTCTTTGAATCCCTACTCCTCCTAAATGGATGATCCAAACAAGAAAAAAAAATATGTGTGAGATGTATAATATCTTAAACTAAAAAATTGTTGTTCGTTTTTTTCGTTACAACTATTAGTTTTGACAAAAAAAAATCTTAACTTTCTTCTAATTTCACCAAAGAAATTTCCTACTACTCCTAAACTGCTGAAGCGATTTTAATGATTCTTTCACCAAATGATAGAAAATTTTATGGTCTAAAAAATTGTTGTTCATTTTTTTTCAAAAATCATGTATTACGTGTCATACATTCAAAATACCCTGTAATTACCACGCGCGGGCCGCGCGATAGCGGGAGCTCAGTCTTTCACTAGCGTTCGCACGGGGAGGCTGTGTCGCATGTCGGCCCGCTCCGCTCCTTTGTTTTTCTATAAAGAATTTATAGCGCAGATGGTACACTCGGTATACTCATAGTAGTTCGGCGGCTGAATTAGTGATCTGAGTACGTCATTTTAAATAAGTATAGGCATTAATATAAACATTTTAAAATAATTTAAATACCTAGGTACACAAGATGCTAAATCATTTTTTTTCTAGATTTGTCTGATTATATCTATTTATTCTAGATTAATATACACTTCGAGACGAGATATATTTTTTTCTTATGTATTAGTAGGTAATAATAATAAAACAACGCACATGTAAAGGAAATCACAAGACAACAAAAAATACCTACAAAGGATTATTTAAATTGTGTAATTAGCAAAAATGTATTTTATTAATTTCTTGGAAACAATCACATCACTTTTGTGCATTTTGCGTTTCGATTGGTAATTTACAAGGTACCCCGTTGGTCCATTGGTTTTGGTAGGTATGAGTTTTTTTATCTCATTCGTCCCCACAAAAAATCGGAATTACTCCTAGGGAATTTTCGATTCATCTAACTCAATCGTCTCGTCGCGAATAAGGTTAGTTAAATAGATACCACCTATTTCTATCCCTGATAATAATATAAAATATACAGGTGTTTGGTAGAATGTTAGACAAACTTCGTAAGTAAGGTCATATTGAATACAAGTTCGCCCATTTGACCCTAAATGAGCTACTTTTTTTATTGATATTTATGATTTATTTATTATTTTCTGAAATTTTACCTAAACCTATTTTTTTATTCGGCANTTAAAATCCAAAAAAGGTGCATCAGAGCAATTTTCGGGATAGAACCGACGGAAAGTTGCAAGCCATTTTTCCAAAAATTTAAAATACTAACGTTACCATCATTATATATACTAGAGATAGCGATGTTTGTTAGATCTAATCCTGCAATGTTTCAAAATATGTCAGATATTAATAACCGGACACGCCGGGACAATAGATTGGTTGTTCGTAGTTGCAATACTGCGCTTATGCGTAAAAGTGTGTTTTGTATGATACCCGCAATATTCAATAAAATTCCGAAGACATTAAGGGAACTCAATATAAACTTATTTAAGCTAAAACTGAAAAGTCTTCTTGCAGAGAAAAGCTATTATAGTGTTAATGAATTTATGACAGATAAACTTTAAATTTGAAATTAAATGTTTCTAAAACAAACACACACGACACAAACTAAAATAATAATAAGTAATTTTTTATGACATTTTAATTACTATTTTTGAATTTTTAATATTGAATTGACATTGTAATATTACGACGACTAGTGACTTATAGTTTTGACTACTTAATAAGCAATCAAGTGTTTTGTGTCATTAATGCATGTGAATTATTAATTTATTCATTGATTTATTAATCACTTATATTATTGTATGCCAACCAGGCGAAACATAGTGAGACTATCACAATGTAATATTTTTATCTGTAAACACCTATGTTTCACAATAAATAATTTTGAATTTGAATTTGAATTTGAATTTGAACTCATATAAAATTTCGCTCAATCCATGTTTATTTATTTTAGTTGAAATAGAACGCGAAAATTTAATAAAATCTCATATTTCATCATAACTATCAGGATTATAATTAGAGATGAAACGGATATCCGGTAACTATCCGGTAGGCCGGATATCCGGCCTAAATTTACTATCCGGCCGGATACCGGATAGTAACTCACTATCCGGCCGGATACCGGATATTAAAAACCTACGACAATTTCCTATTAATAAAATGAAATACATTCATCTTTGAGGTAAATATCAATTAAATAGCTTACAATAATGACGGCTTTTATTTAAAGTCCAAAAAGTGACAAAAAGCCATATTAAGGCTGTTCAAAACTAATTTCTTTTTCTGGGCTATTCACTCTAATGACGAATACATAAATAAAGTACGGCCAACTGGCAGCAATACAAAAGGTCGAATTGACAATCTATCTGTCTCTTCCCATCTTGTGTGTTTGTCGTAATGTCTCGTTCTCCCGCCAAAATATGTCAAAGTTAGACGGGTTCGTCAACATTCGGACATCCATTTTAGTACACATAGTTGTTGCAATTCACGAGGGCGAATCTGTTACTTGTCGGTTCTTATTTTTTGTCGGCCGTTTGGTGTAGTGGTTCTAAAACGCACTACTATGCCGAGAGGTCCCGGGTTCGATTCCCGGCCGGGCAGAAATTGAAATGATGAATTTTAATTTCTGTGACGGGTCTGGGTGTTACTATGTATAATATGTATGTATTTAAAAAATATATATGTAGTATATCCGTTAAACTAGCACCCATAACACAAGCATATTAATTGCTTACCTTGGGGCTAGATAGCACTGTGTGAAATTGTCGAAAGATATTTATTTATATATTTTATCATTCCGATATATTTAAGTCTCTATGAAAAAGGGGTAGGCCTGTTGCCATACACCGGGCACACTGTGAGGCAAAAATGTTATTATTATTCTTGTTATTTAATTTAAATCTACATTATACAATAATTCAAATTTATATATTATAACAAAAATAAAATTCGATAAAACATCTATTTTTATGGTTTGGCAGATATTTTTTAAAATTATATTGTCTACAAAAATATATAATCTATTTAAAAGTTATGCACCCCTGCTATTCCAAATGACCATGACATTGGGTTTGTTTACATTTGGTATCGCTTCTCGTTGGCCGTACTTTAGTAAATATCTGTTAATGTCGAAATTTGCCAAATAAAATGGGAGATTTTTTTTCACTGATGCAGATGGTCTGATGACATGATGCAATTAATTTAATGTTACTATTCAATCACACACTCACGATTGTAACCGAAATTGAATTGATCTGCCCCCTCGGATTCGATTTTCGAAAAGTGTGACTAGTCTAGTCTACTAATAGACCCACTGATCGCGTTCGAAGCACCTGTGCGGCGCTATACTCGTCACGACATGCAACGAGACAATGGGCCAACTATCCGGCCGCCGGATATCCGGCTATCCGGCCTAGCAGCTGGCCGGATATCCGGTATCCGGTATCCGGCCAAACAACTATCCGTTTCATCTCTAATTATAATAACAAAAAAAAATAACAGAGAAAGTAAAATCTAAAATTGTATTTAATGATCAAAAATATTTTAATACCTGCTCAGACAGACATTTACATTTAGGTAGGTACTCATAAACACACTTAAAAACTGTTTAGAAGCCCACTAAGACACACGAATATCGTCAGCCTAACTTTCAAACTGCTTATGTCCCTTTGAACAAACTTTACAGGAGGAAATAACTGTTTATTTTTCATACAGTTAAGGTATTTATTGAAGTGTAATGATGTACTAATTGAAATATAATCATTATATTTCAATTTTGTTTCAGTTTGAAAATTATGCTGACGAGAATTATTATTATTCTGTAAAATATGTTTTTTTTATTCTGTTTTGAAACACAAAATAAGCATCGCAATTCTTTTCGATCTGCGTAAATTAAAATCGAGTCGACATTCCCGTAGGCAGTTATGTTAGAATTGGCAGCGCTTCGCATCTGTATTCTGAGCGCTCTTTGATATCGGGCAGAAGCGCGGGCGCGCGGTGGGAGGCGCGTTGTCTCGCTCTAATGCTCAAGGTCGTTCGGCCATGTAATCGCCTTAAGCTACCAGCGCAATAAGAGCTGGTAATGAAAATGTAAGCTTACGGCAATAGTAATAAATTGGTTACGAAATTAAGCATGCACAATAATCCACTTATCTACCTAATAAAGCTTTAGGTATACTAATTGGTTATCACACAAACTTGCCAATTTCTTTTAATGTTATAATATCCAGTGAAACCATTTTACAAAAAAAAGTGTAGGTAGGTACTTCATGATCATTCTAAATCTAGGAAAAAGGTATCAATAAGTTGATATAGCTGCTGTTAGCTTTACCTTTACGGTATGCATACGTAATAAGTATTTTTCAATTTTCATTGAACAAATGTATATAATATATATATACGCGTATATTATACGCCTATCTAGAAAACATTTTAGAAATGACTATAATTATTTATAAATAATTTAATTATATTGTTTTAAAGTGGCTGGTTACTTAAGCCACAATCCAGTAACACAATAAAACGTTACGAAAATCATTGGAATATGAAATGAGAATACCTATTTACGGAAGGCATATTTAAGAAGCAAATAAATCGCGTTCCATTCCTACATTATTGAAGCGTGCTACTAAATTACAAGCTCGATTTTCTCCATTTCGCCACCCGACGAGTTCGCGTGTGTGTCTGCTCAGCCCTTTGCACGCTATACCAAAATTTTCAAAAGTCCCATTTACACGTTGCGATGTACGCGAAAACGAAATCAAAGAATTCTTCGAGGTTACATCACTCGCTACAATTAATCGGCAATCAATTACTGAAACGATATTTCAGTTATAATCGATTTCAGTGTCGAATTCATGTATCTAGGTAGTAGTAAATGCGAAATTCGCCTGAATGTAGAACGCAAATAAATATGTCTGTATTTCGGTAGTAATAATGCACATGTAAAATGTTTACGAGCACGTTGATGTACCAACTTTATTTACTAGCTGGCCGCAAAACTGTAATGTGCAGACATTATCCACTCAATAAAGTTTAAATAATGACTGGACTTTTTGTTATATTCATAAAATGTATTGAAATGTAAAATCTATTTTATAAAAAAAGATAATCCATCCATTATTCCTTAAATGTTGAGGTTGAGAACTCCCTTTGGTGATGTATTGACCGGGAAAGCTGGAAAAGTTGCCGAAGCTATTTCAGTCCGAAAAAAGTTCACCACTACAGACTTGATGCTAACGATCCGACTAATCGCAACGTGTGAACTCCAGCATCTCAGCTTACGTCGGCAACATTCACTTTCAGGCCTCACGAAATCTCGTCGTCAGGAGAATGGGGCTCGCGAAACCGTTCAGATTAGCCCGGGTGAGCCCGGGTGTATGGCACGCAAGACATGATGGATGACAAGGCCATATTCCGATTGTCTGACCCGAAGTAATTGGGAAGAAAACATCTTGTCCTTCCTTCCCATCGGTTGGGTAAGGGGAAAAGAGGATTGAAACGGGAAATGTTTGCACAATTTTTAAAATACATACATCCCTATATTTGATTTTAATGAAATAATAAGACCATCAAATGCATGTACCTACATAAAACGATAATTAAATGGAGAATGAAAGAACACCAAGACTGAAGCACTTGTAAGAAGAAAACCATAGCTGGGCATTAACTCGTTAATCCGTTAATCGTTAATTAACGAAGTTAACATTCTATTAACGGATTAACTTTTAAGTTAACTTAAAAAAATGTTAACGGACTCGTTAACTTCCGTTAAATTATTCTAAGTCCGTTAATCGTTAATCCAGTACCTACTAGGTATTACCAAAAAGATACAGCCTGCACGCTGAAAAACACTAGAAAAACGCGTTCTGACAAGTACGTTCGGGCTTCCAGAACTTCCAGAACCCAAAACAACAGTTTTTGTAACCAGAAAGAAACGGTATAAAAATGCTATTTTTTATTTATTTACAATAGCTTATTATTGACTTCACTTGTTAGTATGTGTGGGACAAATCTTGCAACTGAATTTAAACCAGTTCTCCTCAACCGATTGAGCTGCAATTTGGTATACTTATGTAAGTACGATGAAAATGCAATGTTGTGGTACCATTGAGCTGGTCTAATGAGTCAGGAGGCGGCCATAGGAACTCCTAAATGAAACGGCGGAATCGCATCGAGTTTGGGTTTGTTGAATTTGTCTTTTCGTGCACATTGATGCTAAATTGTATTGTAATTGAACCAAGGCTCTGAGATTAAGATACTATAGACTAAGAGCTGGTGAACGCCAGACCAACGCCATTATACAGTGTGAGTCACGATAAAGTTTACATATGAAAATAGGTGAAACTAGACTTATTTTTATCGACAAAAAAGAGGTCAAAATTTTTTTGAGATTTTTTTTTAAGTTTTATAGATTTTTTTTCTTACAATTACTGCTTGTAAAGAAAACGTAATAACGTTTAAACTAAGAGGTAGGTATTCCTGATAAAATAAAAACAGTAATAATGCTAAATAACAGGCGATACTAAAAAAATACATAAAATACCCAGGAAATGCCAACAAATAATAAAAATTTATACTTTTTGAAAAAAATCTGTTTTTAAATTCGTGTTTTTTTTTGTTATTTGATAAATTTCTCCAAAAAATGCCCCTATAACAGGTGGTTTTTATTATTTTGTATTATTCTCTATCGCATTACTTTTTTAAAACCAAAAATCGCATGTTTCTATCCCTATTACAACGTTTGCAATGATCGTTTGAACAAAGGCTAGTTAAAGGTTTTTTAGTATCGCCTGTTTATTTAGCATTATTACTGTTTTTATCTTATCAGGATATACCTCTTAGTTTAAAAGTTATTACATTTTCTTTACAAGAAGTAATTGGAAGAAAAAAAATCTATAAAAATGTCCAAAAATATTTTACCTCTTTTTTGTCGATAAAAATAGGTCTAGTTAGACCTATTTTCATATGTGCACTTTATGGTGACTCATCACACTGTATAAAAGCTGAAAGTTTGTCAGCGTATGCTCCCAATATAGGTTAGAATGTTGGTGGATTATGAAGTTTAGGTCATCGTGGCTTTGGCAGCTATCCTAAAAAAACTGTCTGGCAAGGAGTTGGAACTGTCAAAACTGTCTGGCCGAAAAGAGGAATAAATTCCATGCGCGATACAAGCTTTCGAAATTATTTGAACCTTGCATTCAATTATTTTTTTCATTTTATTATAATGTGTTAACGGATTAACGATTAACGTTAACTTGCGTTAAATCTTGCTATATGTAACGTTTTAACGTTTAACGAAGTTAATTTTTTTATTAACGGTTTAACGATTAACGAAGTTAACTATTTGATTAACGGTGCCCAGCTATGAAGAAAACTAATTGGTAAAAAAATCTTTTAAAATGTAAAGCACATACATTTTTAGCATTTTAAACGAAACGTATTTTGATACAAATACGTAGTAACATGGTTTTGGGAAAATATTACTTTCTTGTATCCAAAACTATTTCCATTAATAACGTCTCATATAAAAAAACAATCTACGAAATCTCCCAGAACAAGATGAATCACGAAAAGCGTTTACGTTGACGACCTTCTATTATCTAGTATTCCTTATTGGGAAAACTTTGGAAGTAATTCATCGTACGTGTGTAACTTTAGGGGGCAAGGATCAGGCGATGTGTTAATTCGAGCTGTCATGCGATGAGTAACAACAATGTCCGGGTCTGGGCTGCTCTGATAATGGTTTTGGCAACGAGATTGGCCTGTTAGGGAGCAGACGTCTTTATGTTTAATGCCGTAATATTTTGTTGCACTGCCATGCACATTTCCTTTGTGCTAATATACCCGTTGTTTATGATTCGGATGCTTTTTTCTGACTATGAATGGTTTGGCGCAGTATTACAGTTTACCATTTTTCCATTGTTCAAAGTTTTTGTATCTTTATTTTGTTGTCATGTTCAACATTTCTTAATGGTGTGGTATTGTCTCTAACTCTAGTCAAGTTGTCAGCTTGCCGTTACCACTCCTGCAATCAGGTAACACTCTAACTCCTAAGTTTCCCCAAAACTATCGAGACGGAGAGTGCTCCAAACTTCAGCATCACTTAATGACGACGATTGTCTAAACTCAAACGGGAAGCGACAACTGGAAACATGCAAAATGCATTTACTAAGGTCAAGGCAACCAACTAAACGTGAAAGCGCCAATTAGATTAACAGCAAGAGGAACGTCACGCAAATTGTCCAGAAGGGAGTGTATTCAGCCCCTCTTTCCGATGTTTAGCGAGTGAGCGAGACAGATGCTTAGGGTAATTACGCTGCTGTGGTCAGGTTTACGAGGTATCGTAAGACTATGGATGTAGAGCGCTACGCTTAGTTGCTTTAATGGTGCCTTGTTAATGTTTAAACTAGATTAAACGACGTCCTATAACATTGTAAAACAGCTTTAGAAAACACTGAATTCAGAAACACGAATTAATGATCTACTTAATTGTGTATTTGACTACATTATGACATTATTATTTTTTCAAAAATTTTTGGCTATGTATTATTGTCAATTGTTATTTTTGATGGTACATAATCTGAGACTAATGTGTTACCTACCTAAATAAAGGTTATACACGATTTATGAGCGCAGTGACAAGGAACCCTTGTCCAGGTAGTGTTGCAAAAACTGTCCTTTGAAACTATTGGACAATCGATTCGTCTCGTGTAGCGGTAAAAATATTTTGTCCATTCTCGTCAAACCCGAGCCCGCATTGAATAATTATGGCCGTTTAACACCCGTGATGCAGTTTTAAGAACCGTCCACCCAACAATGAACAAATGATTATGTTACGGCGGCCATAAAGTAATAATGTTGACATTGTACTAGCCACTATTGTTTACTTAAAAGTGGTTAGTGCTTAGCATAACAATCTCAATGGTATATGTGCTCAAGTAACAAATGCACTTACCACAATGGAAGAGAGTCGAAACTTCATTGACGAAAAGAAAGCTAGAGACATAGATTTGAATTTAGATTTTGGACGTTCGGGGTACGGGACCAGTGATTTATATTCGTCTTTTGTTTTTGGCTGTTTAGTAACAGTATCAATGGCACATGCTCTCGGAAGGTCGTTATTCTTGCATTGTACCACCAGTATTGTCTACAGAACGACATCGTTAGTAAGTTGGCGGGTGGTCGTGCGCATTGAAATTCTATTGGTGACATGATAAATCTCCAACCGTTCACTCTATTGCCAGAACCCATTCCTATAATTGTTTCGATTACATGACATTTTTATGTAAATTGCCTATTTTCATTCAAAGTGGGAATTCTTAACTCGGTAGCTATAAAATATTCAGTGTCATCAGAAAAAGAGTGAGATTGAAAAATATGGGAGTATCCATTGTACGATTTTTACTTTATCGAATATCATCGATATAAATCGAAAAAAGTTTCATTCAGATATCGGTTCTTTTTTCTTTTAGTTTTGTAACAAAATCGTGTGTCAACGTTGATATATTGCGTAAAGGACAACAAAGAGAATTCCATTCGTTTGTCAAAATAAAACGCTATCGACCCACACGTAACATGGGATATCGTTTCGACGCCAGACAGTGAACACGTGGTGACAATTGAGTCACAAGTTCCAGTATATCTGATTTCTGGATCGTAACATTTTTAAGCTGTGTCCGTGGAGTTTGGGAAACTTAAAATGTGTTCATTGTTGTTTCTGATCGAGCTTATTACAAAACCGAACCATTGTTGGTAAGAGACGGGTGATCTGTGATGTTCTCTATTGTAATTCTTTGGTGTCGAACAATAAATGACCATTATATACAGTCTTTGTTGCTTGCAGCTGATGTTTTATGGAGGATGTCTATCTAAAATGGAGGTTTATTTTATTTAATAAAGAGGAAATTGAAGTAAATGTATTCGGATTTATGACAGCGGATAAAATTTAATCTGTCATGTTACCCTAACTATGCCAGTAGACAATGTACATAATATTTAATACCTAAAAATTTCTTGCTGGATGATGTACCCCTTTTAGCTTTAATAATGTGGCATCTATTGAAGTTGTGATAGGTGTGGTTTTACAATTACAAATGTTAAACACTGATGCTCCGGTGAATGTAGTATAAATTAGAAGCTCGTCGATACACTCGTTATTTGACATAGGTAGCTAATCTAATCAAAATCAATTCCAAATGCAATAGGAGCAATGGTCAAATTTGTAGTAGGTACTATTTTGAAATGGAAAAACCCAATGCAAATTTTGATAATAAAACTGAATAAAATTATAACATTTGCAATATAGCCACATTGCCCTCATTCAATTATAATGAGTGCCTACAATAAAGTCCGCCAGATACACATTAGTCAACCGAATAGCCCTCGGCTTAACGAAGGCCGAAATAAAGGCAGGCAAAAAGGCTGTAGCCCTCTCGAGGTTCAGGGGCATGGCATTAGCACAGGCTTAATGAGGCGAACGAAACCTTGGAACAAGTCCAGGTCGTCTTGTAAACAGAGAAATTAAAAGTGAAGCCGACTCCCGACAGAGGAACGAGCCGTTCAGCGTTGCAAATTTTAATTAACCCCAGCAAAATACAAAGCTTGTTAAGGCAGCCTTTCGAGAACTGGAACAGATAAACTTGAATTACTAGAATAATGAGTTCGGAAATGTTGAAGAAGTTTCATAAAGAAATAGCACGCCAATGCTTAATCGTTTACGTACGTAATGTTAACAACACTATTTCCTATCTTCACCTACTCAAGCTCTCACCTACCGTAATAATACGCCACGAGTACGGCTCAATGTGTATTGTTTTATAATAACTTCCGTATTATTATACATTAGAGCTCGTGAACTAAATCATTATTAAATTCACATGCGAAAGCTTAATTTGCGTTAGAACAACACCGTGGTACACGAGTCTGCCTGATTTTCGACATGCGACATTCCTGGAACGCCGTCGCCGTTAGAAAATGGAGTTCTTACTAACAGATCTCGACTTGAACTCACGTTAAAAACATTAACGACAAAAAAAAGGAATACGTAGATACTTGTTGGGTCGAATGAGTTTTCAAAATCTTAAAAGAAACATTTTAAATATTGGATTACAAAAGCAAGGGCGGTGTGTTCTATGTATACGTAGTGACATCATAAGTTAGTAGTGAAAATTGCATGTACTGTTATAGACCAGAACCAACAGAATTTATAGTCAGCAAAATTTTGTATCAGTACACAGGTACTTATTAGAGTAATATCTACAATATATAAAGCTCGTTTTGTATTAAGTACGATAAAATGGTAATAGCCACTATTCTCCACCTTAACCTTTACGTGATTTTTTTGTCACGCCGTCTGCGACGTGCGGTCTGTGGGACCGCTATACTGTTTACTCAAAAAGTAATATTTTTTTGTATAAAAGTATATTGGTTTTATTTTTTTGAGAACATTATAGTATTACAAATAAACATACGTATAATTTGCGAGGAATCAATGTATATTTTTTATTTAAATATGGCTAAAACTTTTTTGACCCTTAATTTAATTGAAATTACACTAGAGCTCAATAATACCTATATAACTTGTAAATTTTAATCAAAGCAAGAAAAACTATACTCCTTCCTAAATATAGTGAACTAATGAATAAAATAAAAATAAATGACACGTACATTACATGCACAGAAAAAAAATTGACGTAGGGTAAACATCAGGCAAAATCAGGTCATTTTTTTTACTGCATGCCAAGCATTTTCAGAATGCATAGGTAACACCTGTAAGATAATTTCGTTTTCAATTTAGATGGACTAAAATGTATGTCTTTTTTGCAGCTGGTGCAATGACATCAGGCTGATTTGGCATGTCAGAGCCTAGAATACATGTCACTGTTTGCTTTACCACCCGTTTCGCGGTATTTTTTTACCGACTACCATCTTTTACATAATATTATGTTCAAATATCAATATATCATTAGGAAATGTCTTTTCCTAGGTTGTGGTAGCCCAGGATCCATCATTTTTACGAAAAATTAGTCGTCTAAAACAAAAACGCCAGTTTCAGTATGGTACAAAAATGTCACGTAGTCTGCGACGTGCGGTCCCACAGACCGCTGTTGAACTTTAAATCGAATTATCTTATTAAAACTGCCCTCGTCGATGTAACCACTACCTGTAATGGCGTTTGGGCAACTAAACTCGAAGGTACTGAGACGCTCGGGACACGGGAGTAAGTAGAACATTGCAATCCAGAAATTTCAAAAACCGGAGCGGTCTGTGAGACCGCACCTCGTCGGTTAAAGGTTAATAATCTAAATTAGAGATGAAACGGATAGTTGTTTGGCCGGATACCGGATACCGGATATCCGGCGAGCTGCTAGGCCGGATAGCCGGATATCCGGCGGCCGGATAGTTGTCCCATTGTCATGTTGCATGTCGTAACGAGTTTAGCGCTGCACAGGTGCTTCGAACGACGCGATCAGTAGGTCTAGTAGACTAGACAAGTCACACTTTTCGAAAATCGAATTTGTTCGAATAGAATGTCAGATTTTGCCACTCGTCTCAATTCGGGCGATTTCGGTTGCCTTATGCATCGTGCGTGAGTATGTGACTGAATAGCGAAAATTCAATTAGTTTACTTGCTGCGTAATCTGAATGAACTGCATTATACAGGGTGACTTTGAAATCGTTGGCATTCTTTTTAAAATAAGACTACTCATTTTTTTTATTTATTTATTTACAACGACAACAACACTACACTGTCATCACAGGACATCCCACTCCCATCATGATTTCCCAAATATGAGTCATATCAAATGAATTAAAATTTCAATATTTGAAATATTGTACAGACGACAGCACATAAATCTTCATATTGTGGCATCTTATTTCAATGTATTAAGTGTTACTTTGCAACAAAATGTATAGGATGATGTGCTGTTGACTGTACAATAGTTTTAAACTCTTTTTAGAGCACCATGTATCATGAGTAGTCTTATATTAAAAGTATGCCAACGATTTCAAAGTCACCCTGTATGTCATCAGACCATCAGTGAAAAAAAAGATCGCCTATTTTATTTGGCAATATTTCGACATTAAAATATATTTACTATTTATGTATTCATCATTAGAGTGAATAACCCAGAAAAGAAATCAGTTTTTTGAAAGGCCTTAATATGGCTTTTTTGTAACTTTTTGGACTTTTGATAAAAACCGTCATTATTATAAGCCATTTTATTGATATTTGACTCAAAGATTAATGTGTTTCATTTTATTATAGGAAATTTTCGTAGTTTTTTTAATATCCGGTATCCGGCCGGATAGTGAGCTACTATCCGGTATCCGGCCGGATAGTAAATTTAGGCCGGATATCCGGCCTACCGGATAGTTGCCGGATATCCGTTTCATCTCTAATCTAGATGCATGTCATTAATCTCCACACGATCCTGCAATATCCTCTCCGACGTGAGAACACAGTGCCTTTACGTCCCGTGGTAGTGTAAATTGTGTGAAATTCCCTGCTTTAGCGCTGAATTAACAACGCGGGGTAAATTACAGCTCGGTTTTAGCTCGAGCCGTAGTGGCCCGGCTTGTAAGTTCGAGCACGTCCGTGGCTCAAGCCGTTCCGAGCCACCGCCTCGCGTTTGTGATGTCGGTTCCCTGACAAATGTTACCTGCTTTTTAGGGTTTAGCATACGCAAATATTTAAATAAGTTTATAATTTGCAAGTTTAGTGCCGAATATTCTAAGATTGTAGCGGCGGCGTCGCTGATGCTGGCCAAGATGTTACAACAGGATTATAACAGTGTTATTATAACCCTATGTTACTTTAGACCTTTCTTTAACATACATCTGTTTCCGCAATTTATTACACCGATCTTGTCGCGACAAGGAAAAATTTCCGTGCTTTTAAGCGATTTTGTGAAAAATATTATTGGCAGGTAGTTGCTAATTGCTCATAAGATTTAATTTATTGTCCGTGGTGCATAATCTTTTCTTAAAGGTTTTAAACCTTTGTTTGTCACCTGTCATCCGCTTTGCAATGGAGGGAAGTCGAACCTTAATTTCGAACTCCTCCTATGTTCTTCTGATTAATTTCGTTGCGGGTCCAATGACAGTTTAACTTTCCCCCGGGACAAACTTGACCTTCATTGGTTGGGTTTTTGTGGCGGTCAAGCTGTAGATCCTGGCTACACAGGAGTTGCAGTGGTGGAAACGAGAGGTGGGAATAGTCCCGTTTAGACCTTTCTTTTGGCTCTTAAAGTTGCTACTTTGAGCTGAAATGTCATTTCAGGTGATTATCACAAATACAGAAATTGGTATACGACACTCACTAGGTACGATGTATCTTGAATCGTCGGAGGGAATCGGAATTGTGAACCGTCATACATTTATACTTGCGCAGCGAAATAATCTTTCAAAACATTCGAATTCCTTCTCAAGTCCAAGAATTTCAGATACACCAGAACTTCATAAAGTTCATAGACCAAATAAAGCGCGTACTTCACGTGCAGTGAAGTATAAGTAAGTTCACGTGATGGCATGGGCGGTAAACAGCGAGCACTGTAGTATCTAGTCGGAAGATTTTGTGAGCTTAACTCGGCGCTAGGGATTAACCAGCACTCCGCTCCTACACGAGAACTTTGTGATTAACCCATCCACGTGCGGGAACGTTTTTTGAAAACGGCCATGTTTATTCTAAGATCTAAAGTTTTTAGTACTGAGCATTTATAATCTGGATAAACTCTATTTACACTAGAGACTGACCAGCACTTTGGAGCTAGTGCTCCTAGAGAACTTCTCATCCACGCTTCGATTTTTAGCAATATTCAATCATTATTCTCATTAAAATTTGCTCTTCATGATTTTTTTCAAACATCTACATTAAGAGGGATAAGTATGTACATATTACGTTAAAGCACGTGTTAAAGTATAGTTATAATAATTATGCTTTATCATTCTGGCTCTATTATTCAGTGCCACTTTTAAACTAAGCTCAACATTCAAATGACGCGTCATGTGAACATCAATTTGTCATTTCACCCGCATCTTTTGTTTCTGAGGATGGACAGTTGAATTAACCAATACGGACGTCTTAATATCAGATTAGTAGTAACCATCCTTGAATAATCTCTTCATTTGCATAGGTCAGCGTGATAAGTTCAATTTAAATTAGTTTAACTTATAATCAGGTTGAGTAAACTAGATAGTTAATATTTAATTGGATTTAACCATCATCGTCACCATCACTATTATTTTTCGCTCAATTCACACAACTTTGCACTGCGAAATAATCTCTATGTAAGTACTTAAAATAAATCCCACTTGCCACGATGAACTAAGCAAATACCTCAATGTGCTGTTGTCAGTATGAAAAAATATTCTTTAAAAATACTTTTAATAAAATGACAATAAAAACTTACCGTTTTACAACATCATGGCGCGGCGTGGCGTGGCATTCACATAAAATTTGACAGCCATGAGCGTGCCATATCGTGTCAAATCGTAGACATCACGCCACGATCACCTCACCCGCTTACCACTACAGCAAAATCTATCAATAACTTAGTATATCTTTGCTCTCCTTCTCTCACTATTGCTGCGCATTGCCGTAAACTCTACTTTAGGCAACGTTGCTAAATTTAACCTAGATCAATATGGATTATTCCCGGCGTCCGAGCATTGCCTGCAGACACTTATTAATAGCGGCTAACGGCCATCTCCTGAATTACATATCGACTATTCGGCTATTCTGATTGCGTACATTCGAATAGGGCTAAGTGGATGACAATCATGTATGTAAGAGCTAGACGTATATGCTAAGTGCCGCCTCTGTGGTCTAGTGGTAAGACCACCTACTTTAGACGCAGAGGTCCCGGGTTCGATTCCGAGTGGGGGCAGATTTTTCTGTTCGGTTTGGTTGGTGGTAGGGCTTGTTCTAAGTCCGCCTGGCTAGCTACCACCATCTTACCTAAGTCTGTCGCCATAACAACATATTGTGTTCCGGCAGTTAGAGGTAAGATAGCCAGTTCCTTCGTGGTTGAGGATTCCGGGTATTCCACTTAAGCTGAGTTGCACCACCTAACTTTGACCGTAACTATGACGATAACCGGTGCTTTTTGTATTAAGTTTGACAGATTTTTGACGTTTGTCAAAGTTAAAGTAAGATGGTGCAACCCAGCCTTAGGTCACCATCCTACTGTAACTTTGACAAACGTCAAAAATCTGACAAATTCCATACAAGAAACACCGGTTATTGTTTTAGTTGCGGTCAGAGTTAGGTGGTGCAACTCAGCCATAATATTGCTCTTGTTTCATAAAAAAATCTTACATACAACATGTATCAATGCCGAGAGCCAAGAACTTACATTATTTTCTGGTTTACCATATTTTTCGCAATAAAAAAACAACATTACAGTAAATTACCCAGGAAGAAAACCGATGGAAAATAAAGTATTAAAAATTTTGTATCTTCGCAAAACATGGGTGCGCGAATTTAAGGATATTGTTTTTTTTTTCATATCACAAAAATATAATTCAGAATTAGTGATAATATAACACAAAGTACATTATTAAGTATCCTTACAATTTATCAATATCATTAACATAAAACAATTATTTATACAGGAAATTACAAATTCGTTACTATCCATTATCTAATTAACAGGTAAACCTTATCAAAACCTCGTTCCACGTAAACCAAGTTACTGAATATTTAATTTTCTTATTTAATAACAGGAGTTACAGCGTGAAATTAGCAAACGCTCTAAAAAGCGAAACCATTTTCGTTTCAGCCCGAAGGCATTTGAGATTAGTGATTCAATATCTGAAAAGGCAAAATTAGCCGTTGAAGAAACAAAGTTTCAGAAAAGTTGTACGTTTGAATCGTTTAGAAGTTGTGGATTAAAACGTTTCGTAATTAGCCTTCGGGTGTTCTTTTGATTGTGTTTTTTTTATCTGTATTTTTGTGTATCGATGGTCTGTGGGTTTTTGTCCGGGGGTTGATTCCCGCCCCCTCTAGCCCTGGTCGTCTAGACTGGTGGGCCAAGCGGCAGTTGAGTTTGGGCATCGGTGCGGGACGGGTGTCGCTCGCTGCGCGTTCTTGGCGCGAATTTCAAATTGTTGACATGCGCGCGTAATCTGTGGAAAAAGTGGAATTGTGTTTGTGACTTTTTGGACTAGAATTGTGCAAATGGATTGATTGGTGTGAGTATAAAGATTGAATTTGATAACCTATCTATGCTATTGATATGAAATAAGATGTTTAAATAAAGTTTTCATAGTTACGAGTAAATAATAAACTGTCAAGATTTCAATTTAGCCAAACTTTAAATAAGTATAGTAAATGTTAATACTTTATTTACTACATTTAGCCAATGCTTAGATTAATCATCAATTTTACTAGGTAAGAGTAGCTGGATAACCTGGATAAGTCTTAATGAATTTCATAAATTTTATTATTGCCTTTTATACTAACAAGTTTATATGTTACGGAAATTACCTCTTGCCCCACTAATTTTAAGATATGCTTGTAAATTGATGTTTATTTACAATCAAAATGAAGTTGTGCAAGGTCCATGAGTCAATTTCGCAACATTTACCATTTTTAATAACGCCAATTAAACAAGATTTCTAAAATTGCGAAAATCCCGAACAAACGATGCCGTGAGTACGTCTTAAGTGCACGCCATTGTAAAAAAAACTCGCAAAGGGATGTCAAAACGTACTTGGGAGAGAAAAGTCTTTTTCGAAGACATTTCGCTACTCGAGAGTCGGTGGAAGAAAAAAGATTGTCAAGAGTGACTCGGACTAGACTCTACATGATTCCGTAATATAATTACATTTTTATTTAATGGAGTGATTACCAATTCTTCTCTTCTCTATTTTAATAATATGAAATGATTATCATATTTTTTTGTCGTTTGGATTTTAATTTAACAATTGAGGAAACTTTAGTTAATAATTTGAAAATGATAAATAACTTGAAAAAATCGAACTGCCTAGGCGGGAATTGAACCCACGATTTGGTTAATAACCTAATTATTTTTAAAGAGTCCACCGAGGAAATGTTATTTCGATTTGGAAAAGTAGGGTGATTGAAGCCTTTTTTGATTGTGGGAATCAAGTCTAGAACCCCCAGATCAAGAGAGCGCAATTCTGTACTGCAGCACGGAGAGCCTTCACTGGTTGGGTTTTTACTGGAGGTCAAGCTGTACATCCTGGCTACACAGGAGTTGCAGCAGTGGGAACGAGGGATGGGAATAGTCCCGTACACTGCCGCACGAAGTAACTTCTTATTTTTTACGAGGCCTCAGATAGTTATAATTTAATAGAAAGTCATTCGTGTTTGGAAATTGCCTAATTTTTACTCGATAAATCGATTTGCCAATATTGTTTGAGGAACAGAAATGAGGAAATTCGTAAACGAACTAAAGTCGCTGACATAGCCCGACGGATTAGCAAGCTGAAGTGGCAATGGGCAGGGCACATAGTGCGCAGAACTGACGGCCGATGGGGCAGCAAGGTTCTGGAATGGAGGCCGCGTACCGGAAGGCGCAGCGTGGGACGTCCACCTACAAGGTGGACCGACGACATCGTGAAGGTAGCAGGGAAGCGCTGGATGCAGGCCGCTACCAATCGATCAATGTGGAAAGCATTAGGGGAGGCCTATGTTCAGCAGTGGACGTCCTATGGCTGACATGATGATGATGATGATGAATATTGTTTAGGTTCGCACTAGCAACCTAGAGTAGAGTCAAAAATCGTTTTTTCTCATAAAACATAGTTAGGTACTATCCCGTTGCGAAAAAAACAATGTGAAGGATTCATTATTTTGCTTTTTACGTGCGGATCTCTGAAACGGAGAAAAAAGCGGGTTCCGGGCCTACCGGCACTTATCGTCGCCGGCTGAAGTGATGAATTAGCAAATGCTCTTTAGCTAAGGCGCTGGTTTATAATTTTATGGCTTAAGTTTGCTACTGGGACTCAGTCCATTAGTTTTTAAAGTAAGAGCATACTCCGCACTCTATTTCTTTATTATCTTTGAGTGTGTATAACTTCAATGCAGTTCGTTTTTCAAAATAAATGTTAGTATTTCCCGAGAATCTGAAAACATGTTTCTGATTAAGTTCAACTCTACATTTAGGTACCTACCTATATTGGTTTTCATTTAAATAAATAAATCTGAGAGAAAAACCTAATAGATGGGTAAATAAATAAATAATGTACAAATTGCCTTCTAAGTAGTAGTTTCAGTTTCAGTAGCTTAAAAACATATTACTACAATACTTATTCATAATACGTAATCTTATACAGAACGTAGTTATAATGAAAACGAATTTCTTAGTCACATTGAAATAAATATTAAAACATTTTTATAAACACGCCTTACTTTAGATAAATTACAAAATCTGTGTTCGGTAATAGAGTGAAAAAGGCCGGAAACATGAAGTCAAAATGGACGCATTTGTTCTTGTAACAACGTCATTCGATACGCAGCTCTGATGCATCGCGTTACTTAGTATTAACGATACAAAATACGAGCTTAAAAATAGACTCAATATTTTTTATGAATTTGTTTCACTTCTTACGTAGGTACAACCGACAAAGGAAAATATAGAGTTTTCTAGAGCATGTTATACAAAACTAAGGTACCTACATTGTGAATACTTTTCATACTTGTAATCTTAAACAGATCATTAACAAACGTATAATACGCCATAGTACTCATAATTTCTACAAATCAATGCATTGATTAATTTCAATCAAACACAATGTTTATCAATACGTCAATGAATAACAGAACCACAAAAAATATTACAAACTCCAGCTTTTTTCTGTTGTAAATACAACATCGTACAATCACTGTTTTGAACAATACACTGAGTTGAATGGTGAACGACTCTAATAGAATGTATGGGCCTTCCAGCAGTCACAATAGAGGTCACATTCGTGCATCCAGAAGTGCAAGAGGTGATAGAATGTTCTAATGCTTTAGATCCTGTCGCTAGTGTCGTCAGAGATCATCGGTTACTGAACGGATGCGTCCCATCTCATACACTTTGAGTTATTTAACATACAATATAGAAATATGCGCATATCTTTACCACATATAGCCGCAACCCACATTTACGAAGCCCGCTCACGCTCTTTACTTTTGCTTGCGAAATGAGTGGGAAACTAAAAAACTTTTAAATCTACATCCGTTACTTTAACATGAATATTTATACGTATTAATACACCACACATGGCACAAGTTTACTCGGTTATCAAATTTGCTTTCTTATTTTCACCGTTGCTAATTTTCAAAGGAAGTGAATCATTCATTAGGGTCATTGTTTCAGCGTTGTAATTTTACGGTATCTCGCTTTTGAAAATGCTTACAAATTCGTACACAATGAGGCATAAAATTATCATTTTACATTAAATTTCAAATCCTATTAGTATGACCCCGATTCCTCCTATTCTATATTCGGTAACTACAGAAATAACAAACCCAACTATGTATAAATATCCACTTACTTTACATTGACTAATAGAGCAATAAAAGTATTTAAAGATTCGATTCTATCTCAAAGAGTTCAAGTCATAAAACCAATCCGTGTCTTATCTGTTGTCATCTGACTCTTCTGAATTAATTCAAGAAACTTGATATACCTAAGGACCTTAAAACTTTCCAATTGATAGATCAATGCGATCTTGGAATCCCCACCCAAGAGGTCACGTAATTATCACCCCCGCCCTCCAGTTTAAAAGCCTATTCTTGTTACCGATAAAGCAAAGATATCTTGTGACCTCGGTCTTTGGGTTCCAGGATAAGAAACAATGAATTTTAATTCAGTGAGCGAGCGGGTGCTATAAATAAGGCCCCTTATCGAATAGGTAATTGGGGATATGGGTGATCGCACCCAAAACTAAAGGATGCAGGCGGCAACCGATACGTGACGATAAGTGAAATTACTGATGGTGGGATTCTGGATTGCTCTAAAGATATTAAAACCCCTTATCAAAAGCTACTGATAATAATAATAGAGACAAATGGAGTAGTGCCGATACTTTTGCATGTAACTCATGAAGGATCTCATTCCAGAATGTGTAAAAAAACTATTGTGTGGGACTGTCGATCTGTCATTTGACAACTAAAGTATTAAAAAACTTACGTTCTTTAAGAATTCTTAGCGCAAAATAACATCAAAGCTAAAACAAGAATCAAATTCAGGCCACAAGTCAGAATTATTTATCACACTAAAAAATATAATACATATTTCTGAAACTTTTCTTGGATTTATAAAAACATGATATCACTTTAACTCCGGTTGACGTGACAGTCCAAATAAACAAATGTCACCCTTTTAATCTGTGGACTCAAAAGTAAGCAGTTGACAGACAGCTACTAACTTGTTTGAATTTTAATAAAAGCTTATCTTTGTAAAACAACTATCGGAAAGCTTCTTCAGTAGTCCCTAAGATGAACTACTTACAGCTTATTTAGATAACGTCTGCTTGAAAATATTACAGAGTTTATCATTAAATTAACATCTTAAAGTTTTATGGGAGTACCTTACTACTGTTTGTTTTATAGCACTAGTAAATTTAAAAGGCGCGGCATTAAACGTTCTTGAAGTTATGAAGTCTAAAACGACACATACTCGAATTAAACGATATAGTACTTACGTATTGAAAGCTCACTAAAGTAGGTTGAGCACAAAATCCTCTATTCCCAGTCGTTAACACGTCACTTGAAAAGTAATAGGACAATACTCGTGAGTGACAGCGGGACCTAAATCCGCCATCAAGTCTATCAAAATCGAATGAAGCACAATTTTCCCCCATTACCGCCCTTCATATCTTGCGCGTTACGTATCGCTTCCGACGAAAGAGGGTTAGGAAAGATGAAAATAATAAATCCATATCGAATATGCACGAACGGAGCCGATGAAAAAATTTCTTACGCCAAATATGAGTCTGCTGTGAATATTGCGATCCATCACCAATTAAACGTTGTACTGTGGCCGATACATTATCAGACGATCCGTTCTCTGATTGATGATGCTATACCATGAAACCATACTGAGCTCCCGCCCCATTGACTTCTAGTCTACGGAGACCACTGTCAAAGTGACCGATCACTGTTCCATATCCCTTGCCATTCAATTCGCACCAGCACTTAATCAAACGCCGTTACACCCCAAATTCCATAAAGATTACACAGTTCTTGAACTTGAATTGATTGAATTAATTTCGTACACCGAGGAGCTGTGAAATTCGAGCAATAAATTTGCATGAGCGTAGATAATAACAACCAAACAATGTGCACCTGATATTATGAACGTTTAGAACACAGCAGTTTAATCACGGGCTGGAATATGAGCTTAATTATTCCGTCCGTTGGATAATTAATTAAACAAAAGACGCTGGGGCTAGGTAAGTATTGAAGCTGACTTCCATTGTTGGGGATAACGTTGAAAAATCCGCGACGCTTCCGCGTCTGGCACGGTGTCTTATTGTTCGTCCGTCGTTCGTCCCTCTTCAATTTACGTAGCCCTTTTATCGCGTGACTGACGCATTTATCATTTGAGAAATTTGCCCCTATAAATTGTTTATTGAACTGGCGTTTCTAATCGGAGGCGGATCGGCTATACCGATGTCTTTTTGATTCTGATACGACAGATTTGTAGGCATTTAGCGTGGTGGGGTCGCGTTCCCATGGCGTTGGGTGTTACGCTATTTTAGTGTCGTCGCTTGTAATTTATGGGTGTGCATTGCACGCAGCTTTTAGGGAGATGGCGTGGTATAACGATTTTTCTGTGTTTACACCGCTCTAAAGATGATATGTGAGTTCTAATAAGGATTTATGCATTTTTAACGCGGCTTTTACACTAACGAAATGAATTAATTTGTAACGATAACCATGTTGTAAAAGAGATGGTGGGTAATAAATGGCAAGTGATCGTGTGTTTAACCTACATAACTAAAATCTATCGTAAAATATATGTAGAATCGTAGAGCTTAGCCATAAGGATAGATAATGAAAAACGCTAGAAATAACTTTTTTATTGCAATGAAATAGTAACGTTAACTAAATATTTCAAAAATTGTAATTTTGCAAGCGAACTCGCGAGCATAGCTACTGCAAAAACTTCGGTATTTGTATAAGAATATTAACTGGAAACTCTATCAATTATTTAAACATAGTTTCAGATTTCAGTGTATAAACTCTGTCAATTAATGAGTGCACTAAACTGCTAATGAAAAGTGTGAAAGCAAATGTAATGACACTAGCTTTTGTCTCCACTTAGGCTGAGTTGCACCACCTTCTATCTTCTTTGACCGTAAATTTAACGATAACCGGTGGTTTTTGTATGGAGTTTGACAGATTTTTGACGTTTGTCAAAGTTAAAGTAAGATGGTGCAACCCAGCCTTAAAATTTTATTGTAAGTTGTCCCCGATTGTGGCACGCTAAACATCTGAAGACATAACAAGCCCATTAACGGGTGAATTGTTGGACCAATTTGTACTGAAATTATTCGTCAAGAGTCCATTCCGAAAATTGTTTCCAGATTTAGCGGCAAGGGTTCGAATATGCTTCCCATGTTACAGCTTGACACACAGACGATTGCTCTACTAGACTTCTCAATAAAATAAGAAGGTGCTTTGCATAAAAATACTGATGTTCCATTGTTTTTAAAACAAAATTATTTAGCAAATTAGTTGAAACGTATTCTGTCTGATTACTGGTGCGATATAAGTATGTACAGATGACAATACTTCAAGCTTTACATAAATCGTCGTTGTACTAGGTACTCTCTTGCAACAAAAAAGTATAAGAATTATCTTGAACTGCAGACGCTACTGCACATGAATCGCTATAAATCAAAGCTAGATACTCTTACATTATTACAAAAGTCAATATCTTTTATGGCATCGCGCAATGTCACGGAAAAAGCAATGAGGTGTAAGCGGCGCGCAGCTGCCGGCATTATATTCGATAATGACAGTTTGTTGCATAGAGATGGTTTTAGCCAGATTTATACGCCACTCCAGCGAACTGTCGTCGGAATTAATTGAATTAGTTAGCGGACTAAGCGAAAATTTAATGCGAAATGTCAAGTGCATGACGTTCGCTAACGAGTGGGCTAATAACGGCTGTATCGCGCGATTTTGTTGTTTACCCCCCGGTTTTGTTTGCACTAATATTTTATGCTTTAACTCTAAAAAAAATCATAAAGGCATCATAAAATTACTGAGTAACGTCTTTTAAAATGAATATAACATATCGTACTGTAAAAGTGCTTTTTAAAAGCCTATTTTCAAAAATAAATGAATTTTATGAATTTAATTTAATTTTGTACCTTCTTGCTACCAAAATAAGTAAGTACTCGTAGCTCTGAACTCGACCAATACACATAATTAATCTTTTCCTAAAAGTCTAATAAGGAGAAATGCTATAGAAAGCTTTCCTCCGACATTTCTAAACATTGTTTCGTCTATGCAACATCCCTCCGGGAATAGAACAGTAAGTTGAGTATATAAATTAGCTGTCAAGGCGCTAATCGCTCCGACAGGCCGCGATGAAATTTTAGCGTCCATCAGTGGTTGTGAACTAAAATAGATGCACAATAACGTTACTTATTTTGTTGATTTTATTTTTGACTTACTGCACTGCCAGTTGGATTAAGGATACATGTATTGGACCACCAATGAATGAGCAAGCTATGTTTGTCGAATGGATTATGTATTCGGATTTTGTTTTGCTTGAATTTAGAGCTCTTGCTGTGCTTTGTTTTGTTGTCTTTTTGAATAGAATTCTTAAAAGTATTATTTGAAAGTGTCTCCCGATATACTACATTAAATAAAAGGTTGAAGTTCTGCACTTTTACCGGGCAATACATTTTAATTCCAAACCATAATATTTCTCTTGCAAATTTCCCACGCTTCAACCTAGATTTGCGGAAAGCAATGCACGCGCTACCGTTCTAGTTCCAGCTAAATTATTTTATTTTTCTCCCCTCGTGTCATAGTTCCACCACTGGCGACTTCACGCAAATTACGTCCCCTCGTTCCAGATTCACACGGCTCAGAAAAACGGGACAGCAACAATGGGCACAATTACAGCGGTCGTCGTAATGAGTGCCAATGAGATAGCAATAAAATTTCGCCTCACAATACGGCCATAATTAGAATTAACTGTCTCGTTCCTCCCACATCCGATGGCCGTCACTATTTGCACCATTGACGTTGGCCAGACTTTTCTCGATGCCATTTAGTCACAGAACACAAAATCAGCTCAAGACACCATTGATGGGACCTTATACGAAAACCAACTTTATTCATCAGCAATAAGGATCACCAAAATTTTGTACAACAAAACTCTGCGAGCTTTCGTACTCAGATCTATAACCATTGGTTTTCTTCGAGGCCCCTTGCGTCGTTAACGCCTTAATGGAGACATATTGTCGTTTCATTGCGTTTATTCCTCTTAAGCTTATCAATTTATGAAATCTGTTTATCTTCATGTCGGATCGCTAACAAAAGTAAATCGATTTTGAAGATTTTGACATTGTCATCTTAAGATACATTTTGGTCACTCAATTTGATTCCCATCATAAAGCAACTATTACCATTATCAATATTTCTTTGTAATCACTTGAAACTAAAATGAAATTTTTGAACTCGAACTAGTAAAGAGAAAGGTAATAAATAATCTAATAAAGTTATAAAATGAACTTGATGTGAAAGCACTTCCAATAAATCATAACAATTGCAATACTTCTATCAAGGGGCAAGTCTTTATTAATAGTTTGTAAACTTCTGGAGTGCCTTGAGAAGTTTTTGTTTAGCCAATTAGAACAATACAGTCTGAAAGGGTCTCTCATCGGCACTCAGACGTCTCATAATTTAGAGGGCTTAGTGCGTATTACCAGAGGATTGAAGGAACCCATTGTGCAGTTTTTAGAACAATACCCCATTGTGATTTGGGTTCCTGTGTTAAATGTAACAGTTTTCTGTGTATTCACAAAATTTGGGACTATTATTTCCAATGTTTACAGTTTACACCGAGCTATGGGAAATAAATATCATTTTTTGTACACTGTTATCTGTCTGATCAGTTCCGCCGCTATTCAAGAATATTTAAAATTATAAAGTTGATGAGCACTAGATATTTAAAAGTGCTTTTTAAAAGCCTACTTGCAAAAATAAAATGCGTTTAATGAGTCTATAAGAAAGGAAAAACTGCGGTTATGATAACCACTCAAAAGTAAAAAATGTATTTTAAAGTTAACAATTACTTTCTGAACATTATGAAGCTTTGCAGCAGACAGAAACATAAATATGGCACGTGTTCTCGTAAAATTTCACCTGCGCTTGCAATTGCATGCGCAATATTGCGGAGACCTGTTTGTGTTTAATTTTCTGCTTCAAGACGTAAACTTGGACAAACAACACTATTTTCATCTTCTTCTTTATCGCCTGTTTCTTGTTTATTGAGTGTAGCTTCAAAGAAACACTTGTCAAATTGGATTAACATTTCATTCCCGTTGTGGTAGGTTGCATCAACGACCTCTTTATTAGATGGTTATGGTCGACTATTTTCGTTTTCTGGCTTTCATGTTAGGTTCGCGTCGACTTTTTTCGCTCCATTCGTTTTTACAGCACTCGGTTGCGAGTGTGTTGTTCTTTTTTATCGGTTTGCAGTGTCTGGTAAATTTTAGAAATGTTATTTTATATCTAGTCTTGTTTGGGTTAGTTCTTTCCATTTCAATACAGTGGTTCTTATTGAAAACTTTTTGGAAGTTACTCTACAGTATTTTTGAAGCCACAGTTTTATTTAACAACGTTTTATGACTTTATTTGGTGAGCGACTGTATGACAAATAAAATTGTAAATGAATTCCGTCCAAAATAAATAAACTCGTGGTCATTGGCGTACGACACGAAGTAATTTGGTTCATCGGAAAGTTTACACAACAATCCCCGAAGGCAAACCGAATATCGCGTTCCGTAAAACAAACACTAAAATGCAAATGTTTTGTAATTAGTTGTGGTCATAAATATCATGGCGTCGATTCCGGGTCACCATAAATAACTGAACGGAATCTCTACGCCGAATTCATAAAGCGTTGGTCAATCGATGCTGTGGGTTTGAAATTGTATAGATTTGGTTGGAATGTAGCTTTTCAAATGGCTGTAGTCGCTGTTAACTACCACTATTTATATCTTTTTATCATCATTTTACAGTTTAATCACTTGATATTTAACTTATAGTCGCTGCTAGAAACATCTCTTGATGATCATCTACAGATGATCGTTGTAACAAAATATTGTATTAAGTTCTTCTTCAATGCACCACTCTTTTTCAGTTTTCCTCAAGTGAGAGTACTTACTCCTTTATATTTGCTGGCCTAACGGCCTAAAAACCAGTTTCATAAATATCGAAATTTTCACATAACCTATTATCAAAAACACTGCACTAACCTAGCTATCAATCAGCCGGCTCGAAATTCAATCTGTACTCTTAGACCCTTCAATTAACCATAATTTGAGATAAGCCTTTAATTTTTACGTCACGGGTGGGCTCGAAGAAGGTGTAAGCCGGTCATTAGCCACTTTTGAGCCGACTTTTATACCTTTTGTCTTAAAATACACCATATTTCTCGAAGGTAATCCATAATACATGAGATACCGCGCTCCTCATAGCAATTATGTGTAATAAATCTCAAGTTAGATCAACAGCTGATGCCTAAATTTATTTCACCGCGCAACAATATAATCGGCGCCGTTATTCCCTCCGAAAATATTCAGTCAATTTCAGGGATTATAAAATCAAATTTGTTTTTGGTCGGAGTGGCACTTCGCTGACCCAAAAACACTCAGCTCCCTGTGACTGGCGTTATCTTCGAAAATAAATGACCAATTAAATAATCTAATTCATTTCGGTCGGTCCCACTCCTCGACAGGCTGGAAGCATAAATCAACATGCCGTCGAGTGGCGATAAACATTTTGTGACTTCCAAACCAGGTGATAAAAAAGTGTCCACTTTTTTGGACATTGCACCCGCAAAGAGCTTTCAAAGGGTGACATTTTTTAACTCTAACGGCTCCTTAATTGTTAACGTGGCCACCCTTTACGTCCGAACGCGTCCCGTGAACAAAAAATGGCCCTAAATAAATGACTATAACGAGCCGATTTGGCCGGGGCAAAAAAGCCTAAAGGTAGCTCGTTGTAATTGGTTATAATGTGGGTTGATAAGGCGAAATTCTTAACTTTGGGTTTTCGACGGCACTTGTCTAAATATTTTCTTTGATGGCATTCGCCCGCACATTAAGTGCTAGCTAATGTGGTAACCAAATAAAAAGATGCGCACACTTGCGAGTTTCAAAGGGCCACAATGCAACCTCGATGCGGATAAGAGGGTCAATATTTTGATAGCGCGCGTGGTGCGATGCTTGAAACATGTGGTCAAACATTGTGCAATACCGATAGCTGCTTAATCGCTGTGGTATTTCTAACGGGTACGTGGGCAAAACAAATGTAACCGCGCTTTCGTTACGGCCGTTCGTCGCAGGAGCAGACTACGCCCGCTGAAAATAGCCCGCGATGAATCAGCCGGCGACTTGAGAAAACCCACATCAAAGACTTTCGCGGAAAGGACATTAGATACGCGCCAACTTATCTCGTGCCTTTTACGGGATCTCTATTGGATTAACGTCGATGTATTAATGCCGTCGTGATTAATAAAACAACCTTAGTCACTATCTTCCTTTATTTCATTTGGAATGGATTTTGGATTCTGATGTTCATGGATCGTAATCGTTAAGTAATTTTCAATTCAAACCAATTTTCGTTTAAATTAGCAATGAAATTATGTTAATCATTTATGATTGGTTTCGCACGAAAGCAAAAATGTTTGTGAATTTTTAACTCGCCAATCGGGAAGTTAAAGGGCTGTCTAATGACGTGTAAAATCTGACACTTCGCCCACAACGGGCCGCGAAATTATTCGGGTTGATTGGCCGAGGGAATTCACCGAACAATTTTGGCCAATCCGTACTTTGTCAACGGGCGCTTGGTTGACTAAATAAGAGTAGAATTTACTTGCAATGAAGTAGGTAGTTTATTAGGCAAGAGTATTAGGCTTTATACAAAACAAAGCTCGCAAAGTAGGCGTGGAGTTAAGAATGCTTCTGTAAGTAGGTAGGTATAGTAATAAATGTCGAGCAAACAATTTCATATAGGTAAATAAATTTATATACAATAGTAGGTCTCTAAAGAAACGGTTTCGCGTTAGCGACAAGATTTTAGTCATATAAATTGAATACAGATGAAATCAATATTAATTTTATTCTTTTTACAGTCTAGCTTTTTTAAAAAGTTTATTTTCTTTGTGAAGTTCAAGTTCTCAGGTCATCCCAATTCACTCTATTGCATGATTGTGGGTGGTCTTTTTTGATTCAAATTATATTCAACGATCTTCAATTGAATCAAAAACAATTGATAACAAATATTATGTCAATAAAAAGCCTGATCAATCTTCTCCAGTAAAAGAAAATCGAGTACTCAATACAATATTTTACCGATAATCGTGGCAGAGGTTATCGAGAACTCGGTAAACATTGCCCTAAGTTTATCTCCGTAACAAAGTTCTATTGTCCTGAAGCCATTTGTAAGGCGTGAATCAACTAACTTTGAATGCGAACAGTAAATTGGTTTGTACGATATCTTTGGAATAACTTTAAACTATTTCATGTCTGATAAGGAGGAAGAATAGTCATTATGGATGTGGCATTTAATTAATATGAATAAGGTTACTATAACGTTTTGTTGTGACATGATCGAATAGTATTACATCACTAATTAATTTATACAATCTAAGATAATAATTATAATTATACGAGTTGTTAAGAATCAACAAGTAAATACCAAACTTATGGTAAAAACTACTCTAGTTGTGGAAAGTAAAGATTTTACGAGTTCGAGTGCTTTTAGTCAAAACCTGAATGAACTTTATTTTTTTGAAAATTTGATTGAATGCAAATAAAATTTCGGTGTTTAATAGCTGTAGAGTAAATATGTAAATGATAGCACCTTAGCTGAAAGAATATAACCTTTTGAGTAAACATTTCGGAAAGTAAATACATTTATAGTCAGCACCACCCACATAAAATACGAATATCGGGACCGTAAGATACGCCAACCGTCCAGACCTGTTAATTGGTTCGTAAATATATTTTATGTTGTTCACACCGAGGCGCCAAACTTTGGGCGGCGGCCGCTTCCAAAACTTGGTTCTTTTGATCGTTTTGACAACTCCATTTTGAAACTTCAAAGCTGGTATGCATTATTTATGAGTGTGAGCCTGGTCTGCATTGGAAGTATTGGAAAAATCGTTTGCTTAGAATAAGAGGACTTTGATAAATGTTTGTTCTATTTATTGTTTAACATAATACAAACTTCGTTTGGAAGCACTTGGATATCACATCAACATTTACGGGGTAAGATATCCAAT
Source organism: Ostrinia furnacalis (assembly GCF_004193835.3). Taxonomy (NCBI): domain Eukaryota; kingdom Metazoa; phylum Arthropoda; class Insecta; order Lepidoptera; family Crambidae; genus Ostrinia; species Ostrinia furnacalis. The sequence goes on along the minus strand of NW_021135634.1, from coordinate 393,389 downwards.
ATCCATCACATCCCTATCGTTATGAACCAAAATTGTTAATAGAGCTAACGATGCAGCTTGATGATCTGAAAAAATAAGGCTTGGATACAATAAAATCGATTTTACGAACGCCAAATAATTTTAGTTGTGTCAAATCAAAAGGTCTTAGCGCAATCATGTGTAACAGTCCCATAGGTTGTTGTAAAAGTAATAATGGCATTGTAGAAGGCTCTAAATATCACAACACCGGCCCAGGTGCGACACACCTCGACAGTTCATTTTTATTTCAACAATCCATTCCGTGCGAACCGTCTTTATTGTGACGATAAATCGGGGGTGTTAATGTGGATACCGGCTTTGTGTCTTTTTTCGGCTTGTCTTTTTATATGACACTATCTTAGTAGTTTACAAAAGTGATAATAAGAAAAGGGGTACCGAGAACTGAGTTATCTCACTTTTTTCCCCAGTTCAATCGGATATTAATTCTTGCGCTAGAAGATGTTGTACCTTCAAATTGAAAACAAAAATACTTTGTGACGTAACTTAGGCATACTAATCGATTCGCAGTTAAGTTAGAGACAATTTAATATTGGTAAATGCACATTAAAGGAAAACAATGTAGGCTATCCCATAACTTTCTTCCTTAGTTGCAAAACAAAAGACAAGCTTATGAACAGCTCAAAATATTATATTTCAAATCAGATCATTCACAAGGCCCAAAACTCAGTGAACAATACGTAATCTCTCGGTCGCTTTGTGATGCCGCTTCCGCTGCGGACAATAGATGCATGCAAACTTAGCGAAATGGGTAAAAATAATCCTCTACCCGGGCCCAATACATCACGCGAACTGTCAGTCGAGACCGCACGAACAAAAATATACTATTGTGAGCGACGAGCGACGATTTGTCGGGAACTTTCCTAAAAACTTGTGCAATTCCGGAATACACGCACAGACGGAAAAAAGACGATCGCAGTAATCCTCATGTCAATCGCGTTCGGACATGTAACGAGCCCGCCGCCATCGCCACCGTAAATCAATGTTGACGAACGATTAATGAAACCCGCAATTAAAAACTCGACTGCCGTTGACAAATAAGCATGCGAGCTAACTCAAATTGGAGTCGCACTTCGACTAACTCATAATTAATCAATTCTGTAAGTGGAGCGCCTTCATATTTTACGAGACCCGAACGATCAATCGCTCTTTGTGTGGGTCTAGAGTTGTCGACACTCTTCTCGGGAGCGTATTTACAAATATAGTGGCTCAGTCATAACAAACATTATTCAAAAGCCATGTTTTCATTTATTTTTGTAATAGCACCCACGGCTTAGAAGCCGCCGCGTGTGATCCCGTCGAAGGCAGTGGGTTCGTGGGACTTTCCTGTAACATTGTAAGGTTCTTCTTAAGTTTGTCATAATCACCATACCTTGTTTATTTAGAAAACATACTATGTACATAACAGTAAATATAGCACCTCAGAAAAATCAGCACAGAAAAAAATCATTCCAAGAACCTGGCTCTACCAAACATCTAATAACATGTTAGGAATAGCAATAGAATTAACCAGTTGTGTCCACTATCTTCAAACGTTAATAAAATTTGTTGACGCAGCCGTATGTGAAAAATAAACACGATGAAGCGAAGCGCTTAGTGCGTTTGCTAAAGTTATCTTTTAAACGCGCCTTGAAAGTAAAAAGTCAACAGACGCATTATGAACTCGAGTGTTACATTACTAACGAGGCCTGTGTTGTCACAAGGCGTTAAGTATTTAAAATGTGATAGTGAAAGCTAAGCTTTATTCCGTCATTAAGGCTCGGTTGCACCATCTTACTTTGACTGTAACAAACGTCAAAAATCTGTCAAACTTCATACAAAAATCCCCGGTTATCGTTATAATTTCGGTCAAAGTTTCGTGGTGCAACTTAGCCTAGCCTAAGTGTATGCGTTCATAAAAACGCACAATGTTACCTGATGTTGATAGTAACTTTTAAATTTATGTAAACGTTATTGAAATTTGGGTGCGATGAAAAAACTGTGCTCCACTTTTGTCGTCCAGTTCAAATAGGTTTCGCTTTGCGCTGTATGCGCATACATTTATAGCTCCTGTGCAACGGCTCTTGCAACGAAAAAGTCCATTGTTTATGAAAGGCGATACAGTTTTCGAGTAACTACTGCCCTGTCGTCGCTTAAGTGGTAATAAATTATAAACTTAACCTTGGATACGTTTGTTTTGGTTAACCGTTTGTTAGACGCATGTGCTTATCGTGAGAACTCTTTTAATGTTGGGTAGGTTAGTTTATGAACTTTGTTCTTGTTTATAGAGCCGTAAAAATTGGGATGTATCAGCCGAAAAGTTATCTAAGGTCGTTCGAAACCGCAGCCGAAATCAATGTCGATAAATTCTAATTTCATGAATTCAATAATTCATCCGATTTCGGAAACGATTTCCGTTTTGCATCGGTGCTCATTAACATTATCCAGCATAATAGCAGCTAATAATGCAGATTAAACTGAAAATGGACGCCGTGAAGCTGGGACTGTATATCCATTTTGACATCATTAGGTTTATATGATATTAACAATATCCCTTTGCGTCATTCTGTGGCGTAAAATAGTGTGACATCCGTTATCATTACGGTTTTCCTTGGTTTATAGGGTGTCGCGTAATCCGCTCATGTTTATAACATAGTCAAGCAAGAATATCTTATCTTTTGCGGCTACCGTAGTATACTTATATTACATCAACATCATAAATGTTAATATTATCATCAGGAAAGCTGGTTACTTTGCTTTTCACATTGTTTATTGGCCCTTATTTAATAAGCGATGTCTCTCAACCCTTCCATAAATATTTATTAAACAAATTCGGTGAAGGACCTCCTAATCCCATAAGCAGCACCATCATCGTAACCCACTCGAGTATCACGGAAGTTCATGTCAAGAGCATTTGAAATAAACAATTTAGAGCAAGCCAAATCAGGGTCACACTCCTGCGATCACAAGCCAATCTTCTCGTTGAACAAGGGTAACTATCATACGGTCAATATCTCAACAAAGTACCCGATAATAATCCTTACAGTTATAGCAATAAGATAAAACATAACGTTATTATGTAACGATACACCCGCAGACTTTGAAACAATCATCTTTTCGTCTCACAAAATTGAACCCACATCAAAATCTGTACTCAATACGCTTTTCAATTATGTTATGTCAATGTTAGATCAATAGAGTTTTGACAGTTCTAATTGGAACATCCTCCTCAAGCCATCCGTCTATCTTAATTACGAGACTGTTACGGAAATATATTTTGCAAAGAGCAAAATGTAATAAAACATTCTTGTTTGAAATTTTATTTCCCGCATGAAAATTATGGCTTTCCGTCCAACACGTGTTTTCTTCTTGTGATTTCATAAACATCATGTTTTACTTTCGCCCCCACATTTTAAAAGCTGGTTCCATAAATTCATTCCAATAACAAACATTTTTATTGCCGAGGCTAAAAGTTTCAAAATCGTTTGGCGACAAATTTTCAAATTTTGAAGTCATAACACGGACGAGTTAGGAGTTCCAAATCTTGGATTGACAGATGTTTACGGTCTTCTTGATAATCCAAATAAATATTGTGGAGTTGTTTACATTAATGCAACTCCGGGAAGTAGATGCGTAGGCGCCGCTGTCCAGTGGCTGTTTATTTGGGCAATTTAATTTGAAGCTCTTACAATTTATTCGTGTTAACTGGTGTTACGAAATGTGCAGTGGCTTTTCTTAGTAACTCAATAATCTGTCTTTTTATAGAATCTACTATTTCAAGCCTACTGATTTCCTTTAATTTTTACGACTGCAATATGTGATTTCAGATTAAAAGGATTTTAGACATTTAAATGGTTAAGCACATTGCCAAACAAGGCTAGGTAGCTGGCGCAAATACATCTTGGAAACAAAAACTGGCAAGCGCTACGTTATAAGGCAAGAATGATAATGCTATATTTGGCAGCAAAATATATTTCTCCAAGAATATTTAGCAGCAGCCTCGGCTATTCGGATGTCATTTTTGTCCCTTACGGTGTGATTTCAAGGGTCCCAAGCCCTCGTTACGTCGTTATGTATTATTGAATAAGGGAAAAGGGTTTTATGAAATTTTACGTAAAACGAAAACTAAATTACACCGGTCCTTGAACGAATAAGTAAGTTTAACGAGACCGTTCCGGGTCCAATTGGACGGATGTTATGTTTGTTAGATATTATTGGGCAATAATTTGATAAAGTTGATTTAATTTTGACCTTTTCATGACTGTGCTGAAAAAAAAAACACAACTTTGTCCATTTTTGCGTTCTTCATGAATTATTTTCAAGGATAGATATTTAGTTTTTTTTAGTCTTCTGGTAACAATAAGTTCTTATGGCTTTTGTTCCTATTCCAAGATACCTCTACAGGCCCCGGGGTTGGCTGCAGTAAATATTATGATTAATGTTAAATTTTTTGTCCACAGATGAGAGAAGACAGAGGACCACAATGCGAATCACCGTCAAAATTTGGCTCCTACACAAAGTGTGCTAAGATGTGGTAGTGCCCCGGCGAGATGGATACCTTTGCCGTGGTGACGTCACTGTTAGGGATCTTCTGCTTATGTCATGGTAAGTCAAGTTCAAAAATAATAACTGTTCTATTTTTTAATTGATTTGGCTTTCTGTTTGATTCCGGCTTTGTTGTGAAGAAACGCTAGAACTATTTTTTTATATTTGTTAGAAAAGAGGATTCATTTCATTTTAAGTGTACTTATCTTCTCTACATGTCATGGTAATCAAATAATGATATCCATAAAAAACAGGTAGGCATTTTTAGACTGCTTTGTCCATAGATAATTTATTATAACTTAAGTACCTAACTAATATCTCAAACATCTCATATATTGAAAGGTTAAATCATTAATACTCTCTCACGTCAACCAATTTCTACGACAAACTACATTACTAAGCCAATCTCCGTACATGTTTGCACGAACTCACGCTCGTTTCAATAAAAAGTGACAATAAGTGCCTACGCCAGAGTTCAAACAGCGCTAATAGCTTACCATGCACCCTCAGGGTGGCGTTTCCCCACACTATTTGATATTTAGTGCCTTGCCGTACCATCTAAGATTTGTGGCGAGGAACGAAATAACCGTATCATTCTTGGAACGCTAACTTAATTGACATCGGAAATAAAATCGACAGGAATTAATTTGGTTGGTTGATAAGCTATTTGCTTGCCAATGAACCGTAAATAAAATGTTTCGTTTGTAACAGAAATTACAGATTTAGATTGCGGTATTACACAATTTTATACTTTAGGGTTTTCTTGTGAAATGTGGAAAAGTAACCCCTTAAAATATGAGCTTCTAGAATGTTGATTACTGTTTATAGCCATTTGTTTCTAGTTTTCATGTTAATATTTGTAATAGATGTGTGATAATTTTAGTTTCAAATTAATTAACTCCGAAAAACTGAAGTAGCGTAAAAGCAACGTTTAACTGCGCCCTGGGGACAAATAAAGTGAATGCGTAACTTATTGACAGAACTCATTAGGTTAACAAAACACAGATGCGTAAATCCAGGCCCGCATCTGTCCTTTGCATATTCCACAATTAACTTTACACATCACACTATAAAAATTCCAACCTTGAACATCCTCGGTCCCCCAGCAAACATCGTCACACTGATTGAATTATTCTATGCTGTGGCCGGGATGCGTCGATAAAAAAGCGGCACCCCAGGCGGTTATCAAAGCGTAAAGAAGTTAAGCTAATGTTAAACGACGCCTATCTTTTGTGTCTAATGCGTGATGGATGCCGCGTAAAATGTAGTAAAACGAATAATAAAAATAAACAGAGTCAATCGCTCGGGGCAACAATAGGCACATATCACAGGCCGGAGTACCAAGTCATTGTGAGGATTTGAAAAATGACTCCTATCTCAGATCTTGGCTCAAACAAAACTGACTTTTATGAACATTGACGTGTGTGACCCCCATTGGATAAGGACGTTTATGCCTTTGAAATATAATGCGTTTAATTCTGGACAAAAGAGCGGAAGTCTCGAAAAAGTAAATAAGAACGGGACCTACCTACATGATTAGTAGGCTTGCACAAGAAGATTGTAATCGTGATTGTCAGCACTAAATATAGATGTCGCTAGCCTAATCAGCCGTTTCATCGCAAAGGAGCATCGGCAAAAAGTTTTTGTGCTCTCGAAGGCGGTCTCAAAGGATCTCCGATCAGATAGCATACAGTTTGCAAACTTAATCTTTTTTATGTTCATTCAGTTAACTGTGGGTATATTTTATGTAAGAAACTTTAAAAAAGGCGTTTGATAAAATATCTGTTAACAGCGATAGAAACGTGAAATGTTATAAAGTATGGGTTTTTTCTTTGTAGCACATTTCCGAATAGTATCATTAATTTAAGAAACATGAAAGTTTCACTTTGACGTGCGCGTAAACATACCTCGGAGCATCTAAGATTGTTTTCCCATCTGCCCACGCGCCAGTCGCAACAACAAACGACAGAAGAACCGTCACAACTGTCGCCGACGGTTTCCGTAAACTCCACCAAAGAAATGGCTACAACATGCCAACTAAACTTTACCTTTCCTAAACATAAACTTCAAACTGTATCACAACGAATCTAAGTTCAAATTTGAAACGCAACGGTTTGTTGATCTGTAGCAGTAGCCTTATGGATATACGTAGTTTTGCCCTCATTTCTTGCAGGTACGTCGGACCCTATGAAAGATGACACTATGTCAACAATTTGTCCCTTCGTGCATTAGCAGAGCGTCTTACAAGACAAACACTGTAAACTCACGAAATTCATATTAAACTAATCCGTCCGTCCGTTTCTGAGCCGGCTAATTCTGAACACATGTGACAGAAAGTTTTTTGCACCGTAAACTTTAAGTGCTGTTTCATTTGCCGTGACATTTGAATGTTTATATCTTTGCTTGTGAGCTTCATTTATTACGAGGCGTTACTTTTACATATGAGTGTGAGTTTGTCATCCAAAAGTAAGTCAGTTAAGCGTCTTATTGCAAACGTACTTAGAGCTTTTTGCTTAAAGTCTGGCCGTATTGATTCTGTATTTCGCGAGACCGTTGACTACGGCCAATTAGGCAAAAATGTTTCTACAACTAGACAGTATAATAACGCCATCAGTCTCAAATGGCAAAGAGGGTTGTAAAATTGAACACGTGTTCGAAATTCCGAACCTCATGATTGCCTCCTTAGGGAGCCAATCACTGCGATTAGAATTAGATATTCGCAATTTAGATTTATATCAAGTTTCATAGGGTGACAGTTTAGAATACTCGTATTATGAGAAAATATTTTTGATTAATCACGGTGGCAAGAGATTAAAATCTAATTAAGTTTTTGATGAAAACTTACAATCATTGTATGTTATTATAATGTTCTAGTCAGTAAAAAATAAATTACGGTGTAGTTCTGAAAATAAAAAGATTTAGCCGATGGTATTTTGTCATAGATTCAACATCTGGGATTGAGGCAAAGCTTTAAAGAAGCTCAAAGGGAACCACTACACGGCAATAAAACTGAATTCGTGCAAATCTAGTGCAGTCATATGTTCCCCAAGCGTAACCGACTTGAGAGCTATCAATTTCAAACCGACAAAAACTAAACACGAGTTCAAACGGGCTTCGAATCCAGTGGCCGTTACGATCAAGTTAAATGCGAAACTCGTGTCACCATGACCGATTTTTTATTTATTTTTTTCTTGCGGCGCGTGTCAACATGTGCCAGAAGTATAAATTAGCAGGGGACAGCACCCTCGCAAACTTTTTTTTGACAAAGATTCTCGAACAATAGAGTATAACTACTCGTGACTCTCACGAGTGAGTTGAAAATCACTCCCTTCGGGCGACAAAGAGATGAATGTTCGCTCTCGGACGGAGTTGCAAGACTTGCGCTTTGAATAAGCATGATTAGTTGCTCTATGACTTCCACGATTATGATTAGACTCTACTAAACAAAGAGGTCACGCGTTGCATTGCATCATAATAACAATAAACAAACATTTGCGTGCTTGAATATAATATGTTGCTAAGTGTTGCCTATGTAAAATGTAGATGTATTCTAAAAATTGCATTAGTTTAATATACAGGGTGTTAGGTAAATGGGTATATGAGCCGACACTAGCCCATGTTAACATGGTCATATAAATGGTATGGTGAAGTCAGAAATTTGATATCATCATTTTATTTTATTGTCGGCCGTTTGGTGTAGTGGTTCAGAACGGACTACTATGCCGAGAGGTCCCGGGTTCGATTCCCGGCCGGGCAGAAATTGAAATGATGAATTTTAATTTCTGTGACGGGTCTGGGTATTTTCTATGTATAATATGTATGTATTTACAAAAAAAAAGTATTTAAGTATGTTTATATCCGTTGTCTAGTACCCATAGTACAAGCTTTGCTTAGTTTGGGGCTAGCGGCGCAGTGTAAAATGTCCAAGGATATTTATTTATTTATTTATTTATTTATTATTTATTTATTTTTTTTAATTTTCATACATAATAAATTTTATAAAAATCCGATTTGTATGAAAATTAAAATAATTTAAATGAAGATATCAATTTTCTGACTTCACCATACCATTTATATGACCATGTCAACATGGGCTAGTGTCGGCTCATATACCCATTTACCTAACACCCTGTATATCCGTTTTCTGGTTGCCAGGGTGCAGACTCTATATTTTGAGACTAGATAGACTAGTAGTTCATAAATACACTAGTTCAATATTATGAGTACAGACTGTTACGTTGCATTTCATATTTTACTATAGGACAGGACATCCTAATGTAATATCCAATAATCGATTGACGCACATCTATGCAATAAAGTTAGTTTTATGCCCGATAAAGTAACGTATCGAGATCAACATAAACAATATTTTATGTCGCTCGCAATCTGCTAAATCTCACTTTTATATCTCCTCTGGCTGTATATAAGTGCTGTTATATCGGCTTTTGTTGTATAAGTGCTATATAAGACCGTGATGGCGTTTCTTTACGAGGATGGCACCTAATTTATAACTGTCACGGTCAATATTTTTTGCCGTTCCTTTTGCGATATAATTCATTCATTGATCCTGGTTATCCTGGAATCGTAGTCTCTATGATTTATAACATGAAGAATACAAAACGTTTGATTTATATCTGCTCAATTTAACGCCTTAGAGTTTATAAACGAGTAAGAAGTTTAAGTTTTTTGAAACTTTCATTTATAAAATCAAGTCAAAAAGTACCTAGCTAAAATTATTGCATCCATAATGATTGATACAAAAGGTAATTATTAACATAAAGATAATTGTTAATAATATTAGCTCAGTTTAATAAAGAATTCCATCTCTTTAATCCTCCAACCTAAGTTAGAAAAAACCGAAAATAGAATTTGTAAAATAAAATATGGGGAAAAATAAAAACAGGGATTTGGACACAAAAATCGAACGATAGCAAATCGAATGGAGATTCAATTATAGATTAGCCCTTGTATCGTACCGCATTCACATCACTGGGACACGTGAATAAATAAACACAATTACTCTACACAAAAGAGTAATCCCTATTGATTTTGTTAGAAATAGGACCTTGTTTCTAAACTAAGCAACTAAGGGCTCCAAGCCCGGAGATTCATTTCGCCAAAAATCGGACACCGAATCAATTTTTTTCCGCTGATCGATTTTTGCGTCGCTATAATAATAGCGAGGCCTAACAATAGACATACATCAATTCAAGTGTCAAAAACTAACATCTGCGCGTTTCGCTGTAAACACAGTAAAATAGTGCAGGGGTCCACCAGCATCCTTTGGGGGACCCGGGATTCGGCAAGCCTGTGTTTACGGCTCATTATTATTGTGCGCCGCTTTAGAGTAGCTGCAAATGACATACTCAAGCTATTATTAAAATAAACCGTTCCGAAGTCTTTTGTTAGGTAAATTTAAAATAAAGCTTGAACGTGTACAGGAAATTGCAGTGGGTGGGACCATGCGAGACCGAGCGTCGCCTTTCATTAGACGCTATAGCACGCTAACTGCTATACCCACTAGAACTCCCAAGTGTTTGCATGGTAATCAATACTTAAAGGGTAGATGGAATAAACACCGATGTTGTCAACAGGTCCAGTGGAGGGTGGAATAAGCGATGACTACAATGGTAGTGGAGAAGCGCCGTACATCATAGAGCAGCCTTTAGACGTCACTGTAGCTAGACATCAGCCGGCCACACTTAACTGCCGGGCTGGAGGATCCCCCACTCCTGCTATAAAGTGGTACAAAGGCGGAGTGCTGGTGGTGTCTGATACTCATAGAAGCCTGCTGCCCGCTGGTGGTTTATTCTTCTTGAGAGCTACTCATGGGCGTGCCCATTCTGATGCTGGGGTGTACTGGTGCGAAGCCACTAACCCATTTGGCACAGCAAGAAGCAGGAATGCAACTCTGCATGTTGCCGGTAAGTCATTTTAACTCAACATCCAATAGTTTTTACTTTGATAGACTCAATAAGTAATGGATTGCTGCAGCTACAGTAGAGATAGTAAACAACTGTATATTTAGTATACCTATAGGGTAAGTCCAGGATAGATGCCCCACTTTTTGAAACAGCTCTGTAACTCAGTCAGTAAGTTTTTATCAACAATTTGACCTTAGTATCTGTAAACTTTGGTCTTTCGTCTATGATATTACTATAATTATTTTAGTTTAAGTTATACCGATTCTGAGTAAATACCATTTTAATTGACCTCTAAAAAGTGGGATAGACGCCTAATGTGGGGGATAGAAGACTCACTGCATGATTGCTTCAAAGGATAGATGCCTGATGCAGGGATAGATGACTCGTTAATACAGTTTTTGAATTCTAAGGATCAAATGCTTTTTGAAAAACAAGCCAAGTATTATTATTTAAGATGCATGTATTAAAAATGAAATTTAATATTTTTTATTAAAAATAGTACATAGTACATCCACCCGAAGTCGGGTAAAAAGGTAATTCGATCAGAAGGGCACCCTATTTATTACTTTCCTAAGGTTAGCCGTACTACATTCTTTTTTTATTCTTACTTGCTACTTGTGACAAAAAGAGCAGGTTAGGATAGATGCCCCTAGGTGCATGGGACATGGCCCTAAGGGCATCTATCCCCAAAAAAAATTTGGCAACTATCCTTTTAGCATAGGATAGGTGCCTTTTTTAATAAAAAATATAATAACACTAAAAATCAATTAAACATAGCTATCCCGTATAATTTATAAGATAGTCTATCAAATTATATAAAAATCTGCTTCATTTTACAGCTAACAAAAAAATTATCCATTGTAAGATACTTACCAATTTTATTTCGACGCTCGCTAAGGTTTGGCCGCGGAAGATTTTTGCTCTCACTGGCTAAACGAACGCACTGTTTGAGGGTTTGCCAGGCGAAAAGTGGTACGGGGAGGTCCCTTTCTATTATACGTACTATAACTTTAGGCTAAGTTGCTTGTAACATAGTGTACTTAAAATCGCGGCACCTATCCCACTGGGGCATGTATCCTGGAATTACCCTATAAGAACAACACTACGACTGAAGCTAAACTGTGACAACAATGAAATCGTAGTTCTAATTAATGACAATGTACAAAAAATGTCTCTGCTCTGTATATACAGGGTGATTTTTGTTATCAGTATCCAAATTTTTAGGAGCGACTCAGAATCACTAACTTAATCGATTTACGTAAAGAAAACAGTATATTTTTTTATATTTAATTGTTTTTATCCGATGCGCGCGGTTTCAAGATTGGCTCACGTAGATAAAATGCTTCCTTCATTTAAAAATAACTACACACAGTTAACTAAAAAGTAAAAAGTTTAGTAGACATAATAGTACGCGAAAATTAGCTTTAACCTTTAAAAATTAAAATATGGGCACCCGCGAATTAGATTTTCAATAATTTATTATTATTTATTATTATATTAAATTGTTCTATAGAGCGTATTAAAAAAAATTGGATACTGATAACAAAATCCTGTATAGATGTTGAGTTAAACTTCATCCTTCATTTTATAGAATGAAATGCCATTGTTAAATTTAATTTTTAGTTCTTCGAGAAGAATTTAGACTTGAGCCAGTGTCGACGCAAACAGCGCAAGGAGAGACTGTGATACTAGAATGCTCGCCGCCGCGAGGCTCTCCGGAACCACTGGTCTATTGGAAGAAGAACGGTCAAACATTGCATTTTGATGGGGACTCTAGGTAAGTTTATGCATAATAACATTTATTTGTCATTAACAAGACAATATTGATTAAAACATTCGTAACACAAATAAGCATCACTTAGGGCCCTCGCCCACGGCGACTTTTTGTAGCGATGCAGTCGCGCTGCTGTTGTGCGTTAGTGGCGTTGGCATCACTTCTGTAGTGCGCTGCAAATGCGACTAACGCGCGTTAGTAGCGATGCTGTCACCGTGGGCGGCGAGGGCCCTTACTTACGTATCAAAATTTTAGAAAAGACTTGTGCTCGTATCTATTCTGTGGTGTGACATCCACAACACATTTTCTGTCTCAACGTAAAAGTGATTAATTGCATAAAAAGTAATAGATTTGCCTACTATGTAACTTTTAAAAATATTTTCCTTCGACCAACATTCAAAATCTACGGAAGCGGCGACGAATGCTGACTCTTGTATCTAGCAATAATTATACGAGTTACGACGAACGATTGTTAAAGTAAATTCGAGGGTAGGTAGCAGATGAGTGTTCTCGTGAGAGGAGTGGGTAGCTGCGAATACGATAGCACGTGAATTGCTGCTCGGGTACCCTTTGACACAAGACACGCACGGATGTGTGTACCTATATGACACACGGTTTTTACTCATAGAGAGCGATGAAGACATGTCATTTTAATGGAAACGAAAGAAAAGTAACTAACTGATTTAACTGCTAAAGCCATATACAGCGGTCTTGCTGTCTAGTCTTCTAACTAGTCTTAGTTATTTTAGAATCGAACACGATTTTAACTTTAAAATCTGATTATTTTCGCGATTAAATTGCGCAATTACTTACCTACTATAATGAAATGTACAGAGGAATTGAAAAGTTTGTTAGAAGAAACTTTCGTTTCTTTAGCCATTTTGTTTGCAAAACCAACAATAGTAAACGCGGGTGTCAAAATTGAATTTCGCTTAAAAGTTTTATTGGCAATTTATTTCTTTTGGCTTCCATGAATTTTTATGAGCGTCAAGTTACATCTTGAGGGCACACATCGTTACGTATGGCGAAGCATAAAAATAATTAACAGTGGGGAGGGTACATCAAAGATATGAGGGAGGGGTTATTTGAAGTGCTCAACAAGCAATCAAGCAAAAATCTGAATAGTTCTGATTCACCGGGCCCCTTATTAAATGTTAATTTCCTATTGAATTATTCCGCCCTACATTTGAATGACTTTGTTGCATTGCACTTTGTTGGAAGTAATGAAATTCTTCATTATTTTTTCCTTTCGTTGTTATTAACACAAAAGCTCCTTAGTAATTTAAATAGAAAATAATGTTTAAAGTTAAATTATAAAGCGCAGAATTCATGTACAAATGGGAATATTTAATTATTGGATAGGTAATAATACCGCGTTACAACTTGTTTATGTTAGTCAAATTGGCCTAAATGAAATTACATATTCAATTAGGATATTGGTTTGACTAATTAGATTGATTTGTGCAATTCCGATCAGCCATTGAATTTCGTGCATTATCCTCCAGAATGCACCTGGTAGACGGCGGCAGCCTTGTGATTCAAGACGCGAGGCAAACCGACGCCGGCCGCTACCAATGCATCGCCAGGAATGCGGCTGGTACCAGGGAATCTGCCATCGCAACGCTCAAAATACACAGTGAGTTCCCATTCGCATGAATGCCTTCATACGCTGAATTCTAATCTGATGTCCGCAAGCGCTGGTAATTCTGGCAACTTGACGTTGAAATGTAAGCCGGGGATGCCTCTTTTGTTGTGTAATTTAGAGGGACATTTCTCATTGCGCAGTTAAGCCGTATTTAATCACGGGCCCGGACGACGTGGTGGCGCAGACTGGAGGCAGCGTGACGTTTCAGTGTCGAGTGGGGGGTGACCCCCTCCCCGACGTGCTGTGGAGGAGGTCTGCCGGAGGCGGGAACATGCCACTTGGCCGCGTCAAGGTGCTAGACGACAGAAGCCTGAGATTAGACAACGTGATCTTGGCTGATGAGGGCGAGTACACGTGCGAAGCTGACAATTCTGTTGGAGCTGTCAGTGCTAGCGGCTATCTAACTGTATACGGTGAGTAATTGAGATTTAAGAACTAACCTTCGTTTTCACCATCAATCCCTAATTTTTAAGTGACCCCTTTGAAAACAAAATTCCTGTTATGTGTTACCATAGGGTTAGGGTCACTTAAAAATTAAGGAATGATGGTGAAAACGGACATAAGCCTCGCAATTTGAGATTTGTAAGAAAAAAATTAATCATTAATCATATAATTAATCTTTGTTTTAGATCCTCCGTCAATTAGCTTACAACCGATCTCAGTCACAGTTGAGAGTGGTTTATCAGCAACTTATACATGTACATCGTCGGGCAGACCAGACCCAACTATGTTCTGGAGTTTGGAAGGAAATAGAACAATAATTTTCCCCGGCACTTCGAGTGGCAAATATCACGCGTCAGCGGTGCTCGATGGCGTCACAACACTCACAATCAACGACACAAACAAAAATGATACTGGAAACACGATAGTTTGTTCGGCAGTCAACTTCGCTGGCAGTTCGTTTGTCAGAGGGAAACTAAGCGTGACGTCAGACGATGACCGCCCGCCGCCAATCATAACAAACGGTCCCTCTAACCAAACGTTACCTATAAAATCGATGGCAGTTTTCCCCTGCACGGCCATCGGTACACCTGAACCAATCATAGCCTGGTATTTCGAAGGGGAAGCATTAATACAAAATCATAGGAGGAATGTGTCTAATGACGGTACCCTGATATTAAAGGATTTAGATAAAGACGACAGCGGCGTTTACACCTGTGTCGCCTCGTCTCCACACGGCAAATATGTGTGGAGCGGGACTTTGTTAGTAGATAGTCCTATAAATCCAAACATACACTTTTTTCGAGCGGCCGATATATCGGCCTTGCCTGGACCGCCTACCAAACCTCAAATACATAACGTGTCAGACACAACTGTCACCTTAACTTGGAATCAAAACAACAAAATCGGATCCTCTTCCATACTAGGCTATCAAATTGAAGTTTTTTCTAGAGAAAGCTTGACCGGAAACAATACGCCAAGAAACTCTAGGGGTTGGGTTGTTGTGGCGAGAAAGGTACACGTAACACAATATGTTGTTAAATCCCTTGTACCTGGAATCACATACATGTTTATTGTTAGAGCTGAAAACTCGCATGGTTTATCGGGCCCCAGCCCGATCTCGG
The DNA here is from genome assembly GCF_004193835.3 of Ostrinia furnacalis. Lineage (NCBI taxonomy): Eukaryota > Metazoa > Arthropoda > Insecta > Lepidoptera > Crambidae > Ostrinia > Ostrinia furnacalis. The sequence goes on along the minus strand of NW_021135634.1, from coordinate 377,921 downwards.
AGTCCGTAGCCGTCGGAGAAGATAACAACGCATTATGGGAAACCGGTGTGTTCTCTAATAATACCGAATACAGAAACAATATTTTGACTGATAACATCGTTGAACTGATTGAAGCGACGCCAATTGATTCTAAAACAATAAAACTCATGTGGGAAATACTGAATTTCTACTATTTGGAAGGACTGTTCATATACTATAGACCGCTAGATAACATGACAGTTGAGTACGAGATGAAAACTATTTTACATTCCAACGACGTTTCCGGATATGAAATAACATTTTTGAGAAAATACACAAAGTACGAGTTTTTCCTTATACCTTTTTACAAGAGATTTGAGGGAAAGCCTTCCAATTCCAGGGTGGCTCAAACTTTGGACGACGGTAAATATTATATGCACGAATTTTAAATTACTGTTTACCTGTTCCATTCCACATTCGCATGTGAATTAATAAATCATGTTTTATTCCAGTGCCCGATGGTCCGCCGATGAATATAGAAATGTACATTTTGAATACGACCACTGTTCACTTGAAATGGTCCCCTCCTGAATTGCATTTACAAAACGGTATAATTACGGGCTACAATGTTGTGGTGAACTGGCTGGACATACCTGCAAACAAGTCCATGATTGCTATAAATACGACTGTACAGCAAGCTACAAGTTTGATTATGACTAATTTAACTTCTGGTGTAAGTTACTCGGTCCAAATAGCAGCTGAAACTATCGTCGGTCTGGGCCCGTTCAGTCAAAAAGTTTACTTAAACATTGACTCTCGATCTGTCGGCTTGGATCCATTATCGAGGTAAGGAACAAACAATCCCTCACTACTTTCTTACTCCGTTTTAAAAGGTACTACAATAATTTTTTATTTGTTTTCAGATACCCCAACAATGGGGAAGTTTCTATAGTGGCAGGGGATTTCGTAATGGAAACATGGTTTTACTTTTTGATTGGAGCAATTGTGTTGTTCAAAGTAATTGTGATTGGCGGCATAATTTACGTGCGGCGCAACAATATATTTGCGAAAAAGTCCGCTTTGCCCAACATTTATGGTGAGTTTATCATGGTGCTCATAGGAATGCATGAGATAATATAGCGGCGTGTCAATTTGAGTTAACAAAGGGTTTGTAGATAACGTGTTGACTTCAAACAATTATTAAGTTAATCCCTAAACGCTTAAATTTTTTCCGAGGAATCAGCATCAGAATTTCAAAATTAAAAACATTCCTCGGGTGTGGTAGGGTGGGAGGGTGCGAGTGTTTGTTTGACGGAGGCTTTGCCATGCGACGGGAGGGGCGCTAGATTACTTTCGAGTTGAAAGGTAGCACGAGCCCTCTCGTGAGCGCACTGGATCTCTTTCACTTTGCATTCACGTTCGAGGCACAAAGGAATGATACAAATCCGAGAAATAAAGACCCAGTAAATGTAAATGTTTTCTATTTTGTTTTCTCGAGGCGATTCGTTTGTCGACTCACCCAGTTACCTTTAAGCCAATTTCCCTCGCTTTGTTTGTATTGTTCTGCGTTTACATCTTTTAAGCCTTCGGCAAACGAGATGATTTACATTCGATTTATGGAATTGATGCAAATTATGAGACGCGATGTAGATTGTATCTCTAATTGTGTTTACTCAAATAATGTTGTCTAGGACTCTTCTGATATTCCATTTTAGGCATTAGTCTCACACAAACTAAGTTTTGCAATAAGCTTGTTTCAATTTTGAATTTTCATATTATGCTGATGATAAATGAGATGAAATGAATATGTTTTAGATTCTAATGGGACAAGTTTAGTCACGCAGATGAACATAAAAGCGGCCGTGTCGTTGTCACATCCACTAAGCAGTTGTTACAATAAGAACACTGTGACAAAAACTGAATCACTGCTGTGGATGGAGAATCAACCGGGATTGTGCATGTCCGGTAATCAAACGACGCAGAGCAAAGAGAAAGCTAATTCTGAATATGACAAAGTTACGCCTCAATTGCCGGAGTACGCGGAAGTTACGTCTTCGAGAGTTAATGGGAATGAATGGAATACGAGCAAGACTGCCAACTCGCCCGCCGCGTACGCCTCCGTCACATTAGTAGCTAATACTCGGCAATGCGTCAGTTCTTTGGTAAGTTTTTGTAATCCAATCACCTTTGCTAAGTCTTAAATACTGAGTTTAGGGTTAAATTATTTGTTTTCTTTGGCAGGGTTGGTTTCCGCAAACCGGTAAAAATGTGGACTCCTTCGACAATCGATATGCGCCTGATGAAGAACTATACCCGGCTAGCAACGGTGGCTACTACAACAGGAATGTGTACAGCGAGAAATACTTCCAAGGTCATCCAAACGTGCTCAAGTTCTACGACTTACCATCTTTAGACAAATCTCAAAAGGCTCAGTTGAGATACAACCAGAGCTTAGACGAAAGAAAAGGGGACGCGACTAAGAATGAGGCTACGCAGTCGCTCATAGGTAGGACGTACGGGATCAATTCGAGGAAGAATTCCGAATCGGAGACGACTTACAGAGCGTTCGGGGAAGAGGAATCGGACGACGAGAATTACGGGGAAGATGGTGGGTATGACGAGTTGCAAGCGATGCAGCCGCAGCGACAGAGACCCCAGCATCAGTACGAGCGGCCTAACTTCGACACCGATAGTTCTAGGACGCTGGCGAGGCTGACGTCATTCCGGCACGGCCATGGCGGCTCGACGCAGCCATCCGGGGCGCCTGCGCATCCCCCCGCGCCACACCTTCGGGTGGAATCTGTCACGCGGTAGTATCACGCTTTGCCGGTTTTCGGCGACCTGTGCCAAACGGACGTATAGACCGAAGTTCCTTTAGTGTAGTGATACGTAAAGAGAGATCGCAGTTCTTCCTCACAATGCGGTGATACAGTTATTCAGTGCGTATTTGATTGTTTTTGTGAGTGATATGGACTTTTTTGGGCCTATTCGATGAGATGGCCTAAACCTAATTTTCTCCTATCGCGTATTTAATATTTATTAGTGTAAATCTTAACCTAGTCGTTTGTATAGTGTAAATATTGTAAATAGTATCGCTAAACTTACATTAAATGGTCTGAATTGATTGGTAAGATGTTAAATTATTGACTCTTATTAAATGTTTAAAGTATTATTATTGGATTTGATAAAATTCAATTGATATGTCCGTCTGAATATCAATAAACGAATTTTGTAACCTTAATCAATATCATTAGGATAAGTATTATAGAAACTGAAACAAATTAACGCTTGGCAATAATTTGATGTAACATACCTATTAATACGAGGTGGGTATTGTAAATACATAATTATGAAAATTATTTAGCCTAGCATCAACGGACTTTTGGGTTTATAGTTTGTATTATGTCTGATTTATATTTATATGATTTAGAAATAATTTTATTTTAGTTTTTAGATTGATAGAGACGATAGAGTGAATTTATATTTAATTTACGGTGCCATACAAAGCTGTTTTTAGCTCTTAAACTATAAATACTGAAGTAACATTGGAGTTGTGAAACGAAATTCAAAATAAAGCTTAAATAAAATTGTAATCTACGTAAGATATGTGATATGAGTTGAAATATAGCCACTTGTTATATAAAGTAAATAGCACAAACATGTATAATTGCATATCATCTGTATTAGGTCTGTATGTAGATAAACAATACCATAATATACGATCATAACTTGAATTAAATTTAGGAAAAAAATCCTATTGATTTCATAGTTTATCTTTTACTTAGTTTCTTAGTTGAAAAGGGTTCCACTATCTGTGCTGCGAGTTACTTAGATCCGCAAAATAGTCGTAAAAAGGAAAATATGTAAGGCTTACACGTCTATACTGTAAATTAGGTACCTGACCATACATTAAATCATTAAGTTATACCTATTACTATCCCATTGATACCGCAGAAATAATTTAACATTAATAATTTCAGCATTGTTAATGGAAATGGAAAATAAAACAATGTAACAAAGTTTCCTAGTAAATTTATTAACCAAGCAATAGATACAATTTCAAAAACTAATTTAATCATTGGATACCATCTTCTTCTCTATTTCATAACCAGAAATCATAATTGTTTCCAAAATGTTTGTAAATAAGATCATAAAATCATTTTTATACTTCGATTGAATGTTTTGTTACTCTGTATTGTTTGTACAACCCGATGGAGGTATCTGCGCATCTCTCTAGAATGCGATTCTTCCTCGCACCCACCCGCGGGGAGGCCGCGTTCGCCTCAGCCGTACCAGTGTACACAGTAGATATATGAGCTAAAGCAGTACGGAAACTTAGCCCNTATTTAAAGGGCTCATTGATAGGAAATGCTGCTTCAGTAATTGAGTCACTGGAGCTTTCCGATGCGAACTATGATATTGCATGGAACTTGATTTGTGATTAGGGCATGAATATCGGAATCTCGGAATCTCGTAATATCGGAATCTCGGACTGCGAGATCCGATATTTCAATTCCGATATTGAGCGATCCAGTATCGTAATATCGGAATCAGATAAAAGTTTTAATTGAGATTTTAAACAAAGCGTTTAAACTCGCCACAACCTGCCACAAAGCCTAAAGTACATGATTGGCAAAGACCAATGATTTTCTCATGTCTCTCACCATCACTATTTATGGTTAATTTGACTTGTTCTAAATCAATTTTAGCATTTGCCATAGGTACTAGGTCAACAAAGAAGGACATCTCAACTCCCTTTCAAACATTAATTTTACTGGACTATGGACCATCAGTTCTGTGTACTATGTGCCCTGCCCATTACCACTTCAGCTTGCTTAATCTTTCGGGCTATATCAGCGACTTTAGTTAGTTTACGGAGCTCCTCATTTCTGATTAGATCTCGTAAAGAAACACCAAGCTTATCCCTCTCCATAGCACGCTGTGCCATAAATTCAAAGGCCACGTTTTCGAGCCGTATATCATCAATGGTAACACACATTGAAGACTTTCATCTTCGTAATCGACGATTTACCTCTTTCTCGAAATTGCATCTAACTACCTAGCTAATCGTTTGTCCTAGATAGACATACTTACTTGTCAACAATCTCGAGAATTGAGCTCCTAACCGAAACTGGGTAAGGGGCAACATGGACATTCGACATAAGCTTCGTTTTTTCCATATTCATCCGAAGGCCTACCTGTTGGAAAACTTGATTAAGGTCTTCGAGCATTGTGATAATGTCTTCAAACAGTTCTGCCTTAGTACGCAAAACAGACGGACGATGAGGCAGCAAGATTCTGAAGTGGAGGCCACGTACCGGAAAGCGCAGCGTAGGACTCATAACCACAAGGTGGACCGACGACCTCATAAAGGTAGCAGGAAGGCGCTGGATACAGGCCGCCACCAACCGGACATTGTGAAAATCAGCATCGGAGCCTGTGTTCAGCAGTAAAAGAAAGAAAGAAAGATACATTTATTACAATGGACATCACACAAATACAGGCAATTACATAGACATGACAGTGGCACATAATAATGGAAGAAGAAAAAAATAAAAACAAGAGTAAACTGAGCAGTGCCACCCATTCACCAACAAGATGCCCACTGCAACGGGACCCCACTCAGCATTGCCGTTGCCCCGTGGACGTCTTATGGCTGACATGATGATGATGGCTGGTGGTTTTGTGAGTTGTACATCGATAATCAAAAAGGAACAAATTACAAGTATATTCAAGTTTTTTACCACTCATTTTTGTAACACGTGATTTGAATGACTCTAAAATTCATTCCGCCAACATAAAACAGGGTAATATGAAGGAGTAAAAGTTTGTTTGATACCTGTGATTTTACAAAAACACTTTAATTATTTGCTAGTCCATATAAGCTCATTATCAGGTGATCCGTCTGCTCGTTTGCCTCTTGTCACATAAAAAACCAAATGCAATGGATACCCATAACGTAAAAATGGTTTTAAAATACTTCAATTTTATGAAGTGCTGTTTTGTACCAAACTAAAGATTTTGATTAAAATCATGATTTTATTGTAAACAATCCACAATTCTTACGAATATAACCAAATATTAATTTTATTGCACATGAACTCAATTCCGATATTAATATCGGAATTCCGATATTGAGATCTAATATCGGAATCCAATATCGGAATTGAAAACCTTCCGATATTACATGCCCTATTTGTGANTTACCCATTGTTCAGTTGCCTACATTTAGTGGTGATTTAAACAAGTGGTTGGAATTTCATGACGTTTTTGCTTCTCTAATTCACGAAAATGTTACTTTGTCAAAAATTATTAAATTTCAATATTTAAAGGGCTCATTGATAGGAAATGCTGCTTCAGTAATTGAGTCACTGGAGCTTTCCGATGCGAACTATGATATTGCATGGAACTTGATTTGTGANTAAAATACCGGATACTTACTTTCACATAGCTATTGCCTCATTTTAAATACAGTTCATCACTTAGTACAAAAGCGCGCGGAGCAAATTACTTTATCAAAGAGAACACATAAATTTTTAAAAAGCGTAATTACGTAATTTAAAAAGAACTATTACAAAATCAGATGTAAGCACTTTATTTAAAAAGTAATATTTAATCATTTTTACAATTCAGAATTATTACAAAGTTTAAAAAATGAAAGTTCTGGTTTTGAAGATGCCGAGTTCAAGCAGCCGTATACTACGCAATACACTCGTGGCATGCTTTTTTTTAAATACAGCGGACAGTGCATGCCGCGACACTCGCGACGGATGGACTGCGAGGTTCGCTTAGAGCTCGTGTAAAGCGTGCGTCTGTGTGCGTGAGTCTGATTTCGAGCGTTTGTATGAAGCTTCCGTACTGTTTGATTTATCTACTGTGCAGTGTACCTACCATGAGTTTACGATAAGTGTGCTCGCTAGCGAAAACGTCAAAAATCTCTATGGAGATTTTGTTTCTTGAAAGTAGCCGCTAGGGGCGCTGCACAATATGTCATACAATTAATGTCATTTTTTTACGCAGTCGCTAGCGAGCACACGTAACGTAAACTCATGGTAAGCACACAGAGCGTCGGTGTGACGTCACGACTGCCAGGTGCGCAGTTAACTCGATCAGGTTGTATTCATAGCCATCTTTGACTAGATACCTTGCTTATTTTATTTGTAGCCACAGTTAATGCTATTTTCATTGCAATTAATTCGTTGTCTGTCTCATTTACAAGTTTTATGTAACTTTCAGATCGCAATGCGCTAAACAGTGATAGCACTCACTAAAACATGTCAAATGTTCATAATAAACTATGTTTTTCAATTATACTTCACATGTTAATATTGTAAAAAAATAAAAGTTCCACAATATACTATAGCAAGGTGTCTGTAGAAGTTTTATAAAACCAAAATGTAATCGAAAACAGTTAAAGGCCTATTTTTATGTGAAAAGACCACAAATGAAAACAGTCGTTTATGGAAACAAACAAAGACCCTAATGGATTTTAATTTTTGTATTAGTCTTTGACAATCTATTTTTAATAAAATAATTTGAATTACTAATTAAACTTTTGTTTTATTACACCTTGAATTTTTATTATGTCTATGTGAAACTGTGAACTCCGTCAGTTTATAGTATAACATGTGAAATTGTAAACTAACAGTGGGTTAGATAATAATCTGACGGCATTCACAATTTTACGGTAACATTATCAATCTATGGCAGTGTTGCACCATCTTACTTTGACTGTAACAAACGTCAAAAATCTGTCAAACTCCATACAAAAATTATCGGTTATCGTTATAGTTACGGTCAAAGTTTAATGGTGCAATTCGGCCTAAGTATAATGTTTCCATTAGTATAGCTTAATACAAAATGCATGTGCCTCATAGATAACGTCCAACCGCACTTTTAATTGAAAATCGTTTTGAATAGGATATGTTCATAATAGCCCAATGTGCGGCATTAATGAATGAAATTTTAATCACACTAAATAAAGGTGCGCTTACTATTGTCGAGGTCCCATTCAATTTGCGTGGTCCCATAAAAGGGAATCTCGGCGCGACACTCGCGTAAGTATGGGGTATTTAGCGGCTTGTGGCCGGGCCGCTCGTCTGTTGCAGTCCGATAAGAGAACGAGTGTCCATAGTCAATACATGCCAATGCGCTTTGTCTTGCAAAAACCGACCGATTCCCGATGCAGTAGCGTTGTGGCAGAAAACGGAACTTTCTCATTAGGAACGTTCTTCTGCGAATTGAAGGGGTAAGTGATCACCTGAATGCAGACTCTACACTTCTACCTATCATCATTATTAGCCTATGATAGGCAATATCAGTCTACTGGGCATAGGCCCAATACGCGCCATCCTACCCTGTCTTCGGCACTTAGCTCCTGCCAGGAATCTTTTCCAAGTCGTCACTCCACCTAGTTGAAGAAAAAACTTTCTTTGTTACTTGATAAATGTTTCCAAAGCGAATGTACCCAACGCAATGAGTATCTATCGTCCTTTATAAGAATGGTGTTTTTACGATATGTTCATTGCATTGGGATGCGACCAGCAACCGCATGCCGGTTTAAACGCCAACTAAATGGGTGAAGGCAATGTTTTCTCTGGCCGCAACGAGCCCGAAACGCACCGCAACTCTCTTTACAAACAGAACGATTCCCGATAAAGCATTACGGCACGGAAAAATCCGGGCAGTTGCGCGAAATATATTGCAATTCGAAAACGGTTACAAAACCGTAACCACGATAAACTTTTTAATGCGAAGTAAACGTGTGAGGGTGAAGTTTCCCTCTTGCGTCCCAGTTTTGCATATTTTTACAATGGCCGCTGCGTCGTGGTGTGGCGCTTGCCCCGGGTATCGTTTTAATTTTCCGCCACGCTGAAATTTACACGATCCGAATGAACCATCTATTTTAATGAGCTTTAAAAGTTAACTGATCAACGGTCTCGGCGGAGAGCGTGGAGAATGGCACTCCGGGCGCAAGTTGAAATGGTTTTTTCATAAAAAGTCACGTAGAATTTGCTTCGTGATACAGGTTTTTTCTTTACATTGTCCAACTTCGACGGTGATCCTAAGCGTGCTGTAATTGAATTTCCCAGACCAATTTTATATTTCTCATATCCGTATGAGCACAATGTTTGTATCTCCAATAGTAATATTACTGCTTAGGTACTATTTTTACGTCCTCATCAACAGCCCTTTACAGTCCACTGCTGGACTATGAGCCTCCTCCACTATAGTGGAGGGTTTTGCCATAATCTCCACACTTGGCAGGCGGGTTGGAGATCGCAGTTTAAAAGATTGATGTTTTTCAGAGAGCGCTGCTGCCCATTCTCTGTTTGATGTGTAGTCCCTAAGTCGCCTCTTACGACACCCGTGGGAAGAGTAGGGGTTGGTGACAAATGTATTCTACTCTGCCGTCACCACACGGCGAAGTTTTACGTCCTATTCCAAGAAAACTTTTATAATAGAACAGGTATGACTTTTACTTAAAAAAGATTATATTATCTACTGTTGATATTTTGTGTATTTTTTTACTTGTTTTGATAAAGGAAAACTATCATTTAGGGTTCATCTCAATTTAATATGTGATTTTATTAATCATAAAATATCAATTTATGTATAAACGTTTTATTGATAATGACTTGTCTTGACAAATACATTACCTGACGTAATAAAAACAGTAAAATACATAGGTAAAAGCTTACATGAATAAAATATCCCAAATTATTATTTAACCCTTCCACCTACACATCCGTTTTCATTCGCTAACCGTTCGTCTAATTTTCCGACGGAACCCCAAATGAAGGGTCCATCGATGACGGATGTAATCCAATTACAGGTTAATTGCTAAATTAAGTTGTGTCACCAACATCGAGGGTTTTATTTTGCTTGAAATATGATTTCGACGGAGGTGCGCCCGCGTCAATAACACTAATGGAAAACTTTTTGATTAGTCAAGTAGTGGAGTGGACGGACGATTTTAATTGATTGTGATTCGAAGGTTAATGCCCGTTTTTATCAGTATTTGATGAATTTTGTGCCCTAATAAACATCATAAATTTAAAAATACAACATAGAGAACAATAAGTAGAAGTGAATGTCCTAAATAATATTTTATTACTTAATATGAAATATTCAGCTATCTAAATTAGAGTACGATAGGTTCTCCGTAAAAATTGGCATATTTTAAAATGATAGTTGGTTGGCAAATTTTACTGACATTGGTAAGTAACAAAATTGTATTGCAGTGTTAGTTTCTTTATAATGAATATGATAATATAATCTCTAGAGATAATATTCCAAAAACAGGGAAACAAAACTTGTAAATGGGTCTGACTTAACTTACGTGATTCAAGTCCTTAAATATTTCAAATATTTTAAAGCATTTACTGGCTAGATGAAACTAATTCACCTCAGAAACGCATACAGAGCCACTTGGCTTGCAAACGGCAGCGATAATATACGTCCCTAAGTAAAGTGCCCTTAAAATACTCGAGTGTGCGGTTCAGATGTTCAGGGCCTTTCAGCGAACACTTGTAAGCCTTTTAATATCGCGCCCTCACGCTCTTATCGGATCTTGTAAAGTTGCCTTTTTTAAACCGCAGATCTCGACGCTTATGAATGGCGCGGCGGTTACGTGGTTAAGATGAACTAGAACAAGATGGAGGTCTTGGATATGATTCCAGAGTAAAACAACTGTTATTAGTTATTCACTTGAAACATCACTGTGATCGACTGTGTGCGCCTAATTAAGGTAATTCGTTACTTATTAGATTAGTTTGAAAACAAGCGGAGTCGATTGTCTTAAAAGAAAAAGTCTTTTTGCTTTTTATCTCTATTAACTAACTTGATGAAACTTGAATGTGTGGTAGAAAATAACGCTTTGGTATTATTAACTAATATCATAACCGAGAGTTACGTAGAGTTAATATTATTTGTAAAAATCTCAATTTATTATTGTGCACAGATCTTAAGTGAGTGAAACCTTAAACATTAGGTACTTACCAGAAATTGCTGACTCTGATGACCATCTTCTATGGAAAATTTGACCAGACCTGTCCGTTTAACTTACATCACATAACACGATACCAAAACAACTAAATTAAAGTAAATGTTACATGTTCCGAGCAGTATACGGGAACACATTAATTGTTAAATAGCAGTTGACTGTACCGCCTGCATCACGCGATAGCAGCCCACAAACGTGATTCGACGTAATTCACTTAATCACACATCGGGGTCATTGTCAACTAACGTCCTTATTCCGATGACGATTGCCCAAATTTAATTAAGGAGACTGCAGTCAACCCTTTAGATAGGCAGTAACTCGGAATGGCCACAGCTAAAATGATAAAGCCAAGACAGTCTATGAAATTCCGATCATGAAATCACTGACTCATGAAATCGAGTAACAGTCGATCGATGATTTGACCTTTCATCATCAAAATCAAAATATTTATTCAGTATCTACTTAGACCATTTCTAGGGCATTTGTACATTATCATCATTATCATCATTTCAGTCACAGGACGTCCACTGCTAAAAATGCCTCCCCCAATTACTGACTGACTTGTACATTGTTTTCCTTAAATAATTTATATGTAGGTACTTAGGTTTTAATTACAAAGGTTCAAAGTTTAGTTCAAAGGTTAGTTCAAAAGTTTCAATATCATCAAATTTAAAATACGCAAACATTATATCGCCAATGCTGGATGCAGACGGCGCAGGGCCGGTCTTTGTGGAAATTCTTGGGGGAGGCCTTTGTCCAGCAGTGGACGTGATTCGGCTGAACGAATGATATCGCCAATATTGTATCTAAATAGGTACTGCGTCGTACAATACAGTGGAGGTATGCCTTGTAAAATAGGTGCCAGAACAAAAAAATATTCTAGACCAATAGGGTTGGCTGTTTACCACGGTCTGTGTCGTTGTAAACTTAGCACGGGGACACATGGGGCAGAGTTTTGTAATTTTATTAATGATGTAATAACAGTTCTGTCAGACGCATGTGTGCGCATGAGCGATAGTGAAGTCGTTACTCGCGACCGGTTAGTGTTAGGGGATGGGGTTCCATGATGGTGGCGATTGTTGGCAACCATTGTCTCTATAAAGATTCGTAATTAAGAAACAAAATGGCTATTTAATAATTAAATGGCTCCTATGATGGTCCAAAATACCTACAACTTTTCCAACTTTTCCTACATGACCGATATCAAATTCTCGAAAAAAAAATCCTATTTTTGGTACTTTGGTCTCTTGGGAAAAGTTTTTGCATTTGAAGTAGAATCAACCCTTTTGTTTAGTGAAGTTTAGAAATAAAACTTTAGTAGTTTTCACTACAAAGAAGGTTAAACAATCTTGATTCATAAATCCATTCAGCTAAGTTTCAAAAGTACAATATAAAAAGTTTATTTTTGATAACCGCAAACCACGACCCTTAGGCTGGATTGCACCATCTTAACTGTAACAAACGTCAAAAATCTGTCAAACTCCATGCAAATAACACCGGTTATCGTCACAGTTACCGTTAAAATTAGGTGGTGCAACCCACCCTTAGTGTAACGGTTTGCACGTAACCACTTTTATTAAATGCAGTCCGATCGTTCACGCCATATTTTCGTGTCTAGACGCAATAGGTATCGCCATGCCCGGCGTTTCACGTTAGGAACCCCACTTATGGAACCCATACACGCAGCCTGCTGTCACTTTGATGGAATGACTCCGGCCGATACAGCGTGCTATCAAATCTTAGGAATACGCGTTCTATGTACAGGGTGGAAAGGAAAGTCGAAAAATCTTTGTTAGGTATTTAAATACCTTATTGGTAGGTACATATTAAAATTAGAGGTTTTAATTGTGAAAAATTTAAAACGTTAAAATAACGGTATCGTTGTGGCCAATGTGTGTGTTATTTTATAAAAATTGCTTAATATCATTAGGTCTCATTATAGAAAATTAGTTTTGGTAGCTTTAAACGACAACTGATATTGATGTCAACCTCAAAAAATTACTTCATCTTAACCCATTTAACTTTGCCAAAACTGTCACAGCATTTATCATATTTTCTAAGTAAATTCATATGACTGATGACGCAATAAAGCAGAGGGCTTAAACTTAGTTAAATTCGTGAGTTCGCCGACTGTCCTCATATTTCAGTGGAAACTTTACGCAATCAAGTTTGTGAGTAATAGGGGCTTGTTGGCGACAACCAGCCACCAGTTTAATCTGACGACGACAAAACCAACCCATTTGTTGGGAGTTGCTTGTTCCCGAGAAGCGCCTGATGTGCCAGCTTTAGTTACATGATTCATTTGTTTTGTACCCCTGGTGAGTGTATAAGTTGAGTGCAAAAGTAAACGCGCCAAGCTATTACAGTACAATCCGTTTACTAATTTGGATAATAGATGGCGCTTTGCTGCGTTAGTTCGCGCTAACATTTTTTTCCAGCTCATTCTGTATCAAATATTAGGCTGGGAATTGGTTCTCCTTTGCCAAAGTTACTTATTATCAGTCTCAAAAAAGAACTGCTGGAAAAGGCCACCAAAATGAGCACATTATTCTTAATGACAAAATGATTTACTACAACAATTTTAAAAAATGCGAATGGCGAGTTATAAAAGCTAAATTGTTTCTTTGAAATTTAAAAAGCGTTCGTTGTACAAAGCTTGACTATTTGTATGATTTATGCAACAGTTACAACTGGAATAAAGTAAAATCAACAATGATTGTGCACTCGTCATTTGATCGAATAGGTTCACATTGTAGATTTGACCAATTCTCGTTTTTATTGTTCTCTAAAAGCTGTATTGTTTCCGATAAAAAGACCGAAAGCATATTTTGTGTTCGAATGAATAAAGTTTTATTTTATCGCTATTTTAAAGTGTGCTAGTGTAGATTACTTCAAGAACCTACCTTGAACGTTGTTAATGAATAGGTATCCTGAAAATGAACATACACCCGTATTCACAAACGATGCTTGCTTATGGGTGAAGGATTCGACTAAACAAGAGTAAATATTAATCTCAGAATAAATCGTCAGTTTTGACATTATTTCCCATACTGAAACTGTCAATGTGCCAGTTAAACCAGGAGTTATTCTCGAATAAAAGTTTGGTCGAACGAATCGGGCCTAAGTGAAGCAGCAATTCGAACGCACAGCGTTGAATAGAACTCTGTGATTGGTTCGAGTGTCACCCTGTGCGTCCACGCGCTCTGTGAGACCTCATACTAATGTTTGTTAATACGGGCGTCAATGTCTATTGGATGATCAAAGTCCATACTTTATATTCATCCAACGCCCCACTTCTTCTTCCGCTTCATAACTCATACCTTTAATACGGGATAATAAAGTGCCAGAAATATCGCTAAAACTGGCCGCATGTGTCGCTGCCCGTTTGAACTAAGCCAAATTGACTGCTGGTTAAAATAGTGCAGAATATATTAAATCACAGTAAAAGATGGTTAAGTAGGTCGTAAGACCGTAAGTAATGATTTTATTTAATGCTGAGCTACGGTTAGCAGTAAAGATTTAGTTTTATTATTCCAACCACATCGCTGATCGTGTATAAGAATTTTCAAATCAATATCAATCTTATTTAGGTATCTTAGATCAAATCTTCGATTTTACTAATTATTATCTTTTATAATCACTTATAATACCTACTTATAAAGAGGAAGTATTGGTTCCGTAAATAAGTACTACTGGCCCGATTTGAAAAAATAATACGCCATTTTTTTACTCATGAACATTAGGCATTATTTAGTTTATAATTTTTAAAATTTTTGCATACTTGTGCGAAGACAGGGCGGCCTGCTGCTAGTAAGTACTGTTATTTTGATCATGTAGTTTATACGAATTGGGAAGACCCTATACTTGTAATTTATACCTTTTATTTTATATTTATGAGTTGCTTGTTTAGCCACTTTGTCTGGAGCGAGTTTACTTTGTGTATTTGCACTATGGACCCAATTGCTAATTCTTAATAGTTTATGCAAATGTATGTCAACCCAAGATCGGCGTGGTGCTCTCTCTTTCACCCATCTCAAAATGAAACGAAACGACATTTGCATACGCAAATAAGTGAATAGTGAATCCAGAACACCAATTACAGGAAAGTGAGTCAGCTGCGTAACTTGAATAAGACAAAAAGGGTGACCTGTTTATTTCACAAGACGTAAGTAAAGAATTATAATTACTTATATCCATATTAATTAAGTATAATAAATATTCAATTAATTTAAAAAGAAATACTAAAGAAGCAAACATTAATTTGAAAGTATCAAAGTTAAGAGAAAGAAGAGCAATCTCGCAATTTTTGACAGTTAATTTTGTATACTGTTTAGAATGGGTCGACTGCTTAAAAATTTTTGGTCATCGATTCTGCTAGCTTAACTCGTATGTGAAGAACAAAAAATTAAAACGCTGATTTTCAAATAGAAAAAGATAAAACTCTCCTCCCCATTCCTAATTCCAAAACAAAATGCTGAATTTGCATGTGCAAATAACGCTGTAGTGAAATCCAAACAGCAATTTGGGAGACAATGGCGGAGCAGCTGCGTTGGAGGGACAAGAATTAAACAATTATTTCTTGTCCTTTCCCTAAGATAGCTAAATACCATCGAGTTTTCATCTGATACAATGGGCATGAATAATGAACAGGATACTGAACAGCTGATCTCCTGACGCTTATTTCTGATGATTATTTTCATTCATTCATTTCATTTTCAAACGAACGATCGAACGAACAATTTTGAGGCCGGTGGTTGTTAAAAAACTTAGTCGGCGAATGTTCACATTTCTGAACATTAATGCACTGGATGGCTGGCAGGCGACTTCGAAAAATATCAATCATGGTTTGTCATAGAAAAACAACGCATTATTATTCTATTTTTAGTGGACCTATGTTTGGAGTCGGGTTTTTATTCTTAGTTGTGACTTTATAATATCAATAAAATCAATAGGTTTCAATAATTATCATGCCATTGGGCGAATAACATTAATACTTTTACACATAATGTGTATGAAGCATTGAAGCTGTTAAATAAATAGAGTATAGAAAAGCAAATAAAATAATGAAGTTATTGACAGAAAAACTCATTCAGCAATACAAATGCAAACGTTGCGAAAAGGAAACCACTGTTGCGATAGTATCGGCGCAATGCCGATAACATAAAAATGTCATGTGCATAGTGCACCCTATAAATATTATTCCCAATAGACTTCGCTAACGCTGCTTAGTCTCTCTCCAGAGATGTAGGTCAGGGTGCTATCCTGCCACCCAGCGAAACGTTACTATTTATAACTTGAACACCCAAACATAAAGTCCAATTTCCCTAACCTCTACTCAGCTTATAACTACAAGCGATTGTCATCTCTACTATACCGACTCAAGAGTACAATTGACTTGCACTGTTGAGCATTTTGCAAAAAATATTATGGGTGCAAGGGTAAGTGATTTGTGCATGCGTCTAATGGTTGTGATATGCGTTTGCTAAGCTTCGCTAGTTTAATTTACGATGCTACAAGATAGGGCGCAGGATTAGCCATTGTTGACGATATCTTAAATATTTTATGTCCAATTAAACCTCTTTTTATTCTGGCTGACCATAAATTTCGCCGCAGCCAAGATACAGCTTAGAGGGTCGCGTGTGTATACATTTACCCTTTCTGTCGGTTCTTTAGTGATGGCAATAAACTACGTCTACGATCATAAATTTAAAAAGATAACAGTTTTAGTGTTTGTCAACTTTTATAATACAAGCTTGATTCTAGTTGAAGTTATTCTAACAGAAATTGGGACTTGAATCTAAGAAGTTTTACAAATTACTTCTGCGAGCAAGAAAATAGCTTAATAACTATAAATGTATGTACAACTGAAAATATTGAAATGTCTTTCGCTTTATTAATAGGCTAGGTATAATAAGTCGCAGGTAACCTCTCAGTCTCACATCACTAAAATGTATATTTCGTAAAATAGACTCACGTACTTTGGCAACTCAAGCAACATCTGTACAATCAGTTGAAGACTTAGAAAATAGTCTTTATTCAGAATAATAATAAGGGTGATGTAATCAAGGGATTGACTGGTCCACCCTGAACTGTTTGCACAGTAACCTACATTACGGTGCATGAGAGATGGCATCATTAATGATCGGAGGGACATGATTTGGGGGACCGCATCCCTTCGTGACTCTGAATGCATTTAGGACACCCCTAAAGATGTACACGACGATATTATAATGTATAGAATGTCCCAAAATAGTGTCAAGTCGAAGCTGCTGAAAGCTGAATTTTCAACAAAAAAATTTATGTATTTTGATACAGGTGTTCACAAGAACATCACTACGCCGCGTGCCCCGCCGCCCGCGCCCGCGGGGCCCCGCGCGCGCCTGTCACATCTCTTTGGTTTTTACATCGTTCACATCAGAGCAACTACGCAATTTTAATGTATTTCCTTGTAACAAGATATTCTTGGTAGTAAACCGTTTGAAACACGAAACAGCGTCTCCTTCATCTATAAGAATCCCGAACAATTTTTGGCGACCGTGACAGGACTTGCAATATATGTAAAAGAAAGCATAACTCTCTTTTGCACTCAGATAAGTCCAATGAACCTGTACAGGGTGCAGAAGAGAGGTCAACAGTTACTAAATCTACTTCACTATCAACATGTATTTCAAATCAAGTATTGTTGTGTACAGCTAATGTCATATTAACAAACAATGAGACAAATCAAAGCCATCAGGCTCGTTGTCTACTAGACTCGGGGAGTCAATCATCATTTGTTAGCAAGGAGCTGAAAGACAAATTAGGTATAAAAGGTGGTTTCATGAATTCAGTATGTGTCACTGGTATAAATAATATGTCATTTGAAGCTTTGCAGCGCTGTCAGTTACAGGTACAATCTTGCACAGGCAAGTTTAAAATTGAAGTTAATGCATTTGTTCTTAATGAGATAACCAGTGCGCTGCCAAGTCAGGAAATTGATGTATCAAGTATTAACATTCCAAATAACATACAGTTAGCAGATCCTAACTATTATCAACCTTCCAAAATAGACATGCTGTTGGGAGCAGATGTGTTTTGGGATGTCATAAGTACAGACATGCAATATATGTAAAAGAAAGCATAACTCTCTTTTGCACTCAGATAAGTCCAATGAACCTGTACAGGGTGCAGAAGAGAGGTCAACAGTTACTAAATCTACTTCACTATCAACATGTATTTCAAATCAAGTATTGTTGTGTACAGCTAATGTCATATTAACAAACAATGAGACAAATCAAAGCCATCAGGCTCGTTGTCTACTAGACTCGGGGAGTCAATCATCATTTGTTAGCAAGGATCTGAAAGACAAATTAGGTATAAAAGGTGATTTCATGAATTCAGTATGTGTCACTGGTATAAATAATATGTCATTTGAAGCTTTGCAGCGCTGTCAGTTACAGGTACAATCTTGCACAGGCAAGTTTAAAATTCAAGTTAATGCATTTGTTCTTAATGAGATAACCAGTGCGCTGCCAAGTCAGGAAATTGATGTATCAAGTATTAACATTCCAAATAACATACAGTTAGCAGATCCTAACTATTATCAACCTTCCAAAATAGACATGCTGTTGGGAGCAGATGTGTTTTGGGATGTCATAAGTACAGAACAAATAAGGTTAGGAAAGGACAAGCCAGTTTTACAAAATTCTATTTTTGGCTGGTTATTAGCAGGGCCAGTCATGTGCAATGCAAATTCTAACAGTAGGATTGCATGTAATTTCAGTCAAGATATTAGTCATCAGCTGCAAAGATTTTGGGAGTTGGAAGAGGTACCATCCAAGCCAGTGATGTCTCCTGAAGATGAAGCATGCGAACAGCACTTCCTGAAATACACTCAGCGCTTAGAAGATGGTAGATTTTGCGTCAGAATGCCCTTGAAAACAGAGCCTGAAAAATTAGGTAATTCTTATTATTTAGCTCGCAAGAGATTTGAGTCTTTAGAAAGGCGTTTTCAAAGGCAACCTGAGGTAAAAGAGCAATATGTTAATTTTATACAGGAGTATCAGGACCTGGGTCATGCGTCGGAGATTGAGAGACCAGACAGAGCTGTGATTTTGCCTCATCATCCTGTTCTTAAGGAGCAGCATGAGTCTACTAAGTGTAGAGTAGTATTTGATGCATCTGCTAAGACAACTTCTGGTTTATCGCTCAATGATGTCATGATGGTGGGTCCCAGGGTTCAGGACGACATTTTTTCTATACTCGCCAGATTCAGAGAACATAATTACATACTTACTGGAGATATAGAAAAGATGTATCGTCAAATTCTCATACATCCATGTCAAAGGCATTTGCAAGTAATTTTGTGGCGAGAAAACACGTATGAGCCTCTGAAGTACTTGCAGTTGAATACCGTGACCTATGGTACGTCAGCGGCTCCATTCTTAAGTACTAGATGTCTAGTTCAGTTAGCATACGAATGTCAAGACCCAGCTATAAAGCAAGTAATATTGCATGACTTCTATGTTGATGATCTGAACACTGGGCACTCAGATGAAGCAAGCTTAAAATACATTTATGAACAAGTCACTGAGAAGCTAAAATCAGCAGGTTTTAACTTACGCAAAATCAAAAGTAATTCTATTAATCTGTTAAATTTTATTTCAAATGAATCAAACGAGAATGCAATGCAAGAGAACTTAAAGTTGTCAACAGCTGCTAATGTTTTAGGAATAGAGTGGGATCCTAATATTGATTGCATTCTCATGTCAATATCAAAGCTGCCAAGTAGTAACAATATTGAAAAATGTACAAAACGGATGATATTGTCGATTTCATCAAGCATCTTTGATCCACTTGGTTTGTTATCTGTTTGTATAATTACATGTAAAATAATACTTCAGTTACTATGGACACAAAAAATTGGATGGGACGACAACATTCCCCAAACAATTAGTGAAATGTGGCATAGATTCATAGCTAATTTGAATTGTTTGAAGAAGTTGACAATACCAAGACATGCTATGTGTGCAAATCCTATTGTAATAGAACTGCATGTCTTTTCTGACGCATCTATGAAGGCTTATGCCGCATGTGTGTATTTACATTCAACGGATGCGTCAGGAAATACAACAGTGCGACTGTTATGTGCTAAATCAAAGGTGGCGCCTTTGAAAGCGTCAACTATACCCAGGCTTGAATTGTGCGGAGCTGTACTTGCTGCCCGCCTTTGTGATAGAGTCAGTAATACATTACGTTGTTCAATAAACAAAAAACATTTTTGGTGTGATTCTAAAGTTGTCCTGGGTTGGTTGAGCTTGTCTTCAAACAGGTTGAGTGCGTTTGTGTCTCACCGGGTGGCTGAGATTAATGATTTGTGTAATGATGTTAAATGGAAATATGTTCCATCATCCTATAATCCTGCGGATCTAGCCTCACGAGGGGTGTACCCTGATGAGGTGCAGTCCTTGTCGCTGTGGTGGGAAGGACCCGCGTTCTTGAGAGAACCAGCGGATCATTGGCCTAGTCAGCTGACCGGAGATGCACTGGCGAACTTACCTGAAATACGCACACATGTTGTAACTTGCGATGCACCTGATACAAAGAATTGTATAATCGAATTTGAAAAATATTCAAGTTTTCTAAAACTAAGACGCATTATGGCTTATGTGTGTCGATTTATTCATAATTGCAAGACAANTTGGAAAACTTTAGGTGAAACCGCATTCTTAACTGTAAGCTCCCAGAAGGAAAGCAGCTAAAAGGATAACCTAGAGGAACATCAGCTGAACAGGTTTCAAATTATGATGGCGTTGGTATATCCTTGGTAGCTTGGAGAGTTAATAAGATTGTGAATCAGGTATCCAGCATTGCTGGCAAGAACCTCACATCCGTAGTAAAGTAGAGTTGACAAGTCACAAAAGAAACATTACTGTAGAGGGGCCTTTTATAGTAGCAGAATATTATCATCACATGGAAGGACCTGATGGACTGCGTAATGGTACATTATAAGATTAAACTGCGTAGTAAACATTGACACATAAACCTCTCTTACCCCCTACTTTTTGGTACGATTTTACACCATGATGCACTTCTGCAACACCATGTTTTTTTCAAAAATAAATACTTTTTTTTCAAGTGTGTTTTTTTTAACTATTTTTCCCATCTTCTATATACCTCATACGACCTGTTTTTGATATAAAAATAATAAAATACGTTCTTGCGCCGTAAAGGGTATGGAATAACAATGATAAATTAATAGTTAGGTGGTACAGGCGAGTTCATAAATACTTATATTGGCAGACCAAATGTTTCAAAATATTGTGACATGTTAATGAACAGTTTATATGATTACACTTGATTGATCTTTCAGTTTGTATTGAAATCGTCGTTTAAAACCACAGATCACAGTTGTTCACAAGAACATCACTACGCCGCGTGCCCCGCCGCCCGCGCCCGCGGGGCCCCCGCGCGCGCCTGTCACATCTTTTGTTTTTACATCGTTCACATCAGAGCAACTACGCAATTTTAATGTATTTCCTTGTAACAAGATATTCTTGGTAGTAAACCGTTTGAAACACGAAAAAAAAAAAAAAACGTTTTTGGTGTGATTCTAAAGTTGTCCTGGGTTAGTTGAGCTTGTCTTCAAACAGGTTGAGTGCGTTTGTGTCTCACCGGGTGGCTGAGATTAATTATTTGTGTAATGATGTTAAATGGAAATATTTTCCATCATCCTATAATCCTGCGGATCTCGCCTCACGAGGGGTGTACCCTGATGAGGTGCAGTCCTTGTCGCTGTGGTGGGAAGGACCCGGGTTCTTGAGAGAACCAGCGGATCATTGGCCTAGTCAGCTGACCGGAGATGCACTGGCGAACTTACCTGAAATACGCACACATGTTGTAACTTGCGATGCACCTGATACAAAGAATTGTATAATCGAATTTGAAAAATATTCAAGTTTTCGCAATTATGGCTTATGTGTGTCGATTTATTCATAATTGCAAGACAAAAAATGTATAGCCTGACCAGGAACATAAAAACCCTGGCATAGAGGCGCTTCAATTGCATTTGATAGTGCAACACTGAGTACAGTCGTACATGTGTTAAATTAATAGGCTAATTATGGCTTATGTGTGTCGATTTATTCATAATTGCAAGACAAAAAATGTAAATGATAGACATTTCAATGGATTAGATGCTGATGAGTTACAAAATTCAGAACTAAAGTTGGCAAAGTTGGCACAATTTGAATGTATATCAATTAGCAAAGATAAATATAAAACCGTACCTTCATTGTACAATTTGTCTCCAACAGTGGACGAAACTGGCTTAGTCCGTGTAGGTGGTAGAATAGAGAATTCAGACTATTCATTTGATAAAAGGCATCCGATAGTTATTGATGGAAAACATCATTATTCTAGATTATTGTTTGAGTATTTCCACATTAAGCTGATGCATGCAGGCCCACAGTTGCTGCTTTCAGTCGTTAGAGAACATTATTGGCCCCTAGGTGGCAGACTAGTGGCGAAAAGAACATGTAACAGATGTATTATTTGCAAGCGAATGAAAGGAGTAACTGCTAAACAAATAATGGGTAACTTACCACCTCAGCGCGTCAATCCTGGGTTTCCGTTTGAAGTCACAGGCACTGATTATGCAGGGCCTTTCCTAATAGTTAACAAGAAGGGAAGAGGCGCAAGGTTAATAAAATGCTATTTATGTGTATTCATATGTTTCAAAACTAAGGCTGTACATCTAGAACTTGTAAGCGATTTGTCAACTGAAGCTTTTATTTTGGCCTTGCGCCGATTCATGTCACGCCGAGGAAAGCCTCGCCAAATCTTTTGTGACAACGGCACTAATTTTGTTGGAGCTAGTCGA
Organism: Ostrinia furnacalis; assembly: GCF_004193835.3. Lineage (NCBI taxonomy): Eukaryota > Metazoa > Arthropoda > Insecta > Lepidoptera > Crambidae > Ostrinia > Ostrinia furnacalis. The sequence continues at coordinate 355,098 of NW_021135634.1, read as the reverse complement.
GAGATTGCTCGGCTTGTAGAAACCTGTAGTCCTTCAATGTCAGACCTTGCAAACGAAGGTATTAATTTTAAGTTTTCACCGGTTTATTCACCGCATTTTGGAGGCCTATACGAAGCAGCTGTGAAATCAGCAAAATTTCATATGAAAAGGGTTGTAGGGAACACGCATTTAACTTTCGAAGAGCTAACGACTCTATTTGCGCAGATAGAAGCCATCCTCAATTCTAGACCTCTAGTTCCACTATCTTCCCATCCCAATGACCTTTCCCCTCTCACTCCCGGGCACTTCCTCGTAGGGAGACCTCTAACGTCATTGCCAACGCCTGATTTAAAGGACGCTAATCCAAGCCGTCTTCACAGATATGCCCGCATAGAGCAAGCCAGGCAGCATTTCTGGACAAGATGGAGCCGGGAATACATTTGCGAACTACAACAACGCACCAAGTGGCAGACCAAGCACCCTAACATCGAGCCTGGCCAACTGGTGCTAATAAGAGACGAGCGTTGCCCGCCATTGAAATGGCCACTCGGGCGCATCACATCGGTGTACCCAGGTTCCGACGGCGCCATCCGGGTCGTCGACATTTTGACATCGCAGGGTCAGATCCGTCGAGCTATAAACCGGGTCTGCCCCCTGCTCGACGAGGAGTAGCAGCGGCACGATTCTTCGAGGAGGGCGGAGGTTGTTCACAAGAACATCACTACGCCGCGTGCCCCGCCGCCCGCGCCCGCGGGGCCCCCGCGCGCGCCTGTCACATCTTTTGTTTTTACATCGTTCACATCAGAGCTACTACGCAATTTTAATGTATTTCCTTGTAACAAGATATTCTTGGTAGTAAACCGTTTGAAACACGAAACAGCGTCTCCTTCATCCATAAGAATCCCGAACAACAGTAACTAAAGGGCGACCAAAGACTAAAAAACTGAAGAGGGCAAAGTACCGTGTTTCATGTAATAAACAATTTGAATTTGAATTTGAATTTTGAATTTGGCGATGTGAAAGGGGGGCGGGGCCAGTGTCGCAGCAATATGCCCAAAAACAGAACACTGATGACAGCTCGTGATCGTGACAACAATGATGACAGCAGCAACTTAATGTCTGTTTACATTGCTTGCTTGTACTACACTAAAGATTGTGCGAACGAAGAGTACAGTACGTTGAGCCAATGTATTTATGAACTCGACTGTACCTAATGCTTTTGAAGCAATATTCAGCCCTTTCAATATTAATAAGGGTACCTCTGTTATTATTAATGATTCTGTTTATCGATGTGGTATTTGAGCTAGATATATGGATTTAGATAAATCAAATTATCTCCAATATATTACTAATTGATTGATCTTAGTATCAGACTAATTACTTAGCTAACTAAGCAAATAATATTATATCTATGCATAACTAGCGGCCGCCCGCGACTTCGTAGGTACGCGTGGACCCAGTTTTACCCCCTTAGGATTTGAATTTTGCAAAATCCCGTCTTGGTGAGCACCTACGTTCAAAAAGGAACCCCCATGCAAAATTTGAGACTCCTAGCATTTGTATTTTCTGAGATTTTGTGATAAGTGAGTAAGTCAGTGACCTTTCGTTTTTATACAGGCTGATTTTTTATTGAAAAATACTCGTACAATAACCATTCAAAACCCTGTACAACCTTTATTATGGAAATACCCTTCTGTTTTTTTATTTTGCTCTCAGTGGGATTCGAACCCTGTAGTTTAGTAGTCACCAGGCAGTCATCAAAGACTACTTTGAGGAAAAGGTTTCGTTTCAACTGAAGGACGTCCACTGCTGGACCAAAGCCCCCCAAGTATTTCTACAACGACCGGTCTTGCGCTGGCCGCATCCAAGTGATTCCCGCGACCTTCACCAGATCATCGATCTACCAAGTGGAAGGCCTGCGCTCACACTGTCACTACGTCAACTGGGTCGTGATCACCACTTGACAACTATTCTCTAGACAGCTAAAATTAAGTGGCAGTGTGCCACTAAAGTTTGGCAATTCTGCAGGCAAAGTCAGTTATTTATCTTCTCCTCACTTTTAATTCTAGCCTAGGGAAACTCCAAGCATAGCACGCTCCATTAAAACCTTATTACAACAATTGTCAAGCGTTCTGTAATTATGATTATTTTGGAAACAGAACTGAAATTCACACCATTACACTAACTGTAAATAACCCCCACACTACCGGGATAATGATTCCCTCCATAATACAATTTTCAACCCCTCCCGACGCGTGACAGAATGAGGGTAATTGTTGGGTTGAAATCCCGCGCCGTAAGGGCAACCGCACACGTGCTTTTAGCATCGACCGGCGATTTAGTTGCATGTAAAAACGCCAAAAACGCTAAATCGCGCGATTCCGGTACTGCGTCCGAACGCATGAAGTTGCTAAATCGCGAATTTTAGCGACTCTATCGACGCAGAATTGACTGCGTCGACATAAAGTTTAGAAATCGCGAAGCTCCATTGATAAGAGTCGCTAAAATGCGCGATTCCGATACTGCATCCGAATGCATTAGGTCGCGATATTGCGATGCTGCATCAAAACAGTCGTAAAATCGCCGATCGCCGATGATAATTTTATTGAAAAAAAAAACCCCGACTGCCTAAAATGAACTAAATGCAGTCGGATGCATCAATGACCAGTTCTTTTGACGATGAAATGTATTTCTTGTTTTAATCTTTTTAGTTCATTTTACGCAGTCGGGATTTTTTTTTTCAACAATAATTTTATTTTAATTTTTTTTAAGTTATGACATACATTTTTGTAGCCCTTTATTTTGATACCCACACTCGATAGGTTTTAAGAAAAAAAAAAATTAAGACATCAAGGTGCTAAGCGGCTCAGTGTCATCACGAATCTAGCGACACCTCTCACGCTAAAATCTGGTGCAGTCGGGTAAAAAAATAAAATAAAGTATGTCTGCTGGGAACCTAAATATGACGGGCGTGTTCACACTGGGATGTATTCGCCAAAACTACGCATATAAGAGATGTAATAAGTATGGTAGTTAATGTACAGAATGAATATTCATTTTGAATCTTCTTTTACAGAAGATTACAGCATGTCACAGAAGAGACGTCACAGATGTGGCAGTTAAATTGCTTCGTTCTGGTGGTTTTTTCTACCTCTCTACGATTATTTAATTTGTGCAATACTACTATAATAATAATAATTCTTTTCAAATGATATCAACAATGGAGAAGTTTCCAATTTTTTTCTATTAATAAAGCCTAAAAATATAAGTAAAACCAATAATATTTATGAAAGAATCATGAAAATATCTCTACAAATAAAGAAATTACAGGGCTCCAAAGTTGCGCATAACAAATATTTCGCGCCATTTGATCGGTGACGTCACGGCACTCATTTGGAGTGCAAACATTGAATCACCTCTGGATCAGTGCTGTTGACAGATCCATTTTTTTTAAATCTAGTAGCTTTTAATTTTTCAGCAAGGTTCACTCAAGATTCTTCCTTACCAAAATTATTTGGTAAAATTTTTATGACATATCCCAGACCTGGCCATATACAAAAAGAAGAAGAAGACTTTGACATAGTGTCATTCTCGATAACGCGATACGTTATAGGAGCAATTTTTCAACAAAATTGTATTATGCTGTCGTCTGTACCTGTAGATAAGATTAATGTTCAGCTATCTTCTCTTTTGCCAACAGAGCTGACCAGTCATCATCCGATGGCGGCAGAGAGAAGAACATGAGCAGACTCAACGGATTCCTGAGCTTGAAGACTCCACTCATCAGCACCAAGACTCTTGGGTAAGTGTAGATTATAAGAGTAGATTCTCTTCATAAAATTGACGATTAACTTTATAAAATTGACTTTTTAAGAAGGACTTAAAAAGTTTGGGTCCATTTATTGAATTACGACGAAAAACCAAGTAAAGCTTCAACCATACCAACGCGTGCAGTGGCCTTATTCACGCATTTTGACACAGTCAAAATCTCGTTGACTTTTAGAAGTCATCCTATTGAAAAACAATTCTAAATCCGTATTCACAAGGGTCATTTCGATAAAACGATTACTCGATAGGATCGCAACACTTGCCGGCGATGGCAAACTGTAGCCTTATTCACGTAAACAACGTTTTTTTTACGTGAATAAGGCTACAGTTTGCCATCGCCGGCGCGATCATAAGCCAATGGCAAGTCGCGCGACACAAACATGACAGTTTGCGCCACCTTTCATTGACCTATGATCGCGTCGGCGATGGCGATAATGCGTTGATGTGGTTGAAGCATAAGACGAAAAAACAAAAACCAAGAGTCTCTTAGTAGACTTACCAAGACTTATTTTAGAAGAAAGTGAGCATGCCAACAAGAAAACTACAATACTGGTTATGGAGGATGCTTATTTTAGTTCAAACTTAACAAGGTCAAATTTTTCTTCGGTTTTGGGTAAGGTTGAAAATGTGGTGGGAACGATTCCCACTTCAATATAAAAGGTTAAAGCTTTAAAGCTATCAGAGGATGGTACCGAAGGTCTAAGAAGAAACCTTGTGTGGGTCCTTTTCTGTTTATGAATAGGTTCGAACTTATACAGTACCTCTAGCATAAACTACTTCGAATCGTTTGCGTATTCGACAAAAATCGATACTCAACCTTCGAATTAAACAATAACGTGACAATTTTAACTGTCAAAATAAGTTTCTTGTAAAAATTTCTCATACTAAGTTCACTTTACGACACGTTCACAAGGGTGACTGCTGTTGTGATTTTCGTACTTAATCTTTGATGGCGATTCGAATACGCAAACGATTCGAAGTCGAATTTTATTCGTAATAGAGGTACAGTACTTTAACACCAACTATTTTTAGTCAATAAGCCAAGCCAAGCTAATATTATGCCAAGAATTTCTAAAACATAAAAAGTATTGATTTAAAACGCTCAAATAACCTGATTTGGAGGTTATTTGGATGACACAAGTTTATTCTAGAATGTGTACGAACAAGTGACCTTGGATTATGATTTTTTGTTACTTACAGGCTTCTCTTTTTTCAATTTGTCATTCTTTAAATTAAAAACACCACGTTGGGCGCCAATTTTTAAAACGAAGTAAATTATTATTAAAAGTACGAATAATTTTTTTTCCGATTCATTTGTTTTGATGGATTATGATTCTTCATAAAACGGAACAACTTCTTCTGTTGATAGTCACATATTTTCTGTATAATAATAATAATATAAAAAAACACCACGTTGGGCGCCAACTAATAATGTTGGTATAAAGTTATTCTAAAGTACTAAATAATGTCTTTGCAATTTACTTATTCAAATAAATTATGCTGGTTCTAATAATAGCAATATAATAATCCTTTCTTTGGCTTGTTTTCCTTATCGTAAAACACCACGTTGGGCGCCAACATTTATTATGGTGTATTAAGTACTCAACTCATACCAACGTACGAAACGGTAATCTCTTTAACAGATTTACTTGATTAAATCCATACAATAATATATTTGCTTTGTTTTGACAAAGGTTATGGAATTTTCGTATAAATTACGCAGAGACCTTATGAAAATATATCGAATTTAGCACGAAAATGCTAAAAGGTTCGAGATAATCTCGTTACACCGTGATTAACTAATTTATACGCCGAATCCAAGTAAAATATTACTTCTGAGCGAAAATGTGCGCAGTATTTTATTTTACTCCAGACTACGAAACAACGCCATCTATCTGTAGCCATCTTAACTACCTTCAACGCAAACACCTGCTACGTAAAATAAGTTCACGCGTGGTTTATTTCAAAAGCAAACCCAGCAGAAACTTACACGTTAGTTACGGCCTGTTTCAACAGATGGCCGTAGTGTCGTAGGTAGGAGCTAATAACGGAGGACACCAACAGATGGCGTTAGTAGTTTTGATGTGAGAGTGCATGGGAGGTTTTGTAGGTAGGTTTATAAAATGGGCGGAGGGAGAGCCGAGAGGTATTACGTCATCAAGTTAAGAGGGATAATCTTGATTTATGGCAAAAGTAGGCTTTGAGATGGATACGTATTAGAATTGTAATACAGAAGCAATGCTTCACGGTTTTACCTGTTTTCAAATTCAAAGGATAATGTTGTCTTTGTATCGTAATCTGTTAATCACGATGTAAATTACGCCCGTATTCACAAACATTACTATGAGGTCTCACAGTGCGTGAAACTAGTGGTGTGAAACGCCTAAAGGCTCAGATAAATAAGTATTTGATTATTTTGAATATAGCTTGTTTTAAATAGAGTACATACTCGTAATATTCAGAAAAAGAACGAAAATATTCGTCAGTATAAAGGTCACAATAAATATCCCGGTTTTATGTAAAACAATTTTCCCTAAAAGCATGAATAAATAAAATAACTCGGCTCGGTAGATGTGACATATTTTTCCATATGAAAAATTCGTGATATTTTTTGCGTCTATTTTTAGGTTGTGAGTGGTTTTTTTTCTCTTGAAACTAAGTACAATAAAATGTGAGCAATTGACTTTGCGTTAGATTAAAATAAATATATCGCCAAAATATTATTTTGTGCTAGCCTTTATCCGTTTAGTAGTATTATTTTATTAGCCCACAGTTTGTCGTATATCGTCATAAATCATAGCCTATTTATGCTATTCTGGGTTATAAACAATCAGACTGTAAAGTAATAAAATCCGTTCAGTAGTTTTTGCGTGAAAGAGTAACAGTCATGTTAACATCCAGACATTTATTTACACCGCTTCAAGATCATAGACGATCCTTACTGCCCCTGCGATGACTCCAGCGTACAGGATATTGACCATCTCATGCGAGACTGCCCAATATTTAGCAGACTCCGGCATGAGCACGAGACATGCAACAATTTACGGATTGACCCTTATAAACCACAACAATAAATCCTACTATCCTACTATAATATTATAAATGCGAAAGTTTGTATGGATGTCTGGATGTCAACATGTTTGTTACTCTTTCACGCAAAAACTACTGAACGGATTTTGAAGAAACTTTACAGTATTATTGTTTATAACCCAGAATAACATACAGGGTGGAAACGATAAGTGATCTCACCCGATTATTTCTAAACTATACAAGATATCGAAAAACTGGTTACTAATCCTGAAAGTGCTTCACAAGTTCTTTCAAACGGTGCTAATAATAGGTTTCAGAATACACTGGAACTATCCGAAAATTCAGTGTTTTCAGCTTCCATACATTTGGTAAAGTTACATAATTTTAAAAACTACACAAGATATCTTAAAACTGGTTACTGATCCTAAAAGTGCTTCACGAGCTCTATCCAACGGTATCAATATCAAGTTACAGAATAAACTGGATCTATCCTAAAATTCAATGTTTCCGTCTTCCATACATTTAGTACTATCACAGTCATGGCACTCATCTCTTGATAATTTTATAGCAAGTAAAGCCTGAAACTTATGTTTTTCACTAATAATTTTAAATAAGATGCAAGTTACGAGTTTATTTAACCGACATTTTAAGTTTATTAATCAACAAAAAATAAATTACACTTCTAATAATGGTCGTCGGCATACATTTAGTATGGAAGCTGGAAACATTGAATTTTGGGATAGTTCCAGTTTATTCTGTAACCTATTATTGGTACCGTTTGAAAGAGCTTGTGAAACACTTTCAGGATCAGTAACCAGTTTTTCGATATCTTGTATAGTTTAGAAATAATCGAGTAAGATCACTTATCGTTTCCACCCTGTATAGGCTATAATTTATGACGATATGTGACAAACCTTTCAACAAATAAATAAGACGTGAAATATATTTACAAAAAAGCGCCATCTTTCAACATTGCTTTTGACGTTCGTAAAGACGAGGAAGCCATGCAATGCCATCTATCAAGCGCTGTTCAAACTACTGCTTTGACGTTCGTAAATAAATTGAAATTTTATTAAATAAAGTATGTATTTGAATCACAGTGTACCATTGGTTCAAACGGGGAAAAACGGGGTCCACGCGTACGAAGTCATAACTAAACCCTAACCAATCGTCACATTCATAGCCCTCATCAACTCAAGGGGATCAACAAAACACTTAAGCTACGTATTGTTGGATCTCTCTCTTTTCACGTTTGGTAGCAGACTGTATCCATTAGCAGACTGCAACCAAACGCCATTCGAGCTCAGAACTTTCGAAGTTCAATAAAAACTGTGAGCACATTATTAGGTACTTTAACCAAAATCTGAAAAGAGCCGAAGACAAAAAAAAAACATTTTAGGACTATAGTCTAGTCGCTGAGCACGTAAAATTTTGTCAAATGACCCCAAGCTACCTATCCTTATCGCTCACGCACGCGTAATTATATTGCTGTCGCGACTGTGCGACAGGCAGCAGCAGCGAGTGTGCGAGCGCGACAGCAATATAATTACGCGCGAGCGATAAGGATGGGTAGCTTGGGGTCATTGGTCAAAATTCTACGTGCTCAGCGACCAGACTTTAATAATTATGTTTTTTCTCTATTACATACGTACCTACTTTCTTCCTTAACGTAACCATAATAATATTGTTTGACTAAGACCCAGGTGTTAAAACACGAAGGTATTGGAAAGAGATCTGCAGTGACGTTCCGACTATAGAAATATTTCTTTATTTGTTTAGGTTGTGGAAATAGTCCTTGACTAAGATTGTTATTGCACGTAAAAATGGAAGATTTGTGTCTAACTTACTCGAGGTTATGTTATAGGTATAGAAACTGAGAAGAAAGATATACAAAGTTATGTAATCTGACAGACCAACGAATATTGGTGTAGTTAGTTAAAAGACTTGAATACAGTGAATTTTACTATGTGATACCAATCACCTACTTTAATATTCTGACAAAGGTGACTGATGCCCGTATTCACAAACATTACTATGAGGTCTGACAGTGCGCGTGCCGTGGACGCACAGGGTGACACACGAACCAATCACAGAGCTCTATTCAACGCTGTGCGTTCGATTTGCTGCTGCACTTAAGCAAGCATCGTTTGTGAATACGGACGTTAGTTTCTTCCGCCACTTCTTCTCAGCACCAGCCCATATCGACGGCAGAAAGCGATTTTGTCGTATCTCAAAAAGTCCGATTTTACACCAGAGCAAAAAAACTATTTCAAAAATTCATAAATCTTAAATTAAGAAAGTTAGAAAGCTGAAATTTTACATGTTTTGTCTACTAATTAAACTTTATTTAATAAAGGTGATTGGAATAATCTAGAGTTACTACTTCATTGACTTTTGACTAGTTACAGCAATTGATTTTTTAATATCGAGCTGCAGAAATGTTGTATCAGGAAGGTAAAATGTATGGCTTATTTAAGTTGACTTCAATTCCCAGGCAGCGGATCTGCTGTATCTCAAAGAAACGATAAACTGTACAGGGCTATTTAGCTGTATGGACCTTATAATGAAATAACTTTCTACATTTGAAATGTTTTATCTACAATAAGAGTCAGAGATGTGAAAACAATAAAATACTGTATCTTTTTCTTAACTGTTTTATTTAAATTTTAAGAATGTAATGGCACAAAAAAATCAGTCTGTTTTTTAATTATAATAATCAGTCCGACAAAAATATTCTTCTTTATTAGTTTATCTCTCTTCTTCATTAATTTTAAGAAGCATACACTTTCTCTTTAAAAGTTTAACAATCAGCCTGCCATAGTTTTTCTTCTTCATTAGTTTCAACAATCAATCTGCTAAATTCAGTATTAGTTTTTAAACTAAATAAAAATAATCATCATGTTACTTTTCCTTCTTTGTTCATTAGTTACATAAATCAGTCTGCTATACTTTCTCTTTATTGCTTGCAACAATCACTTACTTAT